>NW_017729029.1:78442137-78444019 GCF_001723915.1 Gavialis gangeticus | reverse complement strand
CAGCCCCACACCCTGCCATGAGGAGCAGCCAGCCACATCACTACTGGCTGCCAGCTCCTCCCCCATGGGAGGTGGCCTAGATGGGCACTGGCCTGCTGCACACTGCAGGCTGTAGGCACCAGCCACAGCCAGATGCCATTGCTGATGTGGAGTGCCATGCTAAGCTGCCAGCCTCACCAGCCACAGATACATAGTAAGTCCTGCCTTGGGGGAGGGCCCTACCAGTCCCCAGCCCTGTCTCTATCCCCAACCCCTGCCCCTGCTCCCTTCCCACATTCTCCTGGCCCCAGGTTCCTCACCCACCACAGAACACAGGGAGGCAGGACACAGTTCAAAACTTTATTGAGCAGCCTGTGTGCCCACAGCTGGGCAGGCACAGGCCTCTTAAGTGCTGAGGAAGGCATCAATACCAGTGGTGATGTCCTCCTTGACAGCAGGGGGCAGGGACATGTAGCACTGCCACAGGTAGCCCACCAGGCAGCAGTGAAGGTTGTGGAACAGTCTGGGCATGCCTCCCGACCATGCCATCATAACTCAGGGTCCTGAACCAGAAGTGCAGGTGTGCCTGGGGCACCAGCAGTCTGTGTATGTTTGGGGGGAGCATCCCTAGGGCACATCTCCAGAGAGGCCCCCAGTGGGGCAGGGGGCATACAGCCAGCCCCTTGCCCTAGTTGTTGAGAAACCCTGCACACCCTAAGCCCAGGCACTCTGGGCTAGGTGGCAGCACAGCAAGCAGCTGGCCTGCAGAAAGAGAGGAGGGGAATGG
Organism: Gavialis gangeticus; assembly: GCF_001723915.1. Taxonomy (NCBI): domain Eukaryota; kingdom Metazoa; phylum Chordata; order Crocodylia; family Gavialidae; genus Gavialis; species Gavialis gangeticus. Next base: position 78,443,253 of record NW_017729029.1, on the reverse strand, counting down.
GGTCTGGAGCTGCAGCAGCAGGTGCTGCCAGCAGCCTGGTCTGGCCAGCCCTGGAAAGGGACAGAGGAGGCAGGCTGCCTGCAGCCAGCACCCAGTGTCCTGCCAGCCCCAGGGTAGCAAGTGGGGCCAGGGGGCTCAGCTGACAGAAGCCTGGGCCCAGCCTTGTCCCAACAGCTTACCATGGTCCCTGGGTACCTGCACACAGCTGAACTCCAATTGGAGACCAGGCAGTGCAGGGACCCTGGTGCAGAGCATCTTATCTCTGAAATGTTGCAAACTCACACAAAAGTCTTCTGTCTCTTTCCTCTGCAGAGCCAATATCTGGATGCAGAGGAGAGGCTGCAGGACAGAGGCCACCACCTGAGTCTTAGAGGAGGGCCTCTGCTGCCTCCTGCCCACAGGAGCCCCAGGCATTCACCATGGCCCCAGGTTGTGTCAGGGTGCGGGCCATCTGCCACTGGTCTCTGCACCCTGGGTGCTCCCACTGCGCATACCCCCACTCTGGGACTCAGAGACAGACTGAGACTCGTGTACATAGTTTTCAGTTTGGGAGGAAGGTTTTTTTATTGTTGATGGGTGAGGAGGGTGGTGGAGGGGCTCTGTGTGTTGAGGAGGGAGGGGAGAGGGGGCTCTGCTGCTTGAAGGGGGGAGTTTAGGTGATGGTGAGGGGCATTGTTGAGGTCCTGATGGATTGAGGGATGTTTGTTTTGCTTAATTTGCTGGACTTCCCTTAGAGTTGCTGCCTCACAATTAATGGGTGGAGGAGCAACGTGTGACAGCATGGGCAGCCAAAGGGTTGGGGCCGACTTGAGGGTTCCAGCGATGCACCGCATTGCAGAGTTCAGTTGGATGTCAACAAGTCAAGTGTGACTGCTTCTGGTCCATACTGGTGTATAGTAGTCGGCTACAGAGTAGGCAAGGGCCAGCACTGATATCTGTAATACTGATGTTGATGCTCCCTAGCTTGTGCTTGCCAACTGCTTGTGCTTGCTAATTGCTTCCCAGCTTGTGCTTGTCAACTATGTCAATGGGCACCTATATATGAGCAGCAAGGCTGTTCCAACACACTGTAATTACAGTGTGTCGAAGCAGGCTTGATTAATCAAGTCTGCTGGA
>NW_017729029.1:78436595-78437137 GCF_001723915.1 Gavialis gangeticus | reverse complement strand
AGCAAACATGTGCATGTCCTGGAGTGGTCCTGGGGGGTGGGCAGTGGGTAGAGGGTGTGTGGGTGCCAGGGCAGGCAAGTGTCAGTGGGGATGACCAGGTGCACCTCTATGTCCTGGTGCACCAGGTGGAGCTGCAGCAACAGGTCTTCAAAGTGGCCTGAGACATCCAGAATATGTTGACTGACCTACTAGTCATTGGCCTATTCCTGCAGCACAATGCCCTGTCATCAGTCCTGGCTGGCATGGCATACCCAGAGATGGTGTGGCTGGGGGGATAAGAGGACAACAGCAGTCCTAGTGGGGGCATCCTGGAGCCCATGGTTGCTGTGGCTGGCGGCAGCAGCTGTACAGCAGCAGGGGCCCCAGATGGCCATGTACCACTCATCCAGCAGGCAACTGGAGTGGGTGGGGGCTTTAGGTGGTGTATGGTGACCGAGTACCAGGTGCTCAGAATGGTGAAAGGAGTACTGGGGTCAGAATGGTGCAAGGAGTACTGGGATCAAACGACCCCAGCAAGGTGTACATCTAACCTCCTCTTAAAG
>NW_017729029.1:78426247-78435576 GCF_001723915.1 Gavialis gangeticus | reverse complement strand
CCTCTTCCAGTCCTCTGGCACCACACCAGGGCACCACGAGCGCTTGTAAAGCTGTGCCAGGGGTCCTGGAATGACCTCACCCAATTCGTTTAGTACTCTAGAGTGGAGATCATCTGGACTGGCTGACTTGAATGCCTGAGAGTACAGGGAGTACATCTGTATGTGTGTGTAAGTTGTGCAGCCTGTTATGAGTCTCTGTGCACTGTTAAGTACGATGTTGAGCTTTTTAGTGTGACAACTTCGGACCTTCCAGGAGCACAGTAATTTGCTGAGGTGTATACCATTGCAAATGTGGTGGTTCTGAGCACTTTGAAGTTGGCACACCATATCATGCCAGCAGCGGGCAATTATTTCGGGCAGAGGGCCGCTTGTCCAGTTTTGGCAAGCTGTCAAGGGCTGCATGGGTAGCCCTGCCCCTTGACAGGTGCCCTGCCCCCTGGTCACCATCTTGGGACCAATGTCCCAGGGCCAGTGCTGGTGGGGCCCAGAGTGAGGCACAGGCTGGCAGGGGTCTGTGGAGCCAGGCTGGGCTGCACCAGCAGGGAGAAGGGAGAGCTGGCCTGGCTCCATAGAGCCCCTACTGGCCAGGACCCTGTATTCCTGCTGCCCTGCTCTGGACCCTGCCGGTGCTGGCCCTGGGACACTGGTGTGGGTGCCATGTTCCCACACCTGCTCACTCCCAGTGCCCCCCCAATCCTGTGGTGCACGTTAGGGGCAGAGCGCAGCCCTGACCCTGTGCTTGCCAGCAGGTAACGACAGGAAAAAGCGGTCCCTCACCTGTCCCGTGGCCGGTGCTCCCTGCTGCAGTTGCTTGCAGCCTGTGCGGTGCTGTTCTGAGAAGGCACAGGCAGCCCCATGCAGGCTGCAAGCAACGGCAGTGCGAGATGCTGGCCATGGGGTGGGGGAGGGGCCGCTGTTCTGCACACAGCACCAGCTTGTAATCTACCACCACTGCCAGCATGGGCCCCACGTCATATCCGGGCTCGCCTGTCGGGGGCTGCATTGAGGTGGCAGCAGCTGTGCCCCCCCCACTTGCTGCACAGGTCAGTGTTTGCTGCTGCTGCCCACCTGGAGCTTGTGCTGCAATAGGCTGCAGTGTGGCTGCCACCGCCGCCCCTGTGCTGCCCCTCCCAAACCCTACACCACTGGCCTGGAATGAAGCAGAGGCGCCAGGGTTGGTACCCCTACTCTTGTGGGGGGGAGGGGTTATCAGTCTATGTTATATTGAGTGGGACCATAACACTGGGTAATTGACAACTGGCCACCCCATCCCTCAAGGTTGTGTAGCTTTCCTGAGATGGGCCAGCGTGTTTACATGGATCCACCTGATGCAAATTTGCACCCAGGCAGACCCCCCCCCCCACAAGACACTGAAAGCTTTTTTCAAGCCCCACAGCCAAGCTGTCACAATAGTTGCAATTTTGGACTTTGGTGGGGTATGTCTGGCCACCACTCAGCAGAGCACCTACTTACGAGCGTCGCTGCAGGTAAGGTGCAATGAGAAATAGGAATTCTCCCTACCAATGGCCATGAGGACACATGCCATGACGAGACTGTCACGTCAGATCCAAGTGGGCAGCTGTGACGTCCCATTCCCCCCACCCCCCCGACAGCCCATCAGAAGTAGCTCAGCCATTCAGGAGTCTTTGCCAGCCCGGGGAGCCCACAGGGCATGCTGGGAGGTAGTCAAGCGCCCTACCCAACCTGCTGGACTCAGTCCATCCCCCCAAACCCAACAAGGGCTAACGTGTTCTGCTTCCTCCTGAACTAAACCTTGGATGCTTAGAGTAAAGCTCCAAAGAGTGCTTCTACCATGGCCTTCTTGAATGCCTGCACTTAGCCTCAGATGCTACCCTGTTCTACCTTCTACCTGACTTGAGACTAATATTATACACACGAAAAGGAACCTCTGGTTTCCCTTATGAAACTCACTCTACACCCACTGCCTCTAAATTAACACGATTTACTGCCTATCTGAATGCTGGATTCTCTTTCTTTCACTCAATCTGAAGTTTTTCACTTGTTACTGAAAATATGCATCATGATTAACTTGACCACTAACTCCAGACATTAATGCCTGTTCTGGAATCTTTATTCAAAGACTTCATTATTTTGGACAAGCCAAACCTTTTGGCTACAAATTGAAAAAAAACCCTCTGTGCTCTTAATTTAAATAAGGCTTGAAATAAGTTTCATTGGACATTGGCAAATGAACAAAAGACATCAAGGCAAAGGGAGAGCAAAGCTTTACCACATATCAGTTGCTATGTAATAAATACCTATATTCATACTCTAACCCCATTGCAAATGAAAACTAACCTGCAATGACTAAGCTCCCCTTTTACTGAGGACTAAGCTACAGTTAGTTTGCTTTTATTAACTGGGGGTTAAAGCAGGCACACAGGTGATTATTGCAAAGCAGCTGGCATGCAGTAAAACCTTGCCATCTTGGCAATTGATTAATTTGCCCTTGCCTTATATGGGTGCATTTGCAGACCAAGACTGGAATTGGATCTTATTTTTGTTACATATGTGGTGCAATTCTATCTTTAGAATATATCCATTTACTTGTTTTGGGCTAGGATTTCATCCACAATCTACTACTTTGAAAGGGAAGATCCATAATCCTACTGCTAATGGAAAGGCTGTCTTAGATTTATCTATGAAGAAAGAATTACTTTGTCATATATAGAGCACTACCCTAATGGAGAACTGTACAAAAAACCTGTGCATATAAGAATTAGATAGTAGCAATCTGGATCCATTACACTGAGTATCTTGCTACTCTACTGAGTGATAAATCATCCATTTGCATAATTTGCCTATTTATAAATTGAACCCAGGTCCAAATGCAGCTTTTTTTCTGGTGCAGTCATTCCTGCTAAGCGCATATTTGGAAAATGCACAAGATTTCATCTATTTATCAACTTCTTTTGGAACAGATGTTAGTATCTATGTTATTGGACTGTATTAAAAATGTACTTTTGATATTAAAATCAATGTTACAACACTGCAGTGATGTGGCCAATCTGTAAACATAAATTGCAAGTTTCAACCAGATGATTGTTATTATCCTCTGGTTATCTTATCTCAGCCACAGTGATAGAAAGTCATTAAGAGGATACTGGAAGTGAAAAACAGCTGATGATTAGGTAGTGAGCCTTTATTATGAAGGGAACCAAAGATTCTCTGTTTCAGAGTATCTCTGGCTCTTGCCTTTCATGCCTTTGCCAAAGAAGACACAGATGAATGCACATCTGAACTTGGAAGGCCTCCGGATAAATGTAGCTGCTCTCCCTGCCTTGGTTAGTATGCAATTTCCATGCTGTAGTGTAGCTAAGATAGGGCAAGTACAACACCAGCCTTGGGTTGGGGTTGCCAGCAGCATCCCTCAGTGCCCTGCACCTATACTCTCTGGCACTCATCACATCTCTCCCCTCCCTGTTGCTCTTCAGCAGTCAACACTCCTCCTTCTCCTCCTCAGTCTCTAGGACTTGACAGCAACTCTGGGCCCAGGACTAGTTATGCTCTTGATTCCATGTCTTACAACCAACCCGTATGAAGCAGATTTGGAGAAAAAGGCACTAACCCTGCCATATTTCATGGTATTCCCCTTTCTACCAAGTGTGGGAAGGTTAAAACTATGCATGCTGTCCACACAGCATTTATCTTAAGGGGAGTATTGGAACTGCAGCTGTATTTGACTGTTTTTACAGTCTAATGGCCTAAAAGGGGAGAGACCTCATTGTATTCTCTCCCAACTACCTTTCCCCTGCACCCTTTATGGGCTTGTGCAGTGCCCAGACCTGACCTTCCAACAGCATTTGTCATATCACAGTGTGCAACTTTCTGTACTAAAATATTTTTTTTCCTTCATGTTAACACATATTCAGGAAACTTTACTGTGCTGAGATAAATTGATAGAGATAACAAGGCTGGACCTTGCCCTCAGTCACATCAACACAATCTACCTGTTTCCATGCAATTTCAGTGCTCACTATGGTAGGTTACTTGCATGATGACTACAAGCATGGACAAAATCTGACCTTGAGCTTTAGGGCCGAATCGTGACTCAGCTGTACTCAAAAGGCTTGATTCTCCAGTGCTTTTCCCACTGCATCCCATTTGCACCTGGCTAATGCAGGCATAGGATGCTACCATTCATTCTACATGATTTGATAGTCATTTTACAGATACATAAATAACCACGTGATGCAAGAAGCAGAGAGGAATCAAGTCCTACAGGAATTTTGCCAATGTTGTAATTGGAAACAGGTCATTTGAACCACAGTATCTGAAAATACAGTTTGAGTTTCTGCAGTCATTTGTTGCTGCAATCAAGTAATGGAGGGAATGAAAGCTGGAATCACCTAGCATTTACATTTCCAAGATAAATACCTTAAAATAGATTAAAATTACAATACAGTAGGGTAGGTTGTCATTAGTTCAGTTACCAATGGGAGGGGGGGTTTAGAAGTTTCATTAATTTTTAAATTCTATTTTGGTTTGAGGCTATGAGGCAAAAAGACTTCATTGTGTAACAAAACTGCATGCATTTGAAGGAAGAGGGAAATCAGCTAATAATCCACTGAAGGGCTGGGTATAAGTGTCACTTTGTCACACCAAACCATACACCAAGAAAAATGAAACCTTCATTGATGTTTGAAGAGCATAGTCCAAAATGTATAGCTCTCTACAAGAAAAAGGATTACTAGATTGTGAGTGAAATACAACAGTCACTCTGGGGACAGAGCAAACCATTGTCAAGCTAGTTTAGAGAATAGATACATGGCAGCATGAGCATCCGGTGAGATGGTAAAGCAAATCTGATACCATGCAGCCCACTTCTACCTACAGCAAGTGAAAGAAAATGAGGCATTAGAAAAGTGGCAGGTGGTTGTAATTTTAGCCTATTTGTGTAGAAGCATCTCTCTTTTAGATCTTTGTTGATATCACTCTCTTACTCTGTGAGAACATAGGTAATTCCTGCTGGACGGGTTAGAGTTAAACATAAATCCTGCTTCTTTGTGAACACATTCGTCTTAATACCTAGCCCTCTTTTTTCCAGCCGGGGTGTAGCTGGGCAGCTCTGAGCCCTGGGGAGCTGTGCAAGGCCTCTGTAGCGCTGGGCTGTTGCGGTGATGATTGCAACAGTATGCTCAGCCACTGCTGTGGTCACAGCTATTTTTGCACCCTCTAACAAAGGTGCTGCCCTGGTTGCCCCCTTAGTTATGCTACTGACCTCTAGTGCATTTGTTTCCCTGTTGACCCAAGAGTAGGTTCAAAATCTACTCATTCCAAAGTATTCAACTACTGGTAACCACAAATTTTTAAAACACATGAGCTAAGTACCCACAGGCAGATCCAGGATTTTGAAAATGGGGAAAGGGAGCAGCAAACAGCCCTGCAGGGGTGGCTGCACCCTGCAGAGCAGGCAGACCATGCCAGAGGAACAGCAGCTAGAGACTTTTCTTAAATCCGTGAAGCAGGCAAAACTCTCCAACCCCTTTCTGCTCTCTGCACCTGCACCGTTCCCCTCTGTGCCCAGCAGCACCTCCTGTTCTCCCCCTCTACTTATGCCTCTGGGCACCAGAAGGGGAGACCCACCCACAGCTGCCCCAGCCACTCCTGCCCTGTTCCAGCTGGGCTGTGGGGAATGGCTGCATAAGAAGCTGGGCTCAGGGGGGGCAGCAGTGATGGTGGGGGGGTTCCCCTCTCAGTGCCCTCTCCTGGGATCGCAAGGAACACCAAGGGGGACTGAGGGAGTGGGATTCCACCTGCAGCTGTCTCTAGCTGAGCCTTGCTTCCTATGCATCCCCAGCTCACAGTCCTGCCTGGAGTGGGGCAGGAGCAGCTCTGAACCTTCTCCCTCACCCCCACCCCTGCATCAGCCAGGCACAGTGGGTCCCTGGTGGGCAGGTGTCTCTTCCTGTGCCCAGAGGTATAACTAGAGAGTGGCACAGGAGAAATGGGAAGGAAGGTGCCACTGAGCCAGAGTTGCCAATAAATTATTTTACTGACAATCTGCAAACTTTTCACTGACAACTAGACTTTTTTTATTGGCATATGTTGTTAGTGACATGTGTTTTACATGGTGCAAATGTAATGCTTCTACCTGGCCCTGGGCAGGGACTCAGTTCAGATTTAGGTGTTCAACACCAATCAAAGTACAAAAGTTTGGTTGTCAGTAAAAAGTGTGTCCATCCTCAGTAAAATAAATAAATAAGTCTTGGTTAGCAACCTTACTTGACTGCTACAATAGTTTTATACTGTACTGTCCCCACTCCAAGCACCCCCAACTCACCCCCCCCACACCAATGCCCCCGACTGCACCCCACACCATTCTGCAGCCCCCAGCCCATTGCCAGCCTTTCCTCACTGGCCCAGCCCCCCTCCCCTGTCCCAGCACAGACCCCCAAAGAAGGGCTACTGTTTGCCTACCTAAGACCCAGCATGTTACAGGCAGGAAGGAGATAGACTACAGCAGCAGCAGCACACAACTGTGTGAGAAGAGAGCTATGGGGACTCTGAGGCTTCTGTGGGCTACAAAGCCTTGAGAGATGCTCCCTGCAGGGTGCTACACTCCCACTCAGATACCATGGAGTCAATAGAGAAGTACGTCTGGAAAGGACCTCCAGAGGTCTTCCAGTTCAAGCCACCTGCCTCAGGCAGGATCATTACTATCCAAACCATCTGATACAATCTATAATCTTAACGCTACATAAGACTAGCATTATCCTGACAAAACCTTAGCCTGCTACAGGTAAGGCAGGGGAACCATGGCAGCCAATGTAAAATTCCTTCCTGACCCCAAATATGACAGTCAGTCTGACTATGAGCAGAGGGGCAAGACACTCTAGACAGAATCTCTGGCTTTGGTCCCAGAAGGTGATTGAGGGAGGCTTAAAAACACCCTGATGCATGTAGCAGAAAATGGGGTGGAAGCAACCAGCAAAGTCCAGAAGTATGAGAAATACCCATGTAGAACACAGGCATAGCTGTGCCTAGATCATCCCAACCAGTGGCTGGCCAACCTTTTCCTGAACACCTCCAGCGATGGAGAGTCCACAATTTCCCTAGACAGTCTATTACCCTGCCTTGCTATTCTAATAGGAAAATTTTCTAGATATCCAATCTAAACTTACTTTGTTGCAATTACCGTTATTTCCAAGCACTACCAGGAGTGACAAGAAATAACAGTCACAAGCTGGCAGAGGTTAAATTCAGATTAGACATCAGGAGGCGCTACTTCACGGTCAGGGCGGCTAGGATCTGGAACCAACTTCCAAGAGAAGTGGTGCTGGCTCCTACCCTGGGGGTATTTAAGAGGAGGCTAGATGAACACCTTGCCGGGGTTGTTTGACCCCAGTACTTTTTCCTGCCATGGCAGGGGGTCGGACTAGATGATCTGCTCAGGTCCCTTCTGACCCTACCAACTATGAAACCATGAAATTTCAAGGCATTAGTCTATGCCCTCCTCTCTGCAACAAGAAAGAAAAGGTGCTTTACCTCCTCTTTACGGAAGCCCTTCAAGTATTTGAAGACTGCCATTATGTCCCCTCTTAAGCACCTTTTATGCAAACTGAACATGTCTAGCTCTTTCAGCCTCTCCTTGTATCACTTGCTCTCCAAGCTCTTTATCACTTTTACCATGTGGCACTGCTTTGTTCTGTCTGTTTCTCAACACTTTTCCTCTAGTTTCTTTCTAACAAGGGATTTTCATTAAGCCTCTGGCTGCTTAGTATTTTTAAGGACAGCTCCTTTTTTTTACAGACTTTACAGACATGCATTTTTAGCCTTGTTTTCTATATAATCTGTCCATAAATTTACAGACAGCTGGCAACCCTGCACTGAGCATGGAGGGAAAAGGAGGGGATGCCAAAAGAGGAAGAATGCTTACTTGCTGCTGAAACTTAAAAAATTCCCTGGCTGCTCCCATGGTATAGTTAAGACTCCACAGGGGACACAGAAGTCTATTTCTGCAGGGAATCAAGGTTATATTGTGGAACAGGGGGAAGAGGTGGAGGGCCATGACCATCACATTCACTGTATCCACCCCTGCAAGCACCACCCAGTCATGAAATCCACTTGAAATCCTCTTCGGTGTTGAACTTTTAGATTTCACACTTTCAATCCTTTTCTACACAGGAAGTGCCATACTGGATCAGACCAATGGTCCATCTAGACAACTATCCTATCTATCCTATCTCCAAGAGTGGCAAGTAGTAGATGTTTTCTAGGGAGATTATATGAATGAGGCATATCTAAAGTGACTCATCCCTGTCATGAACTCTCTAGCATTAACCATCATTGGTTTAGGAATACCAGAGGATATATCACTGCTTCTCTGCAAGCAAGTCTAGAAGCTTGCTTTTTTTAAAATAAAAGCTAAGTCTCTTAGGTAATCACAAAATTCCAGGGTGTAGGGCCTTTAAAAAAATACCCAGTATCACAAGACTTACAATTAAATTGTCAGAACTAGAAACACTAGAATAATTGTAACATTGCCACTACTGTTTTGAAATCTTTATCTTTAGTCATTTTCTATTTGAATTTAAAGAGTAAAGAATTAACTTGCCTAAAACAGATCAAATGGGAAAATAGATTGCCACAGTGTTGAGTACAATTTTTATAAGAGTTTATAGAAATAAATTTACTGAACAGAAGAGGAGGGAGTTGTAGAATTCTTGGCTGTTAAGAAGTACGCAACATATCAAAAAGATAAGTTCAGTTTTCAATGGGCTGAATCCAAATACCCTATTTTGTTTTGTTTTTTTAATTTTATAGGACCTTTGGACCTCTCACGAGATAACCTTATGTTATATGCCTGCATTTTATTTGCGAAGTACTTGTTACTATTAAAAGCCATATTAAATAGCCGTGCCAAAACCACATAAATATCCAAAAAAAGTCATACCCACCTCCCTGGCTCATTTGTCTTGTACTTTGGACACAGTAAACTAACACATGAGCTAATAAAAGTCACAAGTTTTATTTTGAGATGCTTGTTTTAGGTTCAAAATATATTTGTTACCCAATACAAATTACAACACAATGACCTGCAAATTTAAGGGCTCTCACTATGAGTAATCTCAAGCTTAACAGATGATGCATGCAACCACTTCCTTCTGCAGCAGAAGTTTTGAGAAAAGGTTTATGGTTGCTAGACTTTCCATTATTCTACCCCAAAACTGCAGAATATCTGAGGGAGAAGGACTGCCTTTAATCTGCAATCCTCTACTTAAACGTCAGGAGGGTGAGCATAATGAATAGGTAGAAACAGTCCTGATGATAACAGACCCCAAATTCTATGAAGCTGTATTAAGTGC
>NW_017729029.1:78414059-78421247 GCF_001723915.1 Gavialis gangeticus | reverse complement strand
GCTTAACAGATGATCCATGCAACCACTTCCTTCTGCAGCAGAAGTTTTGAGAAAAGGTTTATGGTTGCTAGACTTTCCATTATTCTACCCCAAAACTGCAGAATATCTGAGGGAGAAGGACTGCCTTTAATCTGCAATCCTCTACTTAAACGTCAGGAGGGTGAGCATAATGAATAGGTAGAAACAGTCCTGATGATAACAGACCCCAAATTCTATGAAGCTGTATTAAGTGCCACCCACATGCTTCCCTGGACTTGCGTGGATCTCCACTTACTTCAGTTTGGGTCCCTGCAAGCAAGGAAGCTTGCAGGTAGATAGCTCATTGCAGAATTGTGGCCTAAAAGGCTGTAAATAGACATTGCATTTGTCATGCAAGAAAGTGTTTTGTCCTACCATCTCTACAGGTACCGAAAGACCACTTGAAGACCACACTTCAAGCCCCACCAAAGTATGCAGGATAAAACATACCATTGCTTTTTCCTGGGATGTTGCACTGTATGTCCTTAAGGTTTTCACAGGTTGTTCCTGGTCTTGTGGCCCACCTATCAGCAGAGAAGCAGCAATGCAACTTAGAGGGGCTGTGTGTGTAAATGGCTGTGCCACTGCCATTCTCATTTTGGTCAAAACCAGAGACAACCAAGATCACCTCAAATGCCATGTCTGTTGCCTACTGTTTGTAAGAGAAAATGTATGAATGCCATGTAGCTGATTAAATTTTAGGCCACTAAATGAGTCGCTAAATGAAAAAGGTTTGTAGTCCCCACTTCTGCCAATAATTACAAAACATCATGAGTACTAGGCAGTTGTACAAGCCTACTATAATAATACAAAACTAAGTAACTACCTTAGGTTCAAATTGCGGGTCATGTGACTGAGCATCTTAGCACCAGATTTCTTGCAGGTTTGGGAATAAAGTATATATTCTAAAGCAGAACCTTGAACTTAAATTCAGCCACTGATTTGCTGTGTAACCTTCAGCAACCACCTGGAGACTCATTTTGCCCCCATGTAGGTAGGGTGTACTAACACTTCCTTTACAGGCGGTAGGCTTAATTAATTAATGCTTGTAAAATGCTTTGAAAACCATACATGGAAATTTCTAAAATAGATATTACTTGTCACCAAGTGTGAGTCAGTCAAATGAATAGAATTTCAATAAGAAAAGGAATACTCCCTCCATCTTGTAGTGTGCTTCTAGTGCTCATACAAAATGTAGCAAGTGCACAGAACAACTTAACTGTGGCTTTCAATGCTGTTATGACTATTCTCTGCCTCTCTATACAATTCTTTTAAACTGTAAAGTCTTTGGGATACAGATTGTCATATATTCCCTATCCATGCTTAACATAATGGGCATCCAGCCAAGGTTCCCAGGCATCGCCCTGTGTAAGTTAGTGACATAATACTAATAGTTACAACAGTCAGGGAAAGTTCTTTTCCAAAGCTAAATACAGGTAATTCAAAAGCCTGAGGCTGAATCGATTCAGTCTTTGCAGGTTGGTCTAAGATGCAGAGATTAAATTGAGAAGCAAGTGAACAGATGTTCACTTTTAATTCAGAAAATGCAGCCATGTGCCTGCAGTGGCTCAGGCCAGAAGCCAGGGGGCACTGGAGCAGATCTCCCAGCCTGCCAGTCACTGCCAAGGGGAAGGGACTGAAGCTCCAGCATGAGACCCCAGTCCAGGTCCCAAAGCATCAGCTGTCAAGGCAATAGCTGCCCCCACACCCCTCACCCCCTGCACCTGCTCCACACAATCTACCACCTTTGTTCTCCCCAAGCAAATGACTGCTGCTAGTCACTGCAATGCTAAATCTTGCATCCAAACTCTCCTGCAACATCTCAGCTGAAAGGGGAAGTGTGAGGAAGGTCATTTTCAGTTTGCCCCCAGGTCCCCTGAGTCAGCTGGGCTCAGCCTCTGTCCCATCAGTGCTGCTTTATCAGCATTGGCTGGGCCTAGGGAGGCTTGAGGCTGGCAAAGAGGAGAGGAGAGGGGTGCACAGATCTCCTGCAGGGGCAACCAGCAAAGACTGGGCTGCAAACCTCCCTGGGAAGTGGGCAGGCAACTTCTTAGACCCTCTTCACTTTCTCCTTTGAAGTGAAGCATCAGATGGGGGGAGGAACAGAAAGGAGCCAGGGGGAGATGGGCTGTGGGGAAAGCTCAGCCTGCATGAGATTATTAGGGGGAGGTGTGGCGGGTCGATGTATGTGTGGGGTATGTGTGTGTATGTGGGTGGTGTGGGGGTGCATGTGTGTGTGTATGAGGGAGGAGTGGGTATGGGTATGTGTGTATGTGCGTGTGGGAGGAGTGTGTGTGTGCGCCCATGTGTGGGTCTAGAGGGGCATGTGTGCGCGTGCATGAGTGTGGATGGGTATGTATCGTGTGTGTCTGTGTGTATCTGCGTGCACAGATGGGTGCATGGGTGCTCTATCTGCTGCCTGAGCACCTCAAAGGCAGCACTGATGTAGATGTGCTCCTGGGTGTTGGCCAGCAGCCCCCGGGTTGGCTGCAGAGATTGAGCAGGGAGCAGGCCACAGTGGGAGGGGAGGCAACAGAGAGGGGAGGCAACAGCCTAGGAGGGACTGTCCTCCCCAGGTAAACCCCGGCTGACAACCTGATGGCTTCAGGGGAAGACCCAGGTCTGCCTTCTCGTCCAGCTGGGAAGGGAGGGTGTAAGTGTGTACCCGGTTGGAGGCAGAGGTGGCAACAGTGACCCAAGAGTGGCAGAGAGTGAGAGCGAGACCTACACTTGGTTGGACGCATGAAGAACCTGCAGCTGGTGTGGGAAGCAGTGTGGGGCAGCCTGTGTGTGAAGCAGCTCTGGGGCATCAGAAGGCTGAAGAGGAAGAGGAAGACACAAAGGTCCCCGGGGCCCTGGCATACATGGCCAGCAGCTGGCTGGGCAGCAGCATGGAGGTGTTGCTGCTGCAGCTGCAGGTGAGTGCCTTGGCAGCCAGATAGGTCATGCAGAATAAGTCTTTTGTGCCTGCAGCTGCCTGAGCGAGCTTTTTGCCTGTGGCCTCTGGGCCAGCCCAGGCAGCCATGAGCACAAAGGGCTTATTCTGCGCAGCCAGCCCAGTCACCAAGGCACCCACCTGCAGCTGCAGTGGAGTTGCCTCTGCACTGATGCCCGGCCAGCCACCACCTATGGGTGCCAGGGCCTCTGGGACCCTTGAGGTGTGCACCTTGCTTTTTCTCTTCAGCCTCCTGATGCTGCAGACCTCCTCACACACATGATGCCCCATGTCACCTGCAGCTGGCCACCTCCTCTGCCAGCTGCAGATTCCTCATGCTGCTGGCTGGGTGCAGGGCTCACTCCTACTCTCTGCCATTCTTGGGTCGCCGCTGCCACCCCCACCCCCAGCCAGGCACACAGCTCTCCCCTCCTCTGGAGCCATCAGTCTGTCAGCCAGGGTTTGACTGGGGGTGCAGTTCCTCCCAGGCTGTTGCCTCCCCCTGCACCCTGCTCAAGGGTAGAGCAGGGGGCATGGTTATGCCCCATCCCGGGGGTTTAAACCCCCTCCCTGGTCCCAGACCTTGTCTGGAGTTTGCCTGGGGAAGCAGTCCCTCCAAGGCACCCCATGCCCTGCCCCATGCCCCCACCCCCTTCAGCAAGGAAAGGTCTGGTAGGGGCTGTCCCCACATCCCCCTGACAGACCCAGCTGCAGTTCCCAGTCAAGTTTCCCACCCCCACCCCCTTGTTAGCCAGCCCTCCCTGCTCCAGCTAGGGAGCAGAAGGGCGAGGCCAAACCTGCTCTCTGGAGCAGACAGCCCAGCCCAGCCCAGGGCTGCAAAGCAACCTGAGATGCTGGGAGACTGTGGTTTAACTTGTACCAGGAAGGGGTCTGGGACAGAAGTTTCATAAACTGGTTTGACCTAAATCACTTAAGTCTGATACTACATTCAACAGGGTTCATCTTAAACCCATTTCAACCATTTTGAAACTGGTTTATGTGCTCTGACCTTTGGTTCTGTTACAGGTTTAAACCAGTTTCTGATCACTTAAACTGGTTTATGTGTAACTTCTGTCCCTAGCCCAAGAGTGCTTATCAAGCTTCTGACTTTGATTACATTTATAAAAAAAATATTAGGTTAATAGAGCTACAGCAGATTTACACCAGTAACTGAGAGCAGAAACTGGCACAGCACAGCCTGGAAGCAGTAATCACAACTTTCTGCTCCACTTGAACTAAGGATTTTTTAAATTGATTGTGATTAACACAGTCCTTGTATTTAGGGGTAAAATAGACCATAAAAAACTAATATGTTTCTAAATAACCTTTCACAAGTATCTCAGTCTGAGGGAGGTCCAGGATTTCAGTAACACGGTTACCTACATACCTTGGGAACTTGATGTCCTCCCACTTATATTTAGATAGAAAATAAATAATTATGAAGCTGAGGTTACAGAAAGAGTTATGTGCCCTACAGGAACGAATCCCACAAATTTTTAAGCTTCCTGCATGAATGGTGGTTTGGGGTTTTTTATGACACTCATTTTGTATCTGTCACATACTTGGACCTGGCAGATGAAGTATGTTTCTAACTGGAACCATAAAGTCCTCTGGAGCAATTAGCAGTCCTCAGTGAACCTGATCTGAATTTTAAGTTCATTAGAAAAGTTGGATCTAGGTGAATTTTGCTTGCTTATTTATTTTCTTACGAAAGTTTTGCATACCTTTCTTCACAGCCATTCTGTGGACCAGTCACTGAAAGGCAAGATAATCTCTAACAATCTCTTTCCAGGCACACCTATCTAATTATTTTCCCTCTCATTTAGATAAGGTAACTAATAATTATTTTGTTCACTTTTTTTCCAACTTCCTAACACTTAGCAAAGTGGCCTTTTCTAAGTCAACCCTTGGCAGGCAGTTTCTTTCCAGGGCTAGCTGGATCATGCCTTTAGCTGGCAGGCAGGCAAGCCTGAGCAGTGACTCTTGACCAAGCTGTCAGCTGGCTCTTCTGCAGCAATCCGTGGTAAGCTATTACATTTCATGACTTTTCTCAACAATAAAAAATTGCTGTTTTAATTGACATAATCATGTTTTTCTCAATGAAAATAGCCAAAAATCTTCTCTGATAGAAGTAAAAAATATTTGCACACTTATGCTTGGTAATTATTCTCATTTTCCAGCAACATTAGCACTCTTTGCAGTCCTATGGGCTTATTTTGCACTAAAACAACTTTCGTTTTATTAAAAAGACCAAAGATTGAGATTTTCAAAACTGTCTAGGGCTTTTAGACATGAATTTGGACTAAAAGGAATCTAATCTACCAAAGGAACAGATGATATAAGTTTAAAACCCCTAAGCTACTTTGAAAAATCTCAGTTAAAACATTTCTTTCTTGGTCACACCAGCAAAATAGCCTTTTTCATTAGCAGTTTAAGATGAGCCAGAACAACAAAATGTTTAGACCAGCCCACTGGAGGAACAGAGTATCAGTCAATTTGATACCTAGTTTGGATTCTGAAACCCATATATTTGTGCTGCTGCTTTTTGCTTCAGGGCACGCCCTTGCACGCACGCTCTGGCGCATAGCAAATTGTCCTCCTGGGGCAGGCAGCACTGATGCAGCTGCATGGAACCCGCCTGGCAGCCAGAGCGTGGCTCTGGATAGCCAGGTTTTTGGTGGTGCACACTGCTGCTACGTGCGCTGTACCTCTTTTTTTTTTGCAGCATTTTTTGCTGGTTTTTTTTTGACATCAGGATCTCCCAGTGCTAAATTTTGGCACCACACTGCAAATTAGCAGCATGGCAAATGGGTGCACATGCATGACAAACTGCTTGAGCACACTCATCTGAACACACCGACAATACTCAAACTTGATCAGGATACTTGACCTAAAGTTTGCCATGCAGTGCCATATGGATACTTCCTATTACACTCCAAAACTCATTAGAAACTTTTATTAACCCAGGTACTATATTATACAGTGTGGTATTGTTATAAAATTTAGAGACTCAATCCATTTTACGCATTTTTCCTAATAATTGGGAACGTATAATTTTGAATGAGTGAATTATTCCATTACCATCTAGCCAAACAAGTATCATTACCTCTCTGGAAACCTGGCATCCCAAAAACAGAGCTTGCTGTGTTCTGCTTTAAAGGTGATCTCTGGGAATTGTTTGCTGAATAGCTCCAGAGTCTGCTGTACATCATTTTTATTCATGAAAAGAAAAATGTCATCCATGTAGCATCTGCAGAGTTGGCTGAGTAATAAGTTTGTTTAAAAGTATCATGTTCCAGATTAGTCATAAAGATTTCATCAAATACTGAAAAAAATAAGAGATACAGTTGCAGTTCCAATACACTGATAATAATAATGCTCATTGTACACAATCTATGTGGTGGTGATGTGATGGATAGAGTAAACCCACTTCCAAAATTTCTACTATACCACTGTATATTTGGGTCCAAGATAAATGAATCAGCTTAATGTAAACACAGAATTGAATTCTTTTGAAAAAGTGTTGAATAAAATCTTTAACACAGTTGACATTTCATTTGGATTGTTAAATATTGGTTTTCTATTTGACAGTAAAAGAAAAAAAACCTGCCACCAAGACATGGCATCTGGCCTCTGTTATTTGCATTAAAAGTTATTCCTGTCCCATTAAACTTAAGCAAAATAAATTCTCATCTCAATTCTCATCTCAAATATCTTATTTGCCTAATTACCTTAGTATACCTCAATTATCTTTAAAAAATCTGTTACTGAAACTCAGTAGCAGAATGTAGGACAATACTTTATTTACTGAAATCTAAGATGAAGTTTTCTCTCCTAATCAGTATGGGGTGGAGGAGGAGGGGAAGCTCCTCATCTTCTATTCATATACGGAATAGGGAGGGGGGCAGGTGGCTGCTGCATCTCTGACTCTTGAACCTAAGAAAGGAGCCAGAGTCAGCCCCACAGCAGCCTCCTGCCCCTGCCTCCACTCTGCATCTGCAGCTTCTGCACCCCTTGCTACCCACTCCCTTCCTTCCCCTTTACTGTCAGGCACAGCTTGGCTCTGGCTCAAGCCAGGGTCTCTCCTGGGCATGGAGCAAATGGAAACTCCTTCCTATGCCTAGTCAGTCAGCAATGCTAACATTGCTGTGTGGCCAGGCGAGGGCTGAGCTTCCATGTGCTGTGCAGTGGGTTGGAGCAGCCTGAGCAGCACCTTCTAGTAAGGTAGGGTGCAA
>NW_017729029.1:78402596-78409059 GCF_001723915.1 Gavialis gangeticus | reverse complement strand
ACCCACAGCAGCCTCCTGCCCCTGCCTCCACTCTGCATCTGCAGCTTCTGCACCCCTTGCTACCCACTCCCTTCCTTCCCCTTTACTGTCAGGCACAGCTTGGCTCTGGCTCAAGCCAGGGTCTCTCCTGGGCATGGAGCAAATGGAAACTCCTTCCTATGCCTAGTCAGTCAGCAATGCTAACATTGCTGTGTGGCCAGGCGAGGGCTGAGCTTCCATGTGCTGTGCAGTGGGTTGGAGCAGCCTGAGCAGCACCTTCTAGTAAGGTAGGGTGCAAGGCAAGGGGAGGTGGGGAGGAAAGGGCAGGGACTGAGGAGAGTTTGGGGTGAAGGGGTGCAGGTGGCAGGAGGGCTGCAGGGGGGAGAAGTGGTGGGGGCAGAGGGCAAGGGGGCCACCTGACTCCCCCTTTTCCCCCCAACCACTGCTTTCCCGGCTGTAGCAGCGGCGGGCAGGGGGAATTCAAGACAACCCTCCAGTACTTAGATTCTATACCTGGAAAATTATAACACATACATTTTCCACATCTGGAATCTAATTATTGCGGGGGGGTCATCTTATATGCAGGGTTGTCTTATATTTGAGTAAATATGATACACAGACAAGAGGTAAGCAACTTACAACCCACGGTCAGGTTCAGGCCCACAGAGACATTTATTCTGGCCTGCTGACATGGGGCTTTGGCAGCAGTCGCTTTTCCATGCTGGTACAGAGTAAAACAGCAGCAGTGGCTGAGTCCTAGTGCCCTCTTGCCTCTGACCTCAGCGAGTCACTCAAACTTACAGCCTAAAAAAGCTTGCCAGCTGCTGCATAAGACGATACAATGCTACAACATGTAATTACAACCAGCACTCCACTGTAATGGGAATGATAAATTAAATAGGAGTGAGTATTCCTACAAAACCATGGGGTTCAGATTAGATGGAGCAAGTGGATTTTTCTAGCCCTGCTACCTAAATTTTAATGAATGGCAAAGACTTGTTTGGGTTGGGTTTTTTTTGAAAAGATGCAATAGTTAGGATTAGAACAAGGCATGTATTGTTATTGCTATTCCTCCTCAGTGGTATGGGATTTTAAAAGAGTATGGAATAAAGTATGGGAGTTTACAATAAAAAGAAAGAACTTGGTTATCCAACAGATTAATTAGTATGATGCCCCCTAATATTATTTACAATGTAGACACACAGCTATTTTGTCATTGAGGACTATCTTAGTTAAAGCAACTAAGCACCAGAGATCTCAGCTTTTGGATTTGGTGGTGTCAAATTCTGTATCCGTGCATGGTAATAGCATGGGTGAGACAACTGAATGGCTCCAACAGTGGCCAGAATGACTAGCCCCATATTAGTTCCTTTGTTGAAAATTTTAATAAACTGGTCAAGGATGGATTGGACATGGAGACTGAAACTCATGGTGAGAAAGAAGCACAATGGTGTACCAATTTATGGAAGTCAAAAGTTATGAAAGTACCTTCCACTGACGATCAATGCTGTACAGATTCTGTTCCAAATGCGAGGTCTGTCTGCAGCACCACATACCACATGTTCAGCTGTTCTCCATGCTGCAAGGGAGCAGAGGCTGCACAGGGAAAAAAAGCAGCAGCGTGCGCTACCCAAAGCCACAGCCTCGTTGGCCAGAGCCACGCTCTGTTGCTGGCCAGGCTCTGTGCAACAGGAGGGATGCAGCTGCAGACCCAGGAGGCCCCCAGGAACCCAGGTAAGCCCTGGCTGGGCTACCCCTACCCCACCCAGAGTAACTTGCCACATGCCAGAGCGCTCATGGTATGGACATTTCCCAGGGACAACTAGTGGCAGCACAAGGTGCGCTGTTGCTAGTTGCCCCCAGGGAATCAAACATCTACACCACATGTGGATACGGCTTCTGAGTAAGGTGGGCAAGATTTAGATCTTCGTGAATAAATCAATCATTTTAGTTGCTATAGACCCTGTAAAACTAACAACCTTATTTTGAAGAGCATTGAATAAAATCAGCCTGTTATCTGTTCACATTTTGTATACTTTTTTTTTTTTTTTTTAAAGAAAAGAATATTCAAAACCCATGTCTCTAATTTTACTTTTTGGCTCAGGTTTACCTGGCCATTGTTCTTGATTTCTTTGTCAGACAGCTGAGATCTGGTTTGAGAGGGGGGAAAGTAAAAGGGGAGACAAAGTACCTCAGCAAGCTTGTAAGGCATAAATTTAGCTTTACAGAATGTCTGTGCTTGCAATCAGCAGCCAAAAGAGTTCTGCTATGATCATCAGGAGATGATTTCTATCAATCAGTCTTTAAGTATTGCCTGTTAGGATCTCTTGGTGAGGATGTAACTGAAACTGCAACTCCCTCTAGGCTATTTTTATTCTCTTTGTAGCCAGAGTAAAAGCAATGGAAGTTCTCTAGCTTTCCAATCCATTAAGTGGCATGGATCAAAAGGATTAGTATTGTAGCCCTAAAAGGCTATTTTTTAGAGCTATATTTGAACTGATACCATTTTGTGTGGCATTGTTCAGGACATTAATCAAGTCGCACTGTTGATTTAAAAATATATTTGCAGATGTTATCCACAAAAACAGAGAGACAATTTGTTTCTAAGTGTTTTGCTTTCAGAAACAAGAGGATTCCATATTTACTATAGGTACATGTAAAATCCATTATATTACTCTGCTCAGCTTAGGTTTTCCAGACAACAGGCTTTATTTTTATGGTGTCTTGAATAGAGCAACACAGAAAATTGCCCTGATTTATTCTCTTGTCACAACCTATGATACTTCTGTCATGGCTGCTGCTCTTTTTCATTATGCAGTGTCATATACTCCCTTGTCTAGTGATGAAGTAAGGCAATGTTCCAGAGTTCCCAAACACCATCAAACAGAGGCCTATTCCCATCCTGTCTTGGTCTCACCCTGGGAACTTTTCCATTCCAGACTGGGTTTACAGTTCCCCTTATGGATGGTTTCCATTCTGGTGCCTTATCTGGAGCGTACTACGGTATCTCATTCTTCATACTAGATGTCCTGTTTGGAGACAAGCGCCAAAACAATAAATCATGGGGTTAGGTTATTTTTAGGCTACATTTCAGAATCAATGTTGAGAATATTTCTGAAGAACCTGCACAAGGAACTTATTGTGTGCATATACAAATAAATGACACAATTCAATGGTTTAATACTATCTGCCAAGTTAAACTACTGCAGAGCAGCTGTGTACATTTAAAATGATCCCTGGCACTACTGAAGAGCCCATAAATCAGCAGCAACATACTTTCTTCCAGTTAGGAGAGTTAAAGGGGGAAAAAAATCCAGAAATTAATGCGTCTAGGACATGAATGACATTTCTATGCATTTATGATTGTGAATAGAATAAAATAAAAAATAGTACTGACACACTTTATAATATTATGGTTATGGTTCATAAAAATGTTAATTTTTGCCAGCATTTCAAATGTTTCCAAAAGCATTGTTGTGAGCAGATTTGTTTTAAGCTGGCCAATAAGGTTATTTTGGACTACGTGGAAAAACAAATGGAATGGACCCATCAACCAAAATATCCATGTAGGAACAGATTCTATTCCACCTATTAGGCATGTAAGTGGATTTAGGCACAGAAGCATAATTCTATTCTATCCTGCTCAGGACCCTGAAAACCACTTAATGCAAAAGCTGGGTGGGTCCTCTTCCTTTTTCCTTGGTTTTATTTTTGTTATTCAGTCTTAATGGTAAGATGGCAGTGTGTTATAAAAGTAAATACATTAATGGACTTTCAGGACTTGAACAAAGTGGAATAGAATTACACTTAGATGTGTAAGCCCAGTTGTCAGGTGTCAGCAACCTGTGTCCCACAGAGACATTTTATGCAGCCTATGGGGCCAGGTGGTGGGGACAGCCAGGTGACAGAGAAAGGTGGCAGCACTCTAAGTGATTCCGGCTCCAGTTCTGGCTCTGGTGACATAAACTGGGTTAGAAGCGGCCTGCACTTGACACTAAGCTCCATTAAAGTAGCTCTCCACAGCAAAATGTTGCTGACCCCTGGCCTAATAGGTGAAATCTGGCTCAGTCTTTGAATTGTTTGAAATATTGCTCCCTAAGTCATTTCCATCTGGTCTCTCTCTTCTGCTGACATGATGTGCATGTGCTTGAAATGATAGTCACAGATAATCTTTTTGAAGTTGTCTTGAAAGTAACCATGGTATTAGATACTGCTTCAGAGAACCTCATTACATATTTTCAGCACATAAGCTACTTTCTGCCACCTCCTCAAATCTAGACCAAAATCTCTTGGCTATTTGTCTTTTGCCCTTCAAATACCTGACCTCGGTTTTGAGATGCCAGCTCTGTTTGTTAAATGTGCATAGCAGATACTGATGTTTATTATATGCAGACATAATAAAAGAGGGCCCAGATCAGCAAGTCTGTTGCATGTGGGTAATCCCATTGAAGTCCACAATAGACTTCCTTTAAAGAGTTTGTAATGCGTATTTGAGTTTTAATAGGCACCACTCAGCTTCATCTCCAACTTCTCTTGTTAGAAGTGCCTGGAAATATTTACAGTATCTGTCACCTCATCCAACTCCCTCCATATGGCACATAAGCTCCAGAAAAATGTTTCTTTTTTTCTATTCTGATATTAGTTCAGTCATTAATCTGTGTCACTAAACAACCTACAAATTGCAATTAATACAATGTCCCGGATGCTTTCTACCTTCTGGCATTATTTTCTGCCCTTTAACATTATTTTCTGTTTTATATTTTCAATGGGTAGTTTAGGCTGCAATAAAATAATACTATGCATACACACAGGTCCATTTGCAAACATTTCCTAATTAGTTTTCCAATATCTCTGTTTAGGGTGTGTGCATATGTACTACTGTACTGTATCCATAAACTCTGAAAATTGACTGTGCTTGTGTCTACGTAGCAAAATGAAGGTGCAGTTGTTAGAATGGTAAGCCTGCCTGCACTAGTTTTAACATAGCTAATACTGGTGTCAACAGAAGTGAATATGTAGGGGCATGGATGTTAGCATGGGGTAGCAACTGAAGCATGCATCCAAGGGCACAGGGGCTTCTATTGCTTGCTAGCTCACATTTCATGTTCACATTGTCAAGCTTCCTCTGGTATTGGCTTCCATGCTTAAGGAGATGAAAGCTCTATTTTCCTAAATTAACATATTCCCAGACTGTGGTTTGTTTAATTTATGCCACAATTCCAAATAGCTTCATGGAGCACAGAGATGAAAGCTAGAGGATACAATGTGTATTTGCCCTTATTTCCATTTTTGGCTTCTATCAAAGACTCTTTAGACTAGGTCCAGTAGATATGCTGCAAAGGCCAGGTTTAGGGAGCCAGGAGACTGGTTGCAGGAGTGTCAGTTACCATTTTCATTTTGTTTTGCTATTGTCAGTTTATTTTTTTGTGCATTGTTTTGCAGCGGAATTCATTTTTTTCTGGTCTTTTGTCTTCCCTCCAAAGGGAAGACAGTCCCTTCCAACTGCAGTCTGACAGAGAACACTCCAGGCATACTTGGGTACTTTGCCACAGTATCAGGATCAGGTGTGAACCTGCTTGTTGTTAGCCTGGCCAACATAACTCATTTGAATCACAGCTCCCACACCTAAGAAAGTCTTCTTATTCTACCGTTATAGCAATTTGGGCCCATTCTATGGTAAAACTTTGGATGTCCGGTAAAGATTTCCAGCTGTTTATAAGAAAGCCTGTGATATAAACAGGTTATCTGGGGTGACTGGGAACCAAGTTTAAGTAGATGTTGCAATATCTTGCCAAAATGAGGTCAGGATAATTCTAGAGCTGTAACTTGACATTAGAGCTTGAAAACTACAGCCTGGTAATTTAATTAGAAACAATAAAATGTTGACTATAATGCAGATATGCACAATATTTTGAAAAAATGCCAAATTACTAGATTCTTCCATAAATTTGTTTTCCATCCCATTGTTTATGCCCTTTAGTGACAACCAGCTAGTTGACAATTCAGACAAGAAGAAGTTAATAATTCTAGGAGCCATGTAAAAAAGCTTTAAAAAAATCACAGTTCAGTGATGGTTTAATGCATTTTACAACATTCCTTTTGACCTGCTTGTTTTCCAATTAAAATAGTTACTTTCTGCTCCATTAGGGTGAGATTCACTTTACCCAAATAAAATGCAAATAATCAGGCATTATATAGACAAGCTGTAGGGAGCTGAAGAGGTGACAGTACCCCACTGATCTAGACAAGTTCCAGAGCACCCTATGGTTTGGAATGGCCTGAACCTCATGTAACCTGGGCGGTACTCCAAGAGGTACCCCCTCTCCAATTGAAGGGATCAAAGCAGGTGCACAAGCACTGTGGGAGGTGTAGGGACTCTCCTCCCCACTACAGAGCAGAGCCACACCACCAATGGGGACTTAACCATATACCTTTTAATACTGGGAACATAACAGGCATAAATCAGAGGGTATAGTGGACACTA
>NW_017729029.1:78400368-78401736 GCF_001723915.1 Gavialis gangeticus | reverse complement strand
CCTGCTCTTTCAGGCTCTTCCGGGGCACTGCTCCTGCCCCGCTGGCTCAGCTCTTGCCAGCTCTGTGAAGCTCCTTCCTTGTTGTCCCTCACTGGTCTCTCCCCTGAGTCAGCCCATGCTGCCCCTTTTATCCCCCTCCAGGTGACCCAAGGGGCCAGTTGGGATATGGGGGTGGGGGGTGAGTCTCTAGGGCCTGATTGGTGTGGAAAGGGAGTCCCAAGTCCTCCAATCATCTTTTACCCCTTCAAGACCCCTGGGCCATATCGTTACCAGATTGGTGAGGAAAGGGAATCCCAAGTCCTCCAATCATCTTTTGCCCTTTCAAAACCCCTGGGCTAGGTCACTGCCAGCTAGCCCATCAGACTCATTTCCTTTGAAGCATACTGCATTCATATAAATATAAATCCTACAGCCTTTTCTCTATTGCAGCCTTCCTTGCAAGGAGCACACCAAGAATTTGGCAATCTGGTGGCTGTGGCAAATGAAAAAGCTGACCTCTGTAATGAATTCTTTGCCTCCATATTCCTAACCAGGGCTTCCCCACTAGAACTGCAGACGGACCCAGGGGAAGCACCGCCATACCTAGGGTCAGGGATGACCTGGATGGGTTTAAATCAGTAGGTCCAGATGCTGTTCACCTGAGGGTACTGAGGGAATTGGCAGGGGTCATAGCAGGACCCCTTGCACGGCTCTGTGAGCACTCATGGGGCACTGGCCAGGTACCAGAGGATTGGAAAAGGACCAATGTGGTCCCCATTTACAAGAAGGGGAGAAAGGAGGACCACAGCAATTATAGGCCAGTCAGTCTTACCTTGGTCCTTGGGAAGACATTTGAGAAAATTATCAAGGAGCAGATCTGCAAGGGCCAAGCAGGGGAGGTAATACTCAGGGGCAACCAACAAGGGTTCATTGAGGGCAGGTCCTGCTACACTAACTTGGTTTCTCTTTTTATGATCAGGTCACAAAGTCCCTGGATCAGGGTGTTGGGGTGGATGTAGTCTTCTTGGGCTTAAAGAAGGCCTTTGACATGGTTTCCCACCACATTCTCTTAAAAAAACTTGGTAACTGCGGCATTGATGCCTATACAGTCAGATGGGTGGCAAATTGGCTAGATGGTCACACCAAGAGAGTGGTGGTGGATGGGTCATTTTCGACCTGGAGGGATGTGGGCAGTGGAGTCCCCCAGGGCTTGATCCTGGGGCCTGTATTGTTCAACATCTTTATCAGCGATCTGGTTGTGTGGGTAGAATGCACACTGTCCAAATTCACTGATGACACCAAGTTGTGGCACAAGGTGGGCATGCTGGAGGGGAGAGACAGAATCCAGCTAGATCTAGCCAGTTTACACAGGTGGGCGGATGAGAATAG
>NW_017729029.1:78387203-78390185 GCF_001723915.1 Gavialis gangeticus | reverse complement strand
CAGATGCTGTTCACCTGAGGGTACTGAGGGAATTGGCAGGGGTCATAGCAGGACCCCTTGCACGGCTCTGTGAGCACTCATGGGGCACTGGCCAGGTACCAGAGGATTGGAAAAGGACCAATGTGGTCCCCATTTACAAGAAGGGGAGAAAGGAGGACCACAGCAATTATAGGCCAGTCAGTCTTACCTTGGTCCTTGGGAAGACATTTGAGAAAATTATCAAGGAGCAGATCTGCAAGGGCCAAGCAGGGGAGGTAATACTCAGGGGCAACCAACAAGGGTTCATTGAGGGCAGGTCCTGCTACACTAACTTGGTTTCTCTTTTTATGATCAGGTCACAAAGTCCCTGGATCAGGGTGTTGGGGTGGATGTAGTCTTCTTGGGCTTAAAGAAGGCCTTTGACATGGTTTCCCACCACATTCTCTTAAAAAAACTTGGTAACTGCGGCATTGATGCCTATACAGTCAGATGGGTGGCAAATTGGCTAGATGGTCACACCAAGAGAGTGGTGGTGGATGGGTCATTTTCGACCTGGAGGGATGTGGGCAGTGGAGTCCCCCAGGGCTTGATCCTGGGGCCTGTATTGTTCAACATCTTTATCAGCGATCTGGTTGTGTGGGTAGAATGCACACTGTCCAAATTCACTGATGACACCAAGTTGTGGCACAAGGTGGGCATGCTGGAGGGGAGAGACAGAATCCAGCTAGATCTAGCCAGTTTACACAGGTGGGCGGATGAGAATAGGATGGAATTCAACACAGACAAGTGCAAAGTGCTGCATCTAGGGAGAAGGAACCAGCAACACACCTATAGGCTGGGGAACACCCTTCTTGTCAACGCAGTGGCAGAAGGGATCTTGGAGCCATTGTTGACTCCAGGATGCACATGAGCTGCCAATGCGAGAAAGTGGTCAATAAGGGTAACCACACCTTGCCATGCATCTAGAAATGCATCACAAGTAGGTCCAGGGAGGTGATCCTTCCCCTCTATGTGGCATTGGTCAGGCCACAGTTGGAGTGCTGCATCCAATTCTGGGTGCTGCACTGCAAGAGGGATGTGGCTAGCATTCAAAGGGTCCAGAGGAGGGCCACTTGCATGGTCCAGGGGCAGCGGGGCAGGCCCTATGAAAAGAGGCTAAAGGGCCTGAACCTATTCAAGCCTCCACAAGAGAAGGCTGAGAGGGGATCTGGTGGCCATTTACAAACTCATCAGGGGGACTAGCGGGAATTGGGGAGGCTCTGTTCGCCGGAGCACCACCTGGGGTTACTAGGAATAACGGCCACAAACTGTTAGAGAGAAGGTCCAGGCTGGACATCAGGAGGCATTATTTTACAGTTAGGCTCTGGAATGGGCTCCCAAGTGAGGTGGTACTCTCTCCTACCTTGGGGGTCTTCAAGAGGAGGCTGGACAGATATTTGGCTGGGGTGTTATGATTCCGGCATCCATTCCTGTCTGGGGCAAGGGGTTGGACATGATGATCTGTTTAGGACCCTTCCAACCCTAAGTACTATGATATTTTGGCACATACAGAAAGTCTCACATATGCTCTAAGTGCTAGATTTACAAGACAAGGCAAACTTAGGTGTTGTAACACTGAGTATTGTAAACCATATATTTTAGAATACTTAACCACAGAAGCCAAAAAGTTTGAGAGGGGAACACGGGGCAAGATCCAGGGGGTGGTGAGCCAGTCAGTTTGCCACCAAGACCTCTGGTTTTGGCTGCTGGACACATGCAAAATGAGTTCACTTTCATACCCTTCCCTTTTCATCATCCTGCATCCACTATTGGAGAAGCCACCTACACTAGTCAACAGGAAACAACAAGAGAGGTGGAGCCAAACACCCAGCTCTCAAAGAGATACAGACTCATGATGACTATGGGCTAGAGAGAGGTATTTCGTTTTCTCTATTCCTAGCTATGAATTCTCTTCTCAAGATAGACAGGCAAAGTTCTTTGAGTAGATGTGATATATTTTATTAGACCAACTGAATAGTTGAAAAAAAGTTGCTTGGCAAGCTTTTGGGGGCAGTCACCCTTTTTCAAGCATGGGGAGTCTTTGCTGTTCTGAGACTCCAAGAAATGAAAGAAGCTAAAAGTGTGGCAGGATGTCAGTAAAAATGTAAATAGGTAGAATTAAAAAGACAAAAGGTGAGGCAGAGAGGTGAAGTAGAGTGGAGAAGGTGGGGGGGAAGAGAGCAGGGGAATAAAGGCTGAAGGGAGTGAGAGAGGCTAAGTGCAGTGATAGAGTACAAAGTAGAAAAGAGGCTGTCAGGCAAGTACCTGGTGAATCAGCTGTCAGGCAGGTTGTAATGTGTCATAAAACCAATGTCTATATTGAGTCCATGATTTTTAGTATTCAGTAGATTTATGAAGTGAAGTTCGTAGGCTCGTTTATGGAAGATGTTTTGATAAGTTCCCTTTGAGGATTAGAACTGAAAGATTGGAGAGGGAGTGATTGTCCTGTGAGAAGTGTCCCCCCACAGGTGTTCTTGTCTTTGATAGATTTTCAGTGTGCTTTCATTCTGGTGTGCAGTTGTTTGATTTCTCAAGAGGTTCTTGAATCTCCATCCTTTGAGGTTTTTAAGACTCAGCTAGACAAAGCCTTGGCTGGGAGGATGTAGTCAGTCCTGCTTTAAGCAGGGGTTGGACTAGATGACCTCCTGAGGTCCCTTCTGACCCCGATTTTCTATGAGCAGTTGGTTATTATTTGTGGATCAGCACCAATAAAAAGAGAAATGAAATAAAAAGAGAATGGTTGTTGCAGCTGATAATTATGGCTGTGTGCCCTGTGACAGCTGAAAACTGTGTCTAAGGTGCTTGCTGAACAGTGTGAAGATTAGACCAAGTGTTTTTCTGTCATTTGTTCAGATATTAAGCTATATGTTGTTGTTAAGAGGCTAATTAAGGTCAAAGAGTAATGAGGCCTAGTAAATGTAGCAAGGCCTTGTAGAAGTAGTGGTAGGCCCTGTGGCGTAGTAA
>NW_017729029.1:78381443-78382203 GCF_001723915.1 Gavialis gangeticus | reverse complement strand
GAGGCTAATTAAGGTCAAAGAGTAATGAGGCCTAGTAAATGTAGCAAGGCCTTGTAGAAGTAGTGGTAGGCCCTGTGGCGTAGTAAAAATTAACTTTATCAAAAGAATGCAAGACTTGTACTGCTTTTGGTCAGTCCTAAGGACAGTTTAAAGTCAGGAGAATCTGGATGGCTCTAAGTTATCGTCATAGCTCAGAAGTTATAATTTGGCTAGCACATCCAGAAATCATTTAGAAGGAAAACACAGCTCTGTAAAAGAAACTATTGATTTGGAATTAGCTGCTGACCTGGATTCGTGGGCTAGTGGATCTCAAGGAGCCTAAGGACTGAATACCAGGGTCCTTCCTGTACCCCTCGGACAGCACTGGTTGGGGACGTCTGACTTCGCTGAGCTTTGCAGAAGAGAAACTTGTCATACATCAGGCATCAAAGGGGACTGCTGATAAAAGTTGCCAATGCAAATTATTATTGTCTGTCATTGTAGCATTATTATTTATGCGTAGTTGTGTGTTTGTTAAGTCAATAAACCTTTCTTAACTTTCTACCTCCGACCACACGCTCAATCCCGAACCCTCCGCAAGTGGCTGGGACAGTTCCCAAAGCACCCTGACAAGCATAGTTCAGTCCTCACACCCCGCCGTTAGCCTGAACCTGCAGCAGACTACAGGTCCAGGTGAGCAGCAGAAGGGAGAAGGGGTGCCAGGGCATGGTCACAGGGTGCCACATTCATAGTTTCATAGTTTCATAGTTTCTAGGGTCGG
>NW_017729029.1:78374696-78381432 GCF_001723915.1 Gavialis gangeticus | reverse complement strand
GGTCTGACAGGACCTGCCGCTGATGAACCCATGCTGGTTCACCAAACAAAGGGACCATTACCGCCATGGCAATGCCCTGCATGGAGCAAGGACCTGAGTGCTGGGCCTGAGGCACCATATGAGGGATATTCCACTCCACTGGGCGCCTTTGCAAAAGCAGCTTCTTCCTGGCAGCCACCAGAGCTCAGTCGCATGGGGCCTGCCAGCACTGAGGAAGCAGCATGCTCTGGGGCTCCAAATGCTCGCAGTGCTGCTGTCTGCATGACAGCCTGCCCTGCCTGCCCAAGATGGCAGCAGGAGCCATGCAAGGAGTGGGGCAGAAGGTAGGAACCATGTGGAAGGGGGTGACATGCATGGGAATAAGACAGTCACCACCTTCCTCATTGAGGGCTGGAGCAGGCAGGAGGCACGTTACATACATGCATGTTATCAATATAAAACAAACAAACAAAAATGTTTATTTATTCAGTACTTTAAAATGCCTTGCACTATTACTAAATATCAGTTACCAGCTTGGCAGCGGCTGATGCAGTTGGTTAATCATAGGCTATCCGTATTGGCCAAGAAGATTTTTATTGGTACACCCTTAGAATGTTTCAAAAGGGTAGCTCCAGTTAGTTCCTACTTGTTATGTATGAATGCGCTGAGAGCAATTCAAATGTAGCTAAACTCCTGGGAATGAAACAGTACTAAGATTGGGGCAGTTCTGCTACATTTGACCCAGTCTCAGCTCTTTCACACATAACAAACAGAACATAACAGCTGCTGCCCCTTGGAAAGTTCCTCTTTTGAAATGGCTCCAAATGTTCATACTGGAGTGCCTGTTAAACCGGTTTAAAGCTTCTTGGAATGTTTCAGATGCATACCTGGAAAACCAAGTACTATTTTGAACTGGTTCACTGCTTAATGTTTTTAGTGACCCTGGTACTGAAATTAAATATACCTTCATGAAATCTACAGAGAACACTAAGTTGGAGGAGGGATTACTAATGCACAAGAGTATGATAGGCTTATTACACAGGAAAATGTAGATAACCTCATGTAGTGGAACATTAGAAATGGTCTGAAGCTTATGCTAGTAACATGGTAATTAATTTGGCTCTTGGGTTTGCTATGTGGGAAGGCCATTCAATAGAAAAAATAATTATTAGTGAAATTCCAGGCAGTTTGTCCACTCAGGGACCAAAATATACATACTCAACCCCCCACCCCCCCTTCAGCTGACACTTAACATTTGAAATGCCTGTGTCCCCCAACTTTTACAGGGAAACTTCCATAAGTATATAAAAGTCTGCACAAAAATGTCTCTTATGAAAGTGGTGAGCAGACTGGCACCTGAGCTCACACCTAATATCCTGTTGGGATCCAGAAATTAGGGGTGAAATTCTATAATCACCCACTACATCTCTCATTCACAGGGTATGGACAGATATTCAATTCCAGCACTGCACATTTCTAGGTAGTTGCAGCACTGGAAAATGTGGCAGGAGGGGAAATGTACAGGTGTTCCAGCCCCTTACCTGGAGAGCAACACTTGCCTTTAAGGCAATTTTCCAGCCAGGGGCAACAAGGTGCTGCTTCTTTGCTTCCCCTGTCCCTATGGCAGATAGGGGCATCAGCTAGGAGGTAGCTGCATGGGAGCCCCCAGTCACCTGAGACAGAGAGGAGGGAAGAAGAGATTTGGTCCCTGGCCCCTGTTGCAGGAGAGCCAGAGCTGTGCTCACAGCCCAGCAGCTGCCTTGATACCATGACCAGTCCCAGCAATAGGCTGTGTTAGGCCTGCCGTCACTCACTGGCTGTGTTTAACAACCCCAATTCCTGCTCTGGGACTGACAAGGGTCCCAGTGTGACATGACCTGTCCTGGGGACACTTGGGACTGTTTGAACCATGGGAGGATCCTCCCCCCTTCCCCAATCAGTTGACTGGTGAGGACCAAGTGCAGGGAGGTTGGGGGGAGGCGGAGGGCATTCTCCTGCAAGTGAACCCATCCTGGGAACACCTGCAATGGAAGGGGCCCTGGGGAATGCACCTGTCTCTGGAACCATGCTGGAGCCTATGAACAGTTCAAACCATGGGAAAATGCCCTCCCCTCACCCCCCCCACCCCGCCAACTTGGTCCCGCCAATCAGCTGATCAGCAGCACAGAGGGGCATTCCCCCATGGCTGGATCATCCTGAGAACACCTGGTACTGATCAAGTCACAGGAGAAAGCTCCTCTAACTCATTGCATAGACCTGGGGTTATATGGGTCTGTTCAGTGGTGAGGAGGCATTGGCCCCAGTGCCTGAACAGTCTGGGGACCCTCCTGGAGTGTTCAAGCAGCAGCAGGAGGAGGATCCATGAATGGTTTTCTGACAACTCGCAGCTGGGTGGACTATTAGGGAACAAGCACTTTCTATCCTTCTCTTTGGGGGAGGGAGGAGAGAGCAGAGGTTTGCAGGATATGGGGTGTATTCCAGTATCAAGAGAAGTGCACAGCCATTCAAGCTGGCATGAGAGAAGAGACATCTTCCTAGTTGGAAGTGCTCTTCTTTTTTCATGGAAGAGCTACTTATCTTCTGCAAAAGCAAACAAACAAACAAACAAGCAAAAAACCAAAACCCTTCAATGGCTATACACTACTCTTTTGATACGAATGCCTGTCCATACTCATAGCTGCCCAGAAAGCCCTGGTTAATATGACCCAGATCAAGGAGCATTCTACTTACCTGTGTAGACACGTAGTTCTTTTGTAATGGGCCTTGAATGTTAAGGCATCTAAGTGCTTTTTGGATCTGAACCTTACCTACCAAACACCTGTTTAGTAATCTAGCCCTAGGTAGATTTTTAAAAAATGTTTTGTACTTGGAATGATAAAATATTGACAAATAATATAATGTGACATTCTTGGTTTTTTCCCCCATCCACTAATTAATAAGGACATTTTATATAACATAGATCTTTTTCATGCTGAAAGATTAAGGAAGCAATTGTGATCCAAAAATGGCAATTACTTAGTGAACTAAAGAAATCGCATGGTGTTTGGATTATTAAGAATTTCTATGCTCATTTTAAGGCAAGATAGTAACACTGATTGGTCTTCTAGGTTTTCATGTCATTGATAAGGTAGAGGTTTGCAAATGTTGCTTTTCCTACAAAAGCTATGTACTACATTTTTTTGGAGGAAAAAGTTTGGCAGTGGTGACCACCAAAAACTATGTACTACACACCTTGTAAGTAACCCACTGAAGCATATACAATTAAACAAGTTCTTGAAAATTTGGTGGCCTTTGTTTATGTGAGTACACAGAAGAGAGAAAATCATTAAATTTATGAAATATTAGTTACTTTAAATTATCTACAGTAAGTAGCACAGTGAATTAAAAAGTAATGTAATGCATCTTGCATATACTCGCATCATTTTTTTCATTTAAAAATAACTTCATACATTTCATAGTCATACAGTTTGTAGATGGAAGAAAGGAAAATTCAATAGAATATTTTATTAACTGGCTACCATTGTATATTATTCAACAGAAATGATAAATTTTACTGGAAAATGATATTTTTGTCTATATCAGCTCTTGCAGCAAAGTTACATCAAATCGCAAGTGTATTCACAGAAAACAAAGCATTCACTTCAGATGGTCTCAAGGTACGATGCAGTCATTACATTTATTATTTAGACTCTAATATTTTAATCGACTATGTTTGTATATTACAACCCGAGTTTTGAGGTGGAGATTGGATATCAATGTAAAACATACTGCAGACTTGGAAACAATTTATTTTGCTGACTTTTACTTTTTAAAATTTAAGATCAAGTCATGGTTACCTGTAGTGACATGTAACAGGAGATAAAGATCACACAAATGTAAGTGTAGTAAGGCCAGATCAGACCCCTGGGCCCAGCGGGTGTGGGTCAGAGCACTTTATTTCCCAGGCTGTACTACCTGCAGTAAGCCTGAATCGGTGCCCTGGGCCCAGCAGGACAATGAGGGCTGCCAATCCCCTGAGGTCACAGGCACCAGACACCACCCACTCCAGCTCTTAGAAGCTAGGCCCAACCCTTAGTACTCTGACCAGGCAAAGACTTAGGTACTTGCTCCTGCTCATGACTTTCCTGTGCGTCCTTGGTTTACTTCTCAGATCTCTAGCCCTGACCCTTGGCTCATGCTGACTCAGCTCTGGTTTCTGATTTTGGTTCTGACTTCTGGTATACTCAGACTCCAGCTCTGAACTTTAGCATACCCTGACTTGGCTCTGGCTCCTGATTGCAGTTCAGACTCCTTGCTTATCCGGCTGCTGGTTTCCCTTAATTCCAGCTTCGGACTCCTGGCTCCCTGGAAACCTAGCCCTTGGACTTGGCCTGCATATCAGGTGACCTTCCTTGGCCGCTCACACCTTGGTTCCTAACACTAAGGAGTAATGGCAAAAGAATCATATTACACTACCAATAGATGTGAAAAGCCCTTTCAACACAGGAAGTTACTGTCTGTCCTTCACAAATAAGCCATGCTTTAGACAAGTGATTTTTGACCAGGGAGCTGTGAGATCTTTTTAAGGGTGCTATCATAAGTGACTGGTGCCTCCTGAATCTGGGGTAGGGGGGGCGGGGGAGGCATCTGCAGAAGCTGCTGACAGTGGTGACCCTGTCAGGGGGGGGCACCAGCCCTACCTACAGTATCAGTGTTGGCTGTCGGGGGGAGCACCAGCCCTGTTGGGGGGGGCCCGTGCACCCCCTACCAGTCGCCTATGGGTGCTATAAAACATTAGAACCATTGGATAGGTGTGCAAACACCTACATAAGATTCACGAGGTAAGCCCAGAGATTTAAAGTAGAAATCCATAGTGTCAAAAAACATATTGACTTGTTGTGGTCTTTCTGAGGTCTCTGAAGAATTGCTCTTTTATTTTTCTGTAGACAAGACATGAGTGAAAGCTAAAAGACAGCATTTTCTAATGGGTACTTTGAGTTTTAAAAAGTTGAGAATCACTCCTTTAGACCACATTCAACAGAAGGCACATGGTTATGAAAGAACCTGTTTCCAAGGCTGCTTAGCCATTGGCTTCTTAGGCATGACCTTCAGATCTAGAGTGAGAGTCAGATAATCCTCTACTTTATTAGATAGTGTTAGAGTTCCTGTAAAGCAGACCCCCAAAGGCCCTTTGGATGGGTTTCACTAAAATAATTCACCATCTTATGAGTTACCAAGATGGGAAACAGAGTGAAAGTGTATACATGCAAGACAGCATGTGAGAGCGAGCATGCCTGCACCTCTTCTCAATTTCAGCTTAAATCTGGCTAAATAATTTATTTTGATTTATATGAAAAACTGATACCAAAACTACCCAAAGATTTCATTATATTTAAAAATATGCTTGTCACTTACAACCTTATGAACATAATCTAATATTTCTACCTTCAGACTTGATGGTCATACATTAGCAAAGAAGATTTATAAGGCAAAAGTTAGAGGAGTTCTGGGGTAAAGAAAACTACTTTTCCAACACCTCAGAAACACACAAACATTACAAATTGAAACAACTGATAAAAAGGAAGAACATTGTTCTCTCCTAGAAGCCTCTGAAAACACTCTGGGTTTCACTAGTTTCTAAAAATGGTCCATGAAAACAAATCTGTTGCCTTACGAGACAGGGGCACCCAATCTTCAGCTCAAATGACAAGGGTTAGGTCATTAAGTTAGTTATTGCAAACTATTCTCTCTCTAATCAGAATCCAATCATGACATCAAGACTACAGTCAAGTGTACTGAGCTAGCAACCACCTAAGTTAGTTCCAATACCATCCTGGTGGAATGAACCAAGTGAATGTTGAATTTGAACACTTTTAATAGGGCTATTCACCACTAGTTATTGATAATAACTGCTTGACTGATGTGTCTGATTAAGTAGGCTGTTACCTCTCCAACCAGTTAGTCTCTAACCACCCTGCTTTCTTCCTCACTTCAGACTAACACCGCTAACTACCTCTCTCAATGGCTTGGCTGGCACCTTATAAGCCAGCTACCCCTCAGGTTAGAATTGGATGTTACATTTTTTTAAATGGCATACTCTGTTTCTGAAAGATGCATCCCAATTTGACAGAAAAGTCATTTAAAAATACAAAGTACTGTACCACACAAGCATTTCACTGAAGTAGATTTTGGTGAATTTCTCAATCTTATGGTAGATGTTTTTTCTGGAACAGCCAAGATTTTTGGCTTCAGACTGCCTTAGTCTCCATGGGCTAAGTACAGATGGTCAAAAAGCCCCTGTCTGAATTGATTCAATCTTTTCAAGTTAGTCTAAACTGCATAGATCAAACCAATAAGAAAGCAAACAGACATTCACTTTTAAACCAGAAAGGCAGGCAGACCCATACCAGTAGCTAGGGGGTGACAAAGCACACCTCTCAGCCTGCTGGCCGCTGCCAAAGGCACCCGAACGCAGCCAACCTGGGCTTATCTTTGATTACGTACCCAGCATACACCCCCAGGAGGAACAGTCCCTCTAGCCCAGGGCTGGCTGGGTCCCCCCAGTCTTAGAGGGGGTTCCCTACCCCTGGCAGCCCCCCCACCAATCAGCCCTGTAGCTGCTTCAGAGGAAGGATTCCCCACCTTGGTACCAGATTAATATTAGACTTTAGGGTGGGGGAGAAAACCATAGAAGGAGGGAGAAAATATTATTTGGGGGGGCTGAGCAAAACTTAAACTTAAAAGATACTTCTACACACATACACAGACACAGAAACAT
>NW_017729029.1:78357810-78374631 GCF_001723915.1 Gavialis gangeticus | reverse complement strand
GTGAGGGAGGGAGTGGGGCAGGGGCAGGAGCAGGGGCTGGTGGAAATGGGGCCCTGGGGTGGGTCATGGGAGGGTCAGAGCCCAGGCAGCTTGTCTAGGAGCACAGGGGGGCTACTGCCACTGTGTTCACCCCCATGGCAGGCAAGGGGGGCAGGTGCCCCGCCAAATTTGTGCACTGGGTGTCGCAGAGGTGGGCTGCTGCTGTGTGCTGGGCTGTGCACCCTTCTGCCGGCAGCTGCATAATGCCATGTGCCTCCTGCATGCTGGCTGCGCCACATCCCCTGCCCACCCCAGGACAGGAGGCATGTGGTATTGCACAGCTGCTGTGGCACAGGCAGTGGAGCACACAGCCCACCCCATAGTGGCATCCTGCCTCTACCCCATGCACAAATCCGAGGGACACCTGCCCCCTATGCCT
Source organism: Gavialis gangeticus (assembly GCF_001723915.1). Taxonomy (NCBI): domain Eukaryota; kingdom Metazoa; phylum Chordata; order Crocodylia; family Gavialidae; genus Gavialis; species Gavialis gangeticus. Next base: position 78,374,213 of record NW_017729029.1, on the reverse strand, counting down.
GCCCCAGGAGTGCACACAACACCAGGAGCCCCCCTCCTCGCCCCTGGATGAGCCACTCAGACTCCAACCCTTCCATGACCCACCCCAGGGCCCCATTTCCCCCATCCGCTGCTCCTGCCCCACTCCCTCCCTCACCACAGGGGCCTCGATCTGCCCCCCCATGCCCCTTCCTTCCTACACACTTACCTGCTGGGTGCTGCTCCACGCTTGGCTGGGACAGGCTGGGGCTGTTCATCTGCATCTTTGTGCACCTCCCCGTCCCCTGCTGCAGCCTCCTAGTGCCCACATCCAGGCTGTCCTGTGGTGCTCTGTGCTGCCACCACTGCCCCACATCTGGAGGGGCTAAGCCTCATTAGCCCTGGCCTTCTGCCACCTATGGAGAAAACACCCCCTCTACCCCAGATCCCCAACTGAGTGCTGCCCCACATGTGAGGAGAAGAGGAGGGGGAAAGTCTGAAGCAGGGGCTTTACTCCCCCTTCCTACTCAGAGAGATTCCTCTAGTCACATGCCTCAGTCCTGACTTGGGAGGGAAAAGGAGTGGGGCAGGCTGGACTCTGCCCGAGGGCGCACAGATCTGCTTGGTGGGCGGGAGGGGAGAGGGCAGGGAGCCCGTGCAGGCTTTTCCCCCATCTCTGCTTAAGCTGGGGGCATGGCTAAGCCCCACCCTGGCCGGCTGACTATGATGGGGATGGGGTTTAAACCCTCACCCCAGCCCACACCGGCCCCAGCTGGGGTCTGCCTGTTGTGGGGGGAAGGCAGAAAGCCCTTAGAGACTTTTCCCCACTCCTGGCTCAAGCCCAGGGCGAGAGGGGGAAAGCCTCTGAGGGTTTCCCCCTGTCCCCCTCCAGGCATACACTGGCTAGGGTTTGTGCAGGCCACAATGAGGGTTTAATGCCCCTCCCCCCACCAATGATACTCAGCCAGCTGTTCCAGGTCCTGGCCATAAACCCCCTCTCCACTTGAGTGGGGAGAGGAGAAAAAGCCTCCAAAGGCTTTCCCCCTGCCCTCCCCCTCGTCCTCCCTGCCAGACTGACCCCGGCTGGGGTTGGTGCAGACCATGTTTAACCCCTGCCCTCATACTCACAGATTTCATGAAATCTCAGCTGGCTGGGGTCCAGTGCTAGAAAGTACCAGCTGCTGCCACTTTGAAACATTCCCTTTTGGAAAGAGCTGCAAACATGCATGTGCCCACAACCTTTTCAAATGCGGTAGCTACAGTAGCTTAGTATGCTAGGCTGGCCAGTCTTCTCCATTGTAAAGATCAGGAGTTGGTAGTGAAGAGGCCAGGAACAAATGGAGCTGCAATGGTTACCCTACAGTATTTAGCATTGATCATTTTGGCCACATGGTAGGCCTCACAAAAGAATACTGGTAATGGCAAAATAGGCAGGTAGATCAGTCTGCCTGGAGAAAAAGGCAGTAAGGGCTGGAGCTGTGTGAGCAATCGGAGTAGAGGGGGTTTACAAGCTGCAAAGAGCTATGACAATGATGCTACATCACAGCCATCTTCCATTCCTTAGTGACTGGTTCATTTACATGGAGTAAAACACAAACCATTTTTTCCTGTTATTTAGTTCAGCCTTTCTGCTTCTTGTCCAGATCTGAAGGACAGTTTGTGCATGCAAGTTTGTCTACCATCTCTCCTAATTATGCAACTGATCCAATAAAAGTTATCACAAAAAGCCCTTGGCCTCCTATTACGACCTCTTTGTCCACGCAAAACACCTGCCATTGTACTTCACTGAGACCCTGAGGTTTATGAACAAAGGCCATTTTTGTTTTTGTTGTACATGTCCAGTTTCTTTAGTGCTTGACAGATAGTTAAACTAAGGCAGAGTTAGCAGCATATTTCAATAACGCTTCATGTAGTTCTGATGAAAATACTTCATTTAATAAGATACTACATTTAATTTTCAACTAAATGCATTCTTTCTTGGTAAGTAAATATTATTACTAGAAAGAATAAGAGGGAGTAATTTTAACACAAAGAATTGCCTTTTCTGTCTGGTGCATGACAAGAAATCCTAGCTTCATTACTGAGCAATTAATATTGCAGTTCAGTTGACAGATATGATTCAACTGCTTTCCAGCAGCTATCAGTAAAATCAAAAACCTTTGGAGCTTTTAAGTCAACCAAGCTGTCTGTACGCCATGTCATACTGAGGAGCAAAGGCAGAGAGGAGTTAGAAAGAGAACATAAGCAAATACAACCTCCTGAGCTGGTACTAATGTTGGGATGCTGGCATGAGGAAAGTAATTCAAGCCAATGACCAGAGAGGGCAGGAAAAAACTCAGGAAACAATCAGAAATTAAAAAAAAAAAATCAAGACATACAAAAGTCATACTTCTCCTCACTGCAAGATCTGTGATGGTTATGGTATAGCAGAACTTTGAAGTAACTTCTTATGCCTTCAGGATACTTATTTCTACTGGATACATCCACTTACCATGTAACAGTATATGAATAAAATTACTAGGTAATTTTATATGAATAAAAAGGGATGATTGTTTTGCTTGAGCATAATAATGAGCTTTGATGGCATCCTAGTAAAACACACAACATTTATTGCTATGATAAAGTGCTCCAGAGGGAGCCATTTCCCTGCCTTCCCAGCTGAAGATATAGTGCTGCCATAGCAAAGCAGGGTAAGAAAGGGAGAGAACAATAGCTAAGTCAAGAAGCTGGGGCCTGACCTTAAGCATCGTGGGTGGTATAAGTTTCAGTCCAGAACACCAAATAACTCATTGAAAGGTGATAGATTTTGCTGGAAAGCGGAAATAACAAAATTGAGAAATAACATAGAACAATCATAATATGAAAGTGTATGCAAGTAACTGAAGGTGGTGAGGATTTACGTGTCAAAAGATTCTGCCATTTAGAAAAACAATAATGAGGAAAGGGGAAAGCCACATACCTTACTGATAATCAGGAATGATAATAAAGTACATTGCTCACTTGACTAACTGTTCTACCATGGCAAATTTTACACAACTTCCAAACCAAAATTTTAGGGTATAATTAGGTGGTAGAAAAAAATATTTCCATTTTTGATTTCTGGCAAAACAGCTGAAGGACAGACTAAACCTCTTCCTTGCTACCAGATTCGTGCAGCCAAGAAGGACATAAGAATCAAATCCCCTTCCAATTGCCAAGGCACTGATTCAAAGGACAGGTGGATTGGTTCTGGAAGAGTATTTGTGTTCCCTTTACACAGAACAATTATGTCTATGTTTTAACAATCCCAGTTCAGTTCTGTATATTCCATGAAGCTTACAGCTGATTGAGGCCAGAAACCTAATCACTGACTTCAAAATTAGCAGTTGCTTCAATACTAGTGGCCATGACCTGGCTACATTTATTTTATGCAAGCAGAATTTAATACTTAACAATAATGTGTTTCTTGGGAACTTGAAGAGGGCCCGTTTCCCAAAGCATAATGCAACTGTTGGCATAAACCGATGAAGACGCATTCACACACACAAAGAACTGTTCAAAGATATTCAAGGATTGTCTTAGTAGATTGTCTGAAGAGCCATGATTTCACTGCCATGAACAGTTATTATGGAGAAAAAGCCACCCTAGTTAAAAGGAACAAAACTTAATACAATACATTTAAGAAAGGATGGGGAAAAAATCTGCCAATTTTATTAAATAAAAATTATGAGTTAAAAATATAAGTAACCTAGCAGAGAAGCTCAATCAAATTTCAGTGACCAATAGGGAGAAAGATAATACATTGATAGTATTTTAAATTTCTTCAAAATGATGCGAGAGGCAAGGATATGCTAGTGATACCTTTTCTTGGACCAACTATGTAATTGGATTAAAGTTAGACAGGCTTTTGAATGCAAGAAACCTGTTGAAGAAAGTCTTGCATTTGCAAGCTTGTCTAACTTTATCCCAACTACATAGTCAATCCAAGAAAAGATATTACCCTAACAAGTCCTTGCCCCTCATAATTTCTGGATTATCATGCCTCCACTACTCTTACACTACCTTCAGAATGATACCTCAGTTCTGCAGATCTTTTGTGATGCTGTAGAGATGTATCTTCCAGTTGCCAACCATATTAAGTGTAGGTAGCAGAGCCAACTGTGCCGAGAGCGGCTCTCATAGTTTCATAGTTTCATAGTTTCATAGATTTAGGGTCGGAAGGGACCTAGTAGATCTTCTAGCCCGACCCCCCGCCAGGGCAGGAGAACAACAAAACCCCAAAACAAGAAACGGGACTCAAATGAGTCCAGCCAGGTAGGCATCCAGCCTCTTCTTAAAGACCCCCAGGGTAGGGGCCAGCACCACTTCCCTTGGAAGTTGGTTCCAGCTCCTAGCCGCCCTAACTGTGAAGTAGTTTTTGCGGATGTCCAATCTATACCTCCTCTCCATCAACTTGTGCCCATTACTCCTTGTTATGCCAGCGGGCGCTAGGGGAAACAGCGTCTCCCCCAAACCCTTCTGGTCCCCCCTAGTGAGTTTATAGACGGTCACCAGGTCCCCCCTCAGCCTTCTCTTGTGGAGGCTGAATAGGTTCAGGTCCCGCAGTCTCTCACTGTAGGGTCTGCCCTGTTGTCCCCGGATCATGCGGGTGGCCCTCCTCTGGACCCTCTCCATGTTGTCCACATCCCTCTTGAAATGGGGCGCACAGAACTGGACACAATACTCCAGCTGTGGCCTGACCAGCGTCGCGTAGAGGGGGAGGATCTCATTTCGTAACTACAGCTGCCGTCCCTTAGCTCTTGCCACCAACTCTTACCAGCAATGAATTTGACAACTGCAGTAAGGGGGCATATGAGAGAGAGTGAGCAGCGAGGGCCAAGATGGCTGCAGACAGTGTTTCAGAAACTGTTCGGGAGCAGAGAAATGCTACTGCACAGCTCCCCCCTGCCCCTGGCAACATTCCAGTTCTGTAGGCCAGATAATTCTTGTCAGGCTGGCTACAGCCTATAAGCCAACCCCTACTTGAACAGCATATCAGGAACAGGATATCAGGAAAGGTGGAAAACTCACTATCACACACATGTATATAACCTGAGGCATAGACAAGCAATAGAATTTCTATCAGAAGAAATCAGAAGCTGAATTAAAGCTTCTTAATTCAGCATCTGATAGACATTCTATCTAGAATAAGTATTTCTAGAATAACACTTATTCTATCTAGAATAAGTATTTCTATCAGAAAAATCAGAAGCTGAATTAAGCTGAATTAAAGCATATTTTTAATATATATTTTACAGATATGTTTTAATTTAGCTTCTGAGAGAAGTTCTAGTGCTCGTCTATGCAGCAGGTTAGGCTGGTTGACATAGTTTATATTCCCTCCCTTCATCAACTTAAAAAAACAAGATTGTCTACATTATTCTCAACGCACTGATAACACTTGCAGCCCTAAGGCACTCCTAATAGAATCTCATGCTTCAGGGCTTCAGCCAGGCTATTAAAGGAGTGAAGGAAGACATTTAATACATTTTCCCTCTCAATGCACAATTGGCCTGGGGTAATCTAGGTTTTCCTTCCCTTTCTTTGAAACAAAGATTATCCTGTTTCCAGTCATAGTCAACTGATGAGGTGAACCAATGCTCTGTGGTGATATAGGAAATCCTCTTTCAGGTCTGAAGGGAATTAGACAAATACCTAAATATCTTTAAAATTCTGGCCCTTCACATGCAGGGGTATCTGAGAAAAACTTAAGGATCTGCAATATTCAGGTAATATACAATGATTCGTATTATATCAATATAAATGATCCAACGGTCCCTCTGGAAAACATGAGTCTTGTCCAAGGCTTTGTCCACAGCCATAATCACCTAATAATAGGTACTGTCCATCTAATGTACTTCACTGGCCCCTGATGAGCATTTCACAATCTTTATATTACTTATTCTGACAACAAAGTGATTTGTACAGGGTCACCTTGGAATTCTATAGCTGCAAAAGGATATGAATCAGAACTTCTAAAGCAGTGGTTCGCAACCTCATTGGATTTAAGACACCTCTCATTAGACACAAAGCATCCCTCAGAAAATGCCAGTTCTTAGTTTTCACTTGTTTATTGACTAGGAAAAATTATTAGAGCAATTCTTCTGTTGCAAAGAACTCAGAAAGACCACAACCAGTCAAAGTATTTTTGACACTGTGGATGCCTATTTTGAAATTCTGCATTTATCTTGTGAATCGTGTTTGCAAATCCAACAGTGCCAACACTGTGTGGTATCCCACAGCACTCTTGAAAGGATCGCAGGATGCCACAGCATACTGGTTGAAAATCACTGGGCTTGTCTACATATGTGCATTTAATACTCGTTAGCCCAATTTAAGGTGCATTAAGGGTGTGTCTCTACACATGCATGCCCTTAATTCACCTTAAAAATGGCAGTTTAAGGCTATTCAAACCTAAATGTGATACCTGCATAAAGTAATCACATTTATGTGCAAAGAGTTAAATTGCATTAGCAAACATGTACACACACTAATGCACATTAATGTGGTTTGTTTCCATTGACAGGACTAACTGTAGTCCCAGGTTGGTCCACACACTCCCATTAATACACATTAGCTCATGCACATGTGGACACACGCCTAAATTGCTTTAATGCACATTAGGCTAATGCACATTAAGTTTAAGCACACGTAAAAGCACATGTAGACACACCCACTGTACCTAAGTCTTGGCTAATGTCTGTACCATATTGTTTATTGTTCCTTACTCCCAAAAGCTCTCAAATGATGCAAAGTGTAGACTTCAGTCTAATAATAGAAATGATCTCAGTCCACAAAGAATGAAGTAGTACCTGGAGCTAGGTAACAACTATGCTTTCAAACAAAAAAAAAATTGTAACCTACAATGCAAGTCAAAGAGTGTGCAATCTAAACAGAGCAAATGAGTAAGAAAAAGCAGGAGATGTACAGTAACAAAAAGATCGTGTATGCAATTCTTAGCCAAAACACAACTCCCGAGTGCCTCGTCATTACCAGCCCACAGATTTCTGGCAGGGATTGTGGCAGAGATTATATGTGAGGACCAACTTTAATGAAGAATAGAAGGGTAGCAGTATAGATTTTGACTAGATCTCTGTCAATCTGGTATCACTTCCAGGTTCCATTCTTCCTCCATAAAGGATACAACTTTTCATTTTGTGAGAAAAAAATAGAGAAGGAAAACATGTTTAGCTTGTATTTAAGAAATCAAATGCTTTTCTATATTACATAGTTTCATATAAAAATGGACATTGGGACTCTTCATGTGGAATGCTGTAGACTGAGGAAACAACAGTGCTGATTGTCTCCAACTTATCTTAATGCAGGATGAACGTTGAGAGTGCGGGAGAGGGAAATCACATGAGACTGAAGATTACAAGAGATATCATCCTAAGTACCCCAAGAGGAAATACTAGGAGTTGCTGGGTCTCACTGGTCCACAGCAGGGAAGTGGAAAATGAGAACTGATCTTTAATATGCCACTAGAATAAATGGCAAGAGAATGGGTGCATTCCACCACATTTTCAAGACACACTACTTGGTAGTACCCAAAGACTTCATTTAAAATAAAAGTTTTCTATGAAAAGCAGTCCTTCCATTATAGAGCTTACAAGCTAATTATGCTACAGATGAATAACAGGCTGTCCGGCCTCCAACCAAGAAAACAACATGGCATACTGTGAAACAGAGGCCTGTTACAGAGGAATGGGATAGGGGACGAGGGTCGGTCACAGAACTAAAAAATTCAGATAAACATCTAAATGTTTAAAATTCCTTGCACATGTAAAAAGAAAGTGATTTGTATTTTAAATACCTTTTCAACTCCAGATTTCATTATTACTATATACTGTATTAAGACAAAGACTAGATGCCACTCAGAAAACTCAGACTGCAAAACATAGCTGCTCACTAAGTCAGTGAGACAGCATAAGAAATATGTCATTTTATTGGTTCCCATTTAATTTTTCCATGTAAACTAAGCATTAGTTTTGATCGGTAAAGCCCCCTATCATTTAGGACTAATTGACCTAATAATTCACAGATATTTAACAATTATTATTTAACAGTTTATTCAACAAATTCAGCCCTTCATGGAATACCTGAAAACAGATTGCAATGTCTAAGTGAACTGATATTTTCAAATCTTTTACACTCAGAACTGAGCTACATTGCTTAGTGGCAATTAGTCAACTACATTAAACAGTATTGGTTGTTTCCTCAGTTTACAAGGACTTTTCTTAGGAATACTGAAATGTGCTTTCTGCAAACATTAAGGCTAATGCTCTGGGACACCCAAGGGGCTGAAATGCATTAGTTTAAGCACCAGAATGACTACTCAGGGAAATGTATTGCTATATTCAATTAGCTCTAGTCCTAGGGCAGCACCACCCTAAAAGAACTTTGCCCTAACAGTTCAGATCAGCAGGGACTATTGAGCAGTCTGTCCCTAGCCATGGATATACAGATAGTGGAGGCAAGGCAGTGTCAGAAGAAGATACTTGATTCTAGATTGAACTAACATGGGTTGAGTCAGAGTATAACTCCCTAGCACAACGCAACACCTATCTTGGAAAAAAAAGTTGTGTAGTATTAGTTTCTTTCCCTTCCCCTGCATTGGCTTAGTAAGAATTCCTTCATGCTTGTTTTTTTGTATAATACCTTTATAATTAATTTGTTTTCATTATTATTTGTGTACATGGTTTGGTTTTGTTTTTGGTAAGCGCACATGGAAAGAGATGATAGAAGGTATGTACAAACTCAAATAAGGAAAATAAGTAATCCTTCCTAATTCAGCGTGACATCCTCCCTTTAATTTAAAGTCTAATCAGGGAATAAGAAACTAAAAGCAGCTGTAAGCTTTTGCATTACCTCTCCCCAAGGATATGTACATAAAGTTTGGATTTGTTTTCACCCAATGGAAATTTTGCAATTTTACACAGCCACTTTTTGTTTAAATGTCTTCTGTTGCAGTTTCCATAACACAACTTATATGGTCTACAAAAATAAAAAGCAAATTAACCATACTTCAGTTGGGCAACATTCTCATCTTTTTGTCTCAAGCTTAAAGCACATGAATGCAAAAGCAAAGATTACAGAATGCTTGTGTATTTAATCTGGCTAGCTGAACCATAAATTTAGTGGACACAAAAGATTTTTATCACTAAAAACAGGTCTGGAAACTTCGTATGGCATAGCACCATGTACACTTTTCAGTTTTACTGGTGTCTTATGTTAGATGAACTTTTAAACAGGCCACAGCCACAGTCAAAAGCCTTTTAAAGCTCTCTTCTCTGTGTATATCAATCTTGGACTATGGCGCAGAAATAAAAATGCATGGTGAGCTCAGAAGTGAATACTTCCAAGTATTAAAATGTTCCACTAAGCATTCCAATAACAAGACTAAGTCAGAGAGTATGAGAGAATGCTGAGACCTAGCAGCACAAAAGGACACAACCCTTGGAATAGAGTAGTACAACAATACCTCACTATTAAAGGAAATAGGAAGAGGTCCAATGGAACTGAGACACAAGCAGAAGCCTGTATCCTCTAAATTCAATGGGAAGTGAATAATCCGATTATGATTTGAATCTCTTTGAAAGTCAGTTGCTAATTAAAAGTTTTTCAAAAAGGCCCTGCTGTTGAATCCGGCTCAAACAAAATGCACAGTATTTGTGAACAGCAGTGCCTTCTGAATCCAAAGCTAATGCTAGCAAACAACCTCTTAATCTGTACTTAATAATCTTTTGGCAGACAGAGAGAGTGACCCAAGACAAGTTTAATGATCAAACTGGCAATTATAGCTATTGCTAACAATTCATTTTTCTGTGCCTTCATATTAGGAAGTACATCTATTATATTCTTATATTTTTAGCTACATTTAAAAAATGAGGGACTGTCAGCCTCAAATGCTATGCAACTTCGTGCTTGATGTTAGATTACTACATGTGTACACAGTATTCCCAGTACTCCTTATTAAACCACAACAATAGGATCTTGCCAAAATTAGGGCACCATATGAAGTGTGACAGTTTGTTGATGAAATCCCTTGGCCAGAGTCACTTCTATGACTTTTCATGTATGTTTTCCTGTTGATGTGTATATTGACACAGACAACTAAAAAACAAATAAGTAGAATTTCATAACGCCATTAATTCTCTCAAGTCAAATTCTTTTGAACATGCCCAAGGACAAAGAAAACAAAAGTCTACAGAACAAACCTTGCCCGTGGTATTTGTGCATAGCACCCATGCAAACCTAATGCCTTCAGTGAGGTTGCACAGTTTTAACACGAGATAGAAGTAGGGCCTGCCAAGCCAATCCAGCAAAGCCCTTGCTTATGTTTGAACATTAAAGTGCAATGGGTATATTCATAGTAGATAAGGTTAAACATGTATATGATCTTTGCTGAAATGGAGTTTGAGAGGTAAAGCTCAGAGGCCTAACTCTGCTCTGGCTGAAATCAAAGGAAGTTTTACTGCCACAAACGTTAATGGAAACAGTTTAACCAACTTCAGGTTCATTAAAAAATAATCCCACTCCATGTATCAATGTAAATCGACTCTTTGTTGTCCCAATGTGGCTCCATTAGACCTCTTTGTTATCATCATACTCATGTTGAAATCCTTGTTTAAACCATGGTAGGGTTGATATTATGATATTATTTTATCTTTACTTCAAGGAATAAAAAATCCTCTCCCTCTCCCACACAATACATCAGTGACTCTCAGCCTTGGTACAACAGCAGCCTGGGGTGTCTTGAGACCCTTTCAAAGGTGCCATGGTGTGCCACACAGTGTTGGCACTGTTAGGTTTGGGAACACAATTCATAAGACAAAGGGATTTCAAATAGGAATCCATAGCTGTGGTCTTTCTGAGATCTTTGCATTAAAAAACCCCCCTGCTCTAATTAATTTTCTGTAGTCAAAAAAATGTGAAAATGAAAAGCTGGCACTTTTGAGGGGTGCTACAAGTCTATCCAGGGGTGACTCAAGTCTAAAAATGTTTAGAGCCACTGCTATAATCTATGAACACGTCAGAGAGGACAAGTAACAAGGAGAAAAGGAACATTTAAAAAAACATAAAAACAAAAAAACATTTCTCATCTTTTCTTTTTTTTTAACCAACAATTTGTTCAGAGAACAGACAGATTTGGGAGCACGTGCTTCAAACATGACAAAGTTTCGCCTCTGTATTTTTAGAGCCCCTTTTCGTCTTTTGCAACCAATTACTAATTTTATTTCACTGAAAACTGAAATATGAAACCAACACACTGCAAAGCAGATTTTACTGAGGCCATTAATACACATCTTGAGTATATAAAGGAACAAAGTTGCACTTAAGGAAAGTATTAATGGCCTAGTAAAACACATATTGTTATGTCTTAAAGTTACAGTCAGTAAGAATTGCACACATGGTAAAAAAATGTTCCTGCATAACTATATATAAAAAAACATTTTCATGTTATCTTTAAGTTAATGTTACAAGAAAAAAAGAGCCAATCCTGGGACCTCCATATATATCCCTAGTCAAATCATTACCCCCTGTACAAAATCTTGTGGAATTACTGGATATTATAAATGTTTATTATTAAAAACAAACATATTCTTCAGCGTGCTTTAAAACTGTAATACATTGTATAATTCAAATCATGACAGGGCAAAACATACAAGTCAAAATAAATAAGTTACATACAATTCAGATGGCTTTGTCTATTATTGTGACGCTCCCTTTCCTTTGCTTGAAGGGTATATTCCTGCAACAGAGAAGTCTGGCAGCTATAACCATCAACTAACTACTTGCAAATGCTAACATGCAGTAAAGTGGAACATTAATACAAGATCCATCTGGTGCATACTAGCAGGAATCCAAGGTTTAAAGCTGTTATATTGTGCACATGAATTTACACCTTCAAAACTGGTGAAAAAGTAGACTTCACCAATAACGCTTACACTAAAAGGGAGACAGCAAACCATGCACTAACCTACCTTCATCTCAAATTGTAGATGCTGTATACCACACCTAGGTTTCACACCAGACATGAATTATCCCTGTCCCAAATATAACATGTTGGTTAGAAATTAAACACCACAACAGGAAGAGCCAATTATTTTCTGTTTCCCATTGTTATGACTTAAAGGGGGAAGCCTGCAGGATCTGGTAAAATAAGGAATACATCTCAGCTGACTAAAAATACCATGACTGAGGGAGAAACAGGTGAACTACATCAATCAGCTTTGTCTTGCAACTTCATGGACATTGTTTTCAAATACAATTCTTTTAGTGTTTTCTGCCCGGTCTTCCCCATTATGTCGCTCAGTACAAAGTAGGACTCATTATTAGGATTTTAACTTTATTTTTATGTACGCATTATTAAAATGTTTTAGACAAGGACAAAAGAAAATCTAGTTTAAATATAAAAACACAATATGTCAATATAATAAAAGTTTTAAGAGGAATTTGTTTCCACCACGCTGCTACTGAAAGTTTTGCTTGAAGGCAAAATAAAATACTTAAGGAATTCACTAATGACCTCTACTGGTTACCTTGGTGAAGTTCAATAAATTGGACTAAAGTATATTGGACTAGTCTTCTTTTATTTTATTTTTTTATTTTTACAAGGTGGTCTTAAGTTATCTGACTCTATTAGACTACTATTTAAAATTTTGATCCTTTATGCTATTTTCTATCTGTAAAGTACAGCACCACAGTAGATGAAAGTATTTTATTGCATTGTACTGGGATATTTTCAGCTGCAGGTAGAAATATTAAAAACAGAAGTAGAGATGTTGGTAACTAGACTGTTGTCCCTGTCTATTTCCTTTAAACAGCAGATGGCACCAGACAATAAAGTTTCAATGATCTATTGCAGTTATTGCTTGGTGAAGCATTAATGAGAAGTATGAATTATCAGGCTTCTAACTGCAATATAAGAATTCAATACAAGTTACAGAGTTGTAATAAAATGCAGAATCCTATATTCATACAAAATGCATCCTACATACAGAAGCCTTGATCCTGTCCTGGCAAATTCATCTACCAAATTTGGTAGTTTCATCTACCAAATTCATATTTCACAACAGAGGCCATAACAGAAACTTTTTGAAGCAGCATTTGTTGTTGTTTTTTAATAAAGTTTAAAAGTACAGCTTGCTCAATAAAAGCCGTATTTTCTATGTACTCTCGGTAGGCTTTAGTCTTCTCCTATTGACACTGACTTCAACAGAAGCAAAGTTAGTCCAACTGAGCATTTTCGCTCACCACCTTGAGTATGGCAACATGGAGTCAGGCATCCCGGTAAAAGAGAAAGATCTTAACAGCGTAACCTCTGTTTATTTCACCACTCTCAAGCTGACACAAAGCATCTGATGAAATCTATTGTGCGGAAGGAAATGTCAGCTGCTTTTACTTTTCACTAGGGTGTGCTCAGAATTGTATGTGTATGATAAAAAGCTTAGGACAGGATCACATCTTGATCTTGCTGCTGTGCTGTGGAATATAAATGGCAACCTGCTGCATTCCCAGATCCCACACTATAAGTGAGTTATGTCAATCCTAAGCTTATACCCCTGATTGATCAAAAATGAAATATGGGACCAGCTCTTATTTGTTTATGTCATACTTACCATTAAAGTGGCTTTACATAAGCCTGTTAGCCAGACATTGAAAATAGCCATATGCTGTGGAAGCATCACATTGAAATGTTTTCATACAACTTGGCAAACACAAAATTAAACAACCACCACTATCACCAACTTAGAGGAAGGGGAAAATTCAGATCTGTTATGTAAATTTAAGTAACTTCACTGATGACAGTCATGTACATACCTCTGAATTCCCACAGTAACCAATAAAAAAGGATTTGACCTTTAACTAAAGATGCATCTTAGCTATTAAGATACATCTGTTAAGATGAGTTCCATACCCATAGCATTCCCATATTCAAGTTCATGGAGTCACTGGAAAGGAACCAAGTTAGCTCTGATGACATTCAGTTTAACTGGCAATTTAAAGAGTTGATTTTGTACTTTCTGTAAATGTTTAGTCAAATACATCATCTATTTGGTTTTATTTTCTTATGGAAAAATTAATTATTTTTTTCCTATCATGCCAAAATATAACTATGTTTTTTAAAATTAGGAACCTCAACACTCTCTGAATCCATAAGCTTCTCTTTCAGAGCAGGTAAGTTATCCATCCACTATTTTTTTTTTAGATAAGCCAAAACTACTACAAACTGTCCACCAGAGGGAGCTTAGGAATCGCAGTGAAATAGAAACCTGTTGTTTAGTTATAAACTATTCCTATCACTGCTTTCAGTGCAAAGAACATGACATTTCACTACATTCATAGTAGTTTCTCTAACAAATAAGCACAGAAGGGGTTAAAATCTTCTATAGTTGACTGGAAATGTTTGAATTATTTGCCCAAATTTGTATCAAACTCCACACACAATACTGTAAAACCAATACTAACAATTATGGCTGCTATTGTAATTTGGTAGTGTTTCAACCTACTTTACCCTCATATAAAAGGGTTTGCACAGTATATACAGCAAATGAAAATAAAGGCCAATAGCTAAGACCACAAACTTGTATTGCATCACTATACCAATACACTTAAAGCAGAATTTCCTTAGAGCAAAATAGTTATACACTAGAGAATAAGCTACAGATATAAGTACAGCTATTGCCATGCCTTGTACCGGTAGGATTTGGTAATAAGTCAATAAATAAAAATTGTGTAGACCACAAAGAATAAAGGGAAGGTGGGGAGAGAAACTTTCCTTAATAACAGAAAGAATTAAGGAAGTATATTGTAAGATAGGAAATAAAATTAAGCCATTTCATTAAAGAAACAAAATCTATGCTGTAATACCAAATTATAGCATTCTGCAATTAAAAGCAATTAACAGTTACTTAAAGGACAATGTTCTTCAATATAATGGTGGAATTCAGTAGTGCATGTTTCATCGCAATTCTTTACCCTACCTTTCTATACAATTTACAGTGCTTTCACTCTGGGAGTTCATGACTTCAAATTTTGAAAGATTTCCTGTATGTGATCCCCTGGATAACACCAAATAAGATTTTCTTACAATTCTCTCTCTGAACAAATGGTCAAGCACTTGTCCTGAATACTTGAGTCTTATGCAGTAGAGCTTGAGTACTCCCTTAAAGTTTGCTTTATAGTTCTTGACAGTGCTGAACAGCTCTGCACTGAGCTCCCACTGAGATCCCTCAACCAAGAGTTCCTCCATCTTTACCTCCCAAGGGGCATGGTCTGTTAGATATGCACTTGTCTAAGGTGAGTGCATGGATCACAAACCTACTCGAAGCTAAGGAATCCAGAAGTGGTCGCCTTCATTCAGTGTCTGTGTTGAAATGGATTAGCACTGCTTAACATGAGCCTCTGTACATGGCAACTGGCTTCAACTGATGCAATGCTAGAAACTTAAGGAAGATAACACATGGACTCAGTTCCTCCTTTTGCCTCCCTGAAGAACATCGCAGAGCCAGGCTATTGTCTAGTCTAGACTTGGGGCAGGAAAAGCTGTCACTCCTGCCTGGTGAACTTACTTGTCTTTGCCTTGAATGAAGATTAATTGAGGCCTAAGACGTCAAGGAAACATGAGCTACTCTAGCACTCAGGACATTTACTTGAAATCCTGCCAATATTCATAAAAGCAAATGGCTTTTCAATTTTAGGTAAAATGGTTTCCTATAGCTACTTTCTTCATCAGCATTTACCTACAAGACCAGCGGGGCCCAGCTTTTCTGGCAGGCATGTCACACCTTCTAAGTCCTGCTCCCATTCCCTTCCCAATCTGCTGGTCTGGTTTCTGTCCCTTACCCTGTACTCACTGCCTGATTTGTTGCTCTGTTTTTGGCTCCCTGCCCTACCTACTACTGTGTTGCTTCTCCCCTCCCTGGTCTGCTGTGTGTCACACACAGAGGCTGCCAGTGCAACTTGTGACACACATGCTGCAGGTTCACCACCTCTATTAAACCATCTTCTGGACATACCAGCAGATGACAAGATACATGCAGAACAGAAAGGGAATGTTGGCAAATGTAAGCAGCAACCTTTGGGACTGAGGGGACAGTTAAAGGCAAAAAAAGGATATATTTGTATAAGCAAAATCCATGCTTTTCTATGATTAAAATGAAATGTTTGATTTTTGTTTTTTTATCATGGAGAAAAATCAGAGCTCCCCCTGCCCTCTTCACTTACCAGGACATGGGTCCAGCTGTGGCTGTCCCCCCTAGCTGCTTTGTGGTGCTGAGCAACCCTGATATGCCAGTGCCTTGCCCATGCCCATGCTCTCCCCCACACTCCCTGAGCCTTGCTGGTGCCCCTCACTCCTGACCCACTGCCCCCTGGCCCTGCCAGTGCCCCTTACTCCCCACACCACAATCCTCCATGCCTCCC
>NW_017729029.1:78341504-78352810 GCF_001723915.1 Gavialis gangeticus | reverse complement strand
ATGCTGTCCCCCACACTCCCTGAGCCTTGCTGGTGCCCCTCACTCCTGACCCACTGCCCCCTGGCCCTGCCAGTGCCCCTTACTCCCCACACCACAATCCTCCATGCCTCCCCAACCCCACTGGTGCTCCTCACTTTCAGCTTTCTGCCCCCTGCCCTCAAGCCCCAGCATGAGGGGGCAGAAGAAGTGTGAGCAGGGCAGGGGGATGTGGACATAGGTGACACCATAAGCAACATGTTGAGGGAGGTATGGGGGGGAACATCCCCCCAGTTTATGTACCCACAGCAGGGCATGGGGCTGCGGCCTGGCAAGCCTGGTTCCAGGCAAGAGCTGCATCCACAGTCCAATGGGTAGGACCTGGTGCGGGAGGGAGCACGACGGCAACATGGCCACTGAGGTGAGGTTCCCCATGCCCACCGGGCAACAGCAAGGGGGCCACAACTCCATGCCACCACCTCCAGGAGCCCCACACCAGCCCCACTGCCATGGCCACCAAAGTGAGGTGCCATGGCAGCAGCACGGAGTTGGGCCCCCCTCCTGCTCCCAGGTAGGCAGGGGACACTCCCATTGGCGGCCATGATGGCATGGCACTCCTGGTGGCAGCAGTGACAGCACTAAGCCTCCCTGCCCCACTCTACTCTCTCGAACTGGGTCCCACCCACTGGGCCACTAAGACAAGCCCGCCTGGCGCCCATCTGGCCAGGCTGCAACCCCATGCCCTTCTGTGGATGCAGAAATCTAGGGGGCACATGACCCCTTGATGTGTCGCCTATGCCCCCTCATATACTTACTTACAAGGAGCTGCAGGAGATGCTCTCCACCATGTTGCCTGGCTACATTGTAGGCCATGTGTATGTGTGTGGATGCACATGCACATGGCTCCCTGCCTCTGATTGCTCTCCTCCTGCTCTTCCCATCCCCAAGCAGCCCCTTGCAGGCTGGAACTCTGCCAGCTTGCAAGGGGAAACCCATGGTTTCCCATGGTTTTCTCCTTTAAAGGAGACAATCCATAATCTCCTTTAAAGGAGAAAAATGCACATTTTTCTACAGGAAAAAGAAAACCTGGATCCCAGCTGATCAGAATAATAAACTGATATATCACTACTGAAAAGAACACATCAAGAGAATCTTAAATTAAATAAAAATAAAATATTGCCATGTCTTGTCATCTGTGTGGTATATTGAACATCTAAAGCAGATGGCTTAAATTAAACCCTGAGAAAGGTTAACCAATTTTGGCTATGCCCGATCCACAAACTTTGACATATGCCACTTTTCCAAATGTATCTGCTTTCTGTTCAAATTCCTGTCACCCCTCTTCATGAGTCAGTGAGCCTTATGATATTTGCCATAAGAAGGCTGTATGCTTTCAGTTATTGGTTAGTGATCTAGTTCTAACATGTTGCTATAAAAGGCGTTTGTGATCTAGTGAATGGAAACTGCAAGCACTATAACAGTAAGTTCACCCTGTAAAATTAGCTGACAGAACACCATCTCTGGAGCAAAAATATGCTCAGCAAATAAGTAATCATTATTTTACCAAATTTGACTAGCTTCACTTGGGATGTAATCATCTTGAAGAATGATGATTCTGTGTTACTCTTTTAAAAAAAATCTTTTATCAGCAGTTCCAAAACATCTTCAAAAAGAGGTTAACAAGAATTTTAAAAAAATATTGCTCAAGTATACAGTACAAACAAGCATCTCAAATTCATAGCAGACTTCTTGTCTAGAGCAATAATACTCCAGAAGATAGCAACCAGATCATTCATTATCACAAAGTCTTCAGTATATGACAAAAGTTTCACTGGGTTGGGTGGGGAGGTGCAGAGCAAGCACTGCTGTGCCTAGCCAAGCCAGGCTTTCTGCTCAGCTGCTCCCTGCAGTACCGGGCAACAAGGCTAGGGACAAACATTACACATAAGCCAGTTTAAGTGATCAGAAACTGGTTTAAACCTGTAAAAGAACAGATGTTCAGGGCACATAAACCAGTTTGAAAATGGCTGAAACCTAACTGAGATAAACCTAATTGAATGTAGTATCAGACTTAACTGATCGGGTCATATTGGTTTATGTAATGTCTGTACCAGACCCTTTCCTGGTTTCATAGTTTCATAGCTGAAGTTAAAGTTAAACCAGACTCCCCCAGCATCCCAGCATGGTCTCTGGGCTGGGCGGTGCTCCCTGCTGCACAGCAGAGCTGGCCCCTCCCCTCTGCTCCCTGACTGCAGCTCTGACAGGGACTGCAGGTATCTGCCTGGCTTCCCTGTGTTCCCCACCTACCACTCCCTGCTAAGCAGGGATCTCCCCTCCTCTCTGCCTTACACAGAAACCTCTCAGTACTAGCTACGATACCATATGCTGGCTACAGTCTATGCTGTGGGAGACAGGACTATGTCTGCTTAGGACTTTTTGGAGATAATCAACAGGTCAGCTGGTAATGTTTCTCCTTTCCTTCCTTGGAACAAGTTATTTAAGAAGAGCTTGAACTAATGAGAGAGACTGTTGTTTTCTGATGGGGTGATAAATGTTGCTAACAGAGCTGATAAATGCTCTGTTATCAAGGGTGGGGGGAAACCCCTCCCATATCAGAGCACCAGGTCAGGGCCTGGCCATGCCCTCCCCCCCCCCAGCTCAGCGTTGTGGAAGAGAAGAGAGAGCTGCTCTAGCACCCCCCAGCTTCTAGCCTAAGCCACTGCAGGTATGTGTCTGGATTTCTCGGAGATCTGTAAGGTTACAAACTGATTCAACCTAGCCAAGTTAGATGAACCTGCAAAGATTGAATAAGTTCAGGCTCAGGCTTTTTGAATGTCTGTCCCTACCCCAGGAGGTGAGGACTAGTCCCTCCTCCCCCACGAGCCTGGATCAGCTGGCAATAACACTGCTCCTCATAGATCCTTGCTGAAGCAGTGCCACACTTGATTCCAAGACAGCTTTGTTTTCCCCACGTTAAATAGGTAAAAAAGACTTTGTCATGGGATGGAGTACATTGCAGTATTTGAATTATTAGGAAATATTCCTTATCAACACAAGTGTCCCTCACTGAATGTTTCAAGGCTCAGTTTGCCCACATGGAATTCCAGAGTCTGTTTTTGGAGACTGTGGACCTCTGTGTCCTGCAGATTTTGTAACATCCGCAAATTCTGAACATAAGAACACACCCTCTTTTCACCACAGCCAGTATAATAGCAGAGCAAAAGCTGTTGTGAAGTTTGCCAAGAAACTATTAAACATGGTACACCAGGATAATAAATACCCATGGATGGTATTTTTGGCCTTAAGAACTATATGAACAGAAAGCCTGGCGGGAATCCGGTATCATGCCTCATATTGCACCAAACATTGACTTTATTGTCTACAGTAAATAAACTTATGAACCAAGACTAGTGGAAAAGCTGACAGCAAAATTAAACAGCAGTAACAGCCAGACAGACATTAGTATAATCACATGACCAAAAGAACACCAGGAGATGAGCAAGCAAGTATATAACTAGCACCTAATGACAAATGTAAGTGATGGAAGACAGAGGTAAATATATAGAGAGAAGCACCATGTATACCCACATGGTATAAGTACAAGAACAGCTCTACTACTCAACTATCATGTCTTAAGAACCACTAAATTAATTGTCCTCAAGAAAAAGACTCCGAGTCCCCTATATCCAGGACAGACAGAGGGGTGTTTAGCAGCACCTTCTTCAGCCCTCCCCCTCCTCACCTCTAACTCTCAGCTTGTACCTTAAAAAAAAAAGACAGCTGCCAAAAGACAGAGAACAAGCAGCAAAAGGGAAAGGTATGTCTTACTCCTCATATTATCTTTTTATGTCTTCTCTTAATTGTATGGGTACAATGCCTACAACAGAAATGGACAAAGACATGCTAGAGATCCCCACAAGTTGCTTAAGATAATAGCAGGACATTGCCAACCCCAAAACCAGCACAGGAGAATAAAGGACTCAAAACAAACAAAGAGGAAACTAGTTAAATTATATTACTTTTCCACTTAACGTGAATTAGTTATCTAGTAATTTCAAATACTGTATTGTTCAAGCCGTCTTACAGAAAAAGGTGTTATTAGTTTTTATACACTGTACATATGAAAATACATACAATCGTTAATAAAGCATATATGAATATGTAATGTTGTTCATAAGTTTGTAGAACTGAAAGTTGTTGTGTACTGAATATAATTTCTGAAGTACACCCTGGCTGCTACCACCATTTAACAGCAAGCCATTGAATCCTGTTTACAGCAGGTTCAACTGACATGGGTTTAAAATAAGGAAGCAGTAATGCCTTCTTTATACAGAGCCTTTCAACATCATTGTTATCAGTGTTAAGCCCTAATTAGCTAAATGTCTCCCTGGACATCTAAAATACATGACTACCTGTAGTTGGGGATAAATCAATTCTAGATATATGTGTTCCTCACCCCTGCACCCTTACTCCCACCCCACTGCCAGTTTTCAGATCAGCAGATTTACTCTTAGAGAAAAAAAAGACTTAAATGCCTGAAGTACAACTTCAGTACCAATAAACAATCCACAAAAACCTTGCCACAAATTAGGCATCTATATTACTTTAATAGTAAAATAATAAGGTGTCCAGAGCACTGCTTATTGTTGGGCTAGTGTGCTTATTGCTGGGCTAGTTGCATTCCCTCTTGTGTTCTCTTCTTCTGGGCTCATGATCTTACACCCTTTTCTGCATAATGATACAGTTTAAATAGGACTGGAGATTTAATTCTCAAGAGAGTACCTGGTGCAGCTAGAGAAGGGCTAGGTCTCCCACTTCCTGGCAGGTGCTCGAAACAGTAAGAGGTAGAGACTCACAGACCGTTTCATTTGAAAGAGGTCAGACCATTGTCAGCACCTACAGGTATGGCTTTGTTACCTAAGCCCAGTAAACAGTTTTAGGATGTGAATCCCAGTTTCTCCCTGAAAAAGAGGCAAGACTGCAGATACACCTCTTTTCTAGGCATCTATTGACTGACTTCCTGTCATCCCTCAGCATGCTGGTTGTTGTGGAGCCCACTCTTAGGCACTTAACTGCGCATTCACTGTAGTAGTAATAGTGTAGCAGGAACTAAACTAATGTAGCTGATGTTAACATACAGTGTAATAGTAGTGAAATGTAACTATGTTAGTTTTGTCCTGTAAGTAACTTGAAAACTCTATTTTGTATTCTTTTGCTTGACATATGTGAATGAATTATGTATGCCCTTTTTTGAATGAGTGTATGTGAAAGGGTGAATGGTGAGAGAATGGCATAGAGATGGGAGAAGAAGATTTAACTGTTTATGTAAGCAACAAGGTGCCAAATGTAAGCTACCAGTCACTAAACTAATGAGGAGAAGGGAGGCACACATCTTGACAGATGGGCAGCAAGGACACTCCAAGGCTGAGATACCAACTTTTACAACCAAACTGACCTCAGACTGAGATAAGCAGAAGATGGATGAAAAACAACTGCAAAAACAGAAGCTGGGTATGGAAAAACCCCAAAGCACTGAAACAAAGGATGCCAATCTCTATAAAAGAGAATTTTGAAAATGCCAAGTTGGGTGAGTCTCTGTCTTTGCTGTTTCTTCAGAGCACAGATGCATCTGTTCACCCCATTCCAAGCTGCTGTCTCCAGAATCTCTCTCATAATAACCACCCTGCCTGCTACCTGCATTTTCTCTCAATAAGGCCTGGGCCGGCCACCTAGTGCTATTATTGAACAACTGCTGCTGGTAACTGTAATTCCTGAGAGAATGGAACGGCTGTTTTGTGTTTGTCACAGGGAAAGTACAGGGAACAGACCCTGAGGGGCCAAGGGGGAATCCTGGGACCCAAAACACAACAGGGAAGGTGAGGAAAGAGAAAGAGAAATGGAGATTCTCTTACCTGCAGCTGATGCCGCGGCGAGACTGGAAGTGGCAGTGGGACCCGCGCGGCTGATTAGCCACGTCTTTTTGAAACTGTGGCCAGCTGTGGGGAGGAATGAGCAGAGCCGGCACGGGAAAATAAAAGGCGGTTCAGACGAAGAAGAAGGGGGGAGAGCAGGAGCGGAGCCACCAGAGGAGGTGTCTTTGGAACCCCAATCAGAGGTAAGAAGGGTCCGGACGACCCTCCACGAGGCAGGAGGCTGCATCCGCGGCTGCCGGAGGGAGGATGCCAGCGGCGGGTCAGTGGATGCCTCTCTTCTTGGCGAAGGAGTCAAGGGAGAAGATCCAGGGGCTCCGAACAAAGAAGCCAACAGCAGGGATGGCCCCGAAGAGAGGGTGACGGAAGTCGAGTCAGCAATCCAGGTGGGATCGGCACGGGATTGGAAAGGCTCCCAGAGTCAACCCCGACAGGGACCTAAGAGAGAGAGCCTAAGCAGTGGGAGGGGCTGTAGGAAACAAGCTCCTACCAGCCGGAGCCGCTCGACGAGGGACAGAGTGGGCTGAACTGCAGGGACCAGCAGTAGTCCCATTTGGCACTCAGGAGGGATATCAGCTGAACATAGGTGTACCCAAGACAGGGTTAGTTGGGAGAGGAATTCTCAGGGCTAGGGTAGCCCATTTCATGTGAGGTCAGAGATTTTACTGGCAGTGCTTTCCTTAATATTTTTTGTTTTGTTTCCCACTTTTGGAGGGGTAGGAGGGAAGGCCGCAGTGGGCTTTATAATTGGCTCAATTTGGGGTTGGGTTAGACCTTATACATCTGTAATGGAGTGCCGATTACATCAAGAGGCGAGGGTCGGGCAGAGAGACATAAGCAGCTCTGTGAGGCTGGGTATCAGGACGAGGTGTAGGGGAGGTTGGAGCCTTGTGGAAGACTGCCGTCCAGAGATTCCAGACTCCGGTTAAGCCCCAGTAGTCGGACCCCACCACTGAAGGAACGAACAAAGTCATGGCAGAAGAGATTGGGGCGAAGGCTACCCCGGGGGGAGACATTCGTGTGGTACAACCACAGGGATGGAGCGATGAGCAGTCTTACACACCCAAAGCTGGGCAGCACGGGACCAGATGTTTGAAGCCCACCGGGTGCAGTGTTTGTGTGGGTCTGTGCCAGTATTGTGTCCAAACCTCTGTGTCTAATTCATGTAATCAATAAACGTGGCATTTTGCCTTATCCCCCTTTATAAGATCTTGCTCTTGATTTCATGAATTGGAATTGTAAGTAACAGTAGGCAACAGTTGATCCTTCTGGATCATGGTATACATGTGAGAGATCACCAGAACCTTTGCCATGTATGCCTAGGAAGGAGTAAGGAGGAGTGAAGGCTGCTCAGACCTCCCATCCACCCTTTAGACCATTGAGACAGAATCCCAAGGCCAGACTGAGTCTGGATGTTCAGTACCTTGGTGGCTGCAGTTATATGCACGTGTGGGAATGCAACCCAGGCCTCCTGCATGGCAGACAAGGACTTTACCACTGAACCAGAAGAGTGAGCTGCACTCACTGTAAAGAGTACTTAAGTACTCAACTGACATACAAATTTTACTCCCAGAACCAGGCACCTACAATTAGGTGTGGTGACACAATCCTTTTGTGGCTAAGATCAATACACCTTCCCAGGTCCTACTCAAATGCCTACCTCAAAACTGAATGGTAGAAAAACAGTATTCTTTCTGGAGATCTCCCTTTTGAAGTGTGATGGTTGTATTCTTCCTTGTGAGAAACCTGTAAGTAAACTGAAGCATGAACACAGGTATCAATCTTGCTACAGGTGAATATATGAAAAGTGAAATTCAAAACACATCTGTAATTTCAGGCTAAGGGCACCTGGCTGACTTTAGCAATACAGAATTCACATGGAAGGCCAAGTAGCCCCCATACTTACAAAGTAATTAGAGATCTAGGTTATTCACAGTGGGATCTGAGCATGTTACACAGTTGACTAAAATCAAAATTAGATTTGTGTGTAGATCACATAAAACAGGGATGTCAAGTGTCTTAAGTCAGACATAGTACACATTAGGGAGCTCCATCATGGCAATGATACAGCCAGTGTGGAGCTTTGAAGGGCGACAGCAGGGCTGCAGAGACAAAAGCAGACGTTTGCATATAGTACTCATACCTGTAACAAAGTGCTAAGGCTGGGGAGAGAAAGATTGTCTTATCCCTGCTGTCATTACTTTCACTGCTGGCACCGAGCCAGCCTACAGGGTGACAGCAACTAAATTCTACTAGGCTAGAAACAGATGTGGCATTTGTCTCTGGATAAGTTGTGCCTGCATCGGTCATGGTGCAAAAACTATACTGGGATTGACATGTACACATATTGCTCTTCTAATTAGGGTTTAGTGGGCAGCTGAATGTGCTGCAGCTTTTCTGCCATTGATTCGATGATGCAATCCCAGGATAATCCTTTGGACATACTTTGCAATGTCCCAGGGTAAACTGTTGTACTAGTTATCCCATGAACCTTTTTAGTATTTATCCTAGGACAACGGACATGGATGTCCAAACAACTGCAATTCATCCTAGGATGAAGTGGTTTATCCCAGGATAAATGTGATGTCCATTTGTAGTCTTGGTGACTCAGCAGCAAGGAGTGAAGAGCCAGAGAAGGATGAGAAGAACAGTGGGGAAACAGAATACAATTGGGTAGTACAGCCAGGAGGTAGTGACACAGGCACAAGACAACATAGGCAAAAAGAGAAAGAGATTGGAATACAGCGGGTAAATGGAAAGGAAGGACAGAACTGCTTCATGTCTCACCCTTTCCTGATCAGCTACCCTTCTCTCCAAACACCTTCCTTCCTTCCTGAAGTCAAAGTTTCTTCCCAACAAACTTCCCCTGCTTCCCTCCAATATTCTGCACCCAACTAGCTTTTCCAGATTTCCAGTAATCTCTGGTTCCCTCAAACTCTGAACAGCCCTGGCTTTACTTTCCTCACCCCTACAAAATTGACTACAGGTGGGGTGGGAAGATGGTGGGGGAAGGGCTTGGAAATAAAGGGACTGTTTTCATTGAAGGAAAGTATCAAATAAAAAACCATGCAAAACTTGACAGATATACTACAAGTTTCTCTACTCCTACTAAGAATAGCAGAACACTTTGCAATGAATAATATTCAGTAATAACTTTATCCCCACAATAGTACTAAAGGAGCCATCAAAAGCTTGATCAAATAGATAGGAATCTCATGGTGGAAGGAGGTTTCAGAAACATAGACTCTCTCTAGGAATACCACCAGCACCAGAGAACTCAAGTGAAAACCAAGTGATCCCATTATAATTGTTATCTGTTGTAATAGCGCAGCAGGGAATGACATACTTTCTCTCAAAACCAGGTCTAAAATCATTCATAAGAAATTACTTCACTTCTGTGTGCAACTGAAAAGGCAATCAGTGCACAGCACTGGCATTATGTGTTTTTGTAAGGGCTTTGCTCTCCTGTCGTACTGGTTTTACCCCATGCAACACTTATGACCTTAGTGGAGTTGATTAATCCCACGTACTTATTCCAATATAAGGGTGAGAGACTGGTACATTCTGTATTTGCTGAAGCTAGTACTGCTTGAAAGGTATATTACTGTAATCTTTGCTTCAATGAAGGGATCACTGGGTTGGTGCTCCACATCAGAAAACAACCGTTATAACTTCTGTGATAGTAGCAGATGGAGAAAACTCACTGACATCTGACAAGCTAAAAAGCCACAATGGAGTCAAAATGATCAACTGCAAAATGTATATAACCTTTGTCATTATCATCACTTCGAGATGTAGCCATACTTGGATCTACTAGCATCACTTCCTTGCCCCTTCTACACCTACATCATTTTATACCCAGTCAAGAAAGTCAATGTCTGGATTTGAAGAAAAAGCAAGGGCAGGCCCAAGATGTCCACAGCAAGTCACTGGCAGAGCTAAGACTAAAACACAAGAATCTATATCTAAAATATTTGTATTCTGTCCCTTGATTCTCCTGTCTACAAAAAAGTCTAACTTAGTTTAAAGTTATTTAACTGTTTCTAATACCTCGAGTTAAAGTATTTTAAGGGAAACACTGTACTCTTCCACTAACACTATTACTCCAAAAAGTACTGTACTAAAACACTGGCTGAGAAGTCTGTTTTACCATTACAAAATGCTTAAGTGTTCTTTAAATAACTATCTCTTATCTGCTGCAGGCTTGCATATTACCCAAAATCCAATTAAACTGACTGAAAGGTGTGGTAATTATTTTGCACTTTAGAAGATCAGAGCAGAATCCTGAAATCAAAGGATGGGTCAAATTAATTAGGGTCCTCATAATTTTAGTGGCAAAGTGAGAGACTATAAGAACAAGGCAGCTCGAAAACCTGCTAAACACAATGTATCCTATCATCAAATTATGCTCTCCTGCATATCCATATAACTTTGGCAGCTTCAGTTCCTAGTTTTTCTACTCTCCTTTTCTCCGATCTTTCCAATCGTATTTCAGACAAGAAAAGTTATTCCCTGTTTTTCTTCTTGTGAACTATCATCTTTTACTCTCCAATGAGGCTCTCCCTCTCTGGACCCTGTATAGATTATTTGTTCCCTGCTGGTAAAGGAGCTGTTCATTTATTTTTTGTCTGGGTTGGAAGTTGCTGAAAGGAGTAGTTCTTGCAGCCCATCCTCTAGCCCCTGGCTGGAGGAGAAAAACTGTCAGTCAGCAGCAGAAGTCAGGGCAGACAAAGGGGTGTTTGTACAGCACCTTCTTCAGCCCTCCCTCTCCTCATCTCCTCCAGCTCCAGATCTCAGTTTGTACATTTAAGGGACACAGTTGCCAAGAGAGAAAGGGAGAAAGCAGCAAAAGAGAAAGGTACGTCTTGCTCCTGAAATTATCCTTTTATGTTTTTTCTCTTTATGCACAGATAAAGGTGAATGTAAAGAAAGGCAAAGGCAAAAGGCAATTTGGCAAGGTACAGGTTCAATCAAAAGATGCTTTACAGGATAGATGTAGGGAGACAGTCCAACTTATAAATAAAAAAAAGGTGTTTAAAATATTTTACTCTCTCTTAGAAAGTTGGATATTACACTCATTAACTCAACCACACTGCTTTTCTGTACTTAATGCTATCGTAAAAGCTTGTTAATAAGGAGTGAGACGCATCCTTAATGAAAAGAAAAACTAAATGGGTTTTAAATGAGAACCCGATTCCTGGAAAGAATCATGGTATTGATAAATTTTATAAAGAAGCAATTGACTGAAATTATCCTCTGTGGAGAAACTGTTATCCTCATCAGTTTACAGTGCACAAACTGCTCAAGCAAGATACATTGGCATTACTTTAAGGTTCTTCAAACTACCTCAGTTTTGTTGATTTTGCTTAATGATTTTGTATAGATGCACTTACCAGTTGT
>NW_017729029.1:78336095-78336504 GCF_001723915.1 Gavialis gangeticus | reverse complement strand
CTGGTAAGTGCACAAACTGCTCAAGCAAGATACATTGGCATTACTTTAAGGTTCTTCAAACTACCTCAGTTTTGTTGATTTTGCTTAATGATTTTGTATAGATGCACTTACCAGTTGTCACACTGAATATTACATATCACTAGCACAGCCTTCTGGAAAAGTTTTGGACAAAGGTTGGTTTGACAGATGATTCTTAAATGAGCTGCGGGGTATTTCTATTTTGAATATTGTCCTTAACAGTTGACTTGAACTAACTGCATGTACATTAAAAAATACTTAACAAAAACTATTTGTGAACTCTGAGCTCAGATGACCACTCTGTTAACGGGGGGGGGGGGGGGGGGGGGGAGCTTTTTTTTTTGAGGGAAACAAAAAGAAGAAAAGAAACAACAAAAAAAAAAAAAAAAAC
>NW_017729029.1:78331883-78335961 GCF_001723915.1 Gavialis gangeticus | reverse complement strand
GGGGGGCAGTATCCTGATTACTGAAGGACCACAAGAGAAGAGTACCAGTTACAATAAAATAGTATACACTTCACACTGATGCTCCTTACTGACATCTGCTTACTTCAAACTTGCATGGATATCTTTAAGAAACAGAGCTGTTTGTCTTGGCCCCCCAAAGCAGAAGCTTTTTAAAATCACACTGTGGAGTTACCTGTTCCAATGAATATATGGTGTCAAGTTGCCTAGGAAAGCAAACCTTTGGAAATCCAGCATTAACTCAAATATAGTAATGATTCCTAGCTCAGCAAGTCGTCTTCCCATCAGACTGACTATCACCACACAGGTCATTCAAGCAGGTTTTGCAATACTGAATTTCCTGCCCATCTTATCTTGCTCTGAATTTTAGCAGTGTTAAATGACATCCACAAATATTCATCAAAAGGGCCTATTTTCAGGCGTTGGTATTCCTGATGGAACAAAAAAGAGAATACTCTTGACAAAGTGAACCTGTTAGAGCTTAATATGATTAAAAGACACCAAAAGTGTACACATCACAAAAAAGTGTACATATCACAAAAAGAAACTGGAAACTTTTCAAGTCATCTTTATGACATCTGTTCAGGCTTAACTGGCTTGATAAATATCAAAACAATTTTAACTGCACAGGGTGATGGCCAAGATCTGATGTCTCCATTTTGTAGTACACTTGCTTAGTAGCAGTTTATCAAAACACCTACCTGTCCAGCAGATCTTTATCAGCTGTGCAACTTTCCACCTTGTTAGCTATTTAACAGCATAGAAAGAGAATTGGCAGCAAGCTTGAAACAGAAGGTTTTCGGTTTTATATACTGCATAGAAGCACTGCCAAGCCTGCCACCATCTCTACCAAGTACAGTGATGCATTGACAAAACTGTAGCCTCCATCAGTTCCCATGATCCCTTCCCCTCTTATCTGGAAACTGATAACTTTCTCCACACCGAAGGGCAAGCCAGTTGGAAGAAGCTATTTGATTACGCAAATTAGGATCTGCAAAAACAGAATAGTCAGAGTGCATCTTGCAACGCAATAGAAAAATGAGCAAAGTTTTGAATACCAGAAAATTAAGCAGGTTGTGGCATACCTAAAAGTGAATCATCATGTATAACCAGTGGCCTGTCATTCTCTATTCTGTCTGCAGCTGACCAAGCAATTACACCCTGAAGATGTTAAACCTGTCAATTGCCCACATCAAACCCCTCTCTAGCATATTATGTTGTAATATGTGTGGATCCTATTTTCAGGTATTGGAAGAGTTTTTGGAAGGAGTTCCTGTGCCCCCTCCAAGTGCCCCTTTGATCCCCTTCCCCTGCCTGATCTGCTGCTCTGTTGTCTGCTCTCTGCCCTCCTGTATCTGCCACATGCCATACACACTAGGGGTGTGCAAAACGGGCCCTATTTGATTTGGATTTGGCTCCAATCAGGGACAGTGATACGATTTGTTGATTCAGATCACTGTCCCTGATTCGAATCTGAATCTGAAGATTCAATGCTGATTCGGAGAATCAGTGATTTGGACATAGACAGAGCTTTAAATGTTTTTTTTACATACCTTGAAGTACCAAGCGTGGCTCGTGAACGCTGTGATGATGGGGCGGATGGAGCATCCCATAGAAGAGTGCTCCCCCCCCAATCTGCATGCTCATCAGCAAACCTGGAAGTGGATGGGAAGTACTTCCAGTCCACTTCTGGGTCCATTGGGAAGAGTGCGGGTGGGCCCCCCATACCCTCCCCAGCTCAGCAATCAGCTGTGTGGGGACCTCAGGTGCCCTGCCAGACCCAGGAGCCACCTGTCACCGAGCCAGGGTGGGGGGGCCTTCTGGTCCACTTCTGAGTCTGCTGAGCATGCTGGGGACCCCACTGCTCTCCTGTGCAATGCTCTCCTGCTCTCCATCCGCCACACCATTGCAGCATTCACAAGCTGCCTACTACCTTGAAGTATGTAGAAAAAACATTTAAAGCTGTGTCTATGTCCAAATCGCTGAATCTTTCTGAATCTCTCTGAATCAGTTTGAAGAGATTAAAGGGTCTTCTGATTCAATTTGGATTTGCAGATTCGGCCACCAAATCGGGCTAAAACTCCACCAAATCGAATCAGCAACCGAAGCTTTGCACAGCCCTAATACACACTGCCTTGGCCACTTGTGGTACATGTGCTGTGGATTGACAACTCCTGTTGTAAGGAATAATGACAGAACAGATGTTTTCTGTTGAAAAACATGGATAGTCTGGGCAGGTCCTTCTGCAATGAAAACATTTTTCTTTTTGTTTTTTTTAAAAACTTTGAATAGCCTACCAGCTCATTTCTGGGCACAGCTCAAGATGTACTTATCTTTGAAAGTCCGCAGTTTTGGAATCCTCCTGTCCAGCAGTTTAGACAATGAAGCACTTGTGATACTAATATTTTGAATCCCGGGAACCAGCATTCCAGGACCAGCAGCAGCTTGTTTTCTGCTGCAAGTCCTTGCCTTTGAAAACCACAGTCTTCAGTATTATCACTTAAAGCTCCATGAAGTGCAGTACAAGGGCCCTGTACTGGTTTGGAACTATTTTGTTAACCTGGGTAGAATGGGTCCAATCTGTTCTTTTAGCAAACTATAACTTCCTTTCTGCAGGACCCTTATCCATTGCATGCTAAATAATAAACTGTATATAATAAAACATAATGATTGTATGGTACATATCCTTCTTGAGTTCAATTTTAAGGGGATTCAGATTTAAAAGTTTACTTTATGTGAGTAGGAGATTTGCACTGGGCTAGAATTAGGAACCAGCACACTAAATAATTTAGGTGTAAAAACTCTAATAGGGGGATTTTAAATGAAAAATAAATTAAGTAAGCTACTTATATTCAAATAAATGCATATACAGTTTCACTGAGGTCAGAAGTCATCATATTTTTGCTACTGAAGCAAAATTCAGGAAACAAGAACTTCCTTTCAGTTGTTATATGTCCTCATAAATAGGCTGCTTTCTGCAAAGCCTGTTTTAATGTAAGCAAAAGAAAACAAGCTTGAAGTGCACACAAATCTGACAACTCTGACCTGAGAATGCTAGCATTTTTTTTCTTCCTGATAATGGCTCCACTCTCCAGAAATGATGCTCTTAGACAGCTATGCCTCTAAAATTCTGGACAGTTCCTTTGCCAAAAAGGTTGGCGGACTAGAAAACCAGCAGGTGGAAAATGCTGATGATGTAACCAATTCAGAATTCATTGCCAGAAGTGTAATGAAATCTGAAAATGTTTCCTCTTTTCAAGCTTGACTCTTCTTTGAAGAGCGACAAAGTGGCATGCTGGGAAATGTTTTGATATGGAAACTACTGAAACAACAAACATACTTAATTTACAAAAAGACTTTCCCTCCTGCCCAGCTATCAGGCCTGCCACCTAAAGCTGTGATATGAGATTAAGAACAAGATCTCTTTGAACATACATCACCTGCTCCAATAAAGATTTTAGAGGTCAAGATTTATTCCTGGCTGTCCTGGTATCATCAAGTTGGGCTACTCTATTTTGCAGATGCACAAGAAGGAATAGATTCTAGCTCATAATCCCTTAGCTATGTCATTGCTACAGTACTAACAGGATAAAAATTCAGCTGAAATTCAGCTCATTTGACAGTAAGCAGATATTATTAGAAATAAACAGAGGGAACAGATCTAGTCAGCGAGGAGCTGCTTCATTATCAGTGGATCAGTTTTCAGAGTAGAGTTTTACTTTAAGACTGGGGTGCACCAATAGAAATTTTTTGGACCGATACCAACAGCTGAATATTAATGAGCCATATTGGCTGATGCCAGTCCACTTGCCGATATGCAGCCCTGCAGCTTGGAGATTAGTGTCTGGCTGGTAAGTCTGTTGGGGAGAAGGGGCTGGGCAAAGGAACATGGTGGAGGCAGATAGAGGCCCACGCAGTGAGGGAAGGAGTGGGGCTGGGGCAGACGCTGTCCAGCTGGAGCAGAGTGCTGGAGAGAGCTGTGAATTACTCATGGGGGGGAGTGGGGGTGCTCCCGCCACTGTGCACACCCCTGGGGGAGGCATGGGAGGCACATGTCCCC
>NW_017729029.1:78326391-78326883 GCF_001723915.1 Gavialis gangeticus | reverse complement strand
ATGCTGTCCAGCTGGAGCAGAGTGCTGGAGAGAGCTGTGAATTACTCATGGGGGGGAGTGGGGGTGCTCCCGCCACTGTGCACACCCCTGGGGGAGGCATGGGAGGCACATGTCCCCTGAATCTGTGTGCAGGGCAAGCGTAGGCTGCTGCTGTGGGCTGGGGCTGGGACCGAGCTCTTCCCAGTGGGGTGGTGGGGACTGGGCCAGGGCTGCACTCTGGGCAGAAGTGGCAGCACTGGGATGGGAGCTACAGGAGAACTATGGTGATTCTGGAGTGGCTGTAACCCACCGTGTAGCCCCCCCCACCTCTCAGTGCTACCCCCACCTGCCCCAAGCGCAGCCCTGCCCCCAACCCCTGACCTTTGCCACTGGAATTCCCTCCCCTTGCCCCAGAAGTACTCCTTTTTGGAGGAAGGGTGCTACAATCTTGAAACCAGGCAAAAAAACCCAAATTATATACAGAAACCTAAAACACCTACTATACTTATTTTA
>NW_017729029.1:78318294-78321391 GCF_001723915.1 Gavialis gangeticus | reverse complement strand
CCAGGAAGAGATCAGTGCTGCCCCAGGTTCAGCCCACCCTCACCCCATGCACAGATACGGAAGGCACGTGCCCCCCTGTGCCTCCTCCAGGGGTGTGCGCAGCAGTGATATGATATAGACCGATGTATTGATGTACCTGTACTCTCAGCTCAGAGAAATATAAGAATCTCTATATGTTCCTAGAAGTAAAAGCCTCTTTTCCCCACAATTCCTATAACTCAATAAAATCTAAGGTGAATCACAGCTCAAAATCCTAGCCTAATGTGCAACTGAATGCAAGTTAGATGGTCTTGTGCAGCTCTCTCTACAGCAGTGGTCACCAGCTAGTCAATCTTGGAGTTGATCTGAGGCTGAGGGGAGCTGAGTGAACCCCCACAGACTTACCTGCTAGGGGGCACACCCGCAAATATATTTTTCTCCCTCTGCCTCAGTCTGCCCCCCCTCTTCCCTCCTCACAGACGGGCAGGGGGAGGGGGTGACAGCACATGGTAGATCTTGGGTTGCTTTTAAATGCCAAAGGTGATCTCCTACAACACTGCTCTACAGCATGTGTTCAACAGAAGTACAGGGTTAAAATCCAGTGTAACCTGTAGGCAACTGCCTGCTATACTAGTTCAGTTACTAGAAGCCATCTAGAGCTCAGAAGAAGTTAATTTATCCTGCTTCTCAGCCCACACTGAATTCCATGCTGCTTCAGCTATACTAGTGGTAGGGGCCTGGTCCATGGGCTAGATGAATGGTGCCTATGAGCTGGTTGAATTGCACTGCAGTCCCAGACTAGCCAGGCCACATACTGCTTGCAGCACATGTCCATGGGGGAAAGCACCAGGGACTAGATGATAGGGATTTGTGGGCTGAATCTAATGCTGGGCGGTATGTTTGATACCCTAAGCTATACTGTTTCTGCTTATTTAAAGCTGGCTTAGGAAGTTCTGTGCAACACCAACCAGCAGAAGAAACATGTACAACATTACATTGCAAGACAGAGCAGTTTTTTTAGGTCTACAGAGAGCTTAACTTCTTTGTTTGGCCCTCCAATTTCTTTGGAAGTTGATCCTGTCCAGACATCTTCAGTGAGGATAAGCTTCCCCTTTCTGAATGCATTTAACAGGTGCTGTAACCATGTAGTTTTCACAATACTTTGGGGAGGGTAAGACTTCAATTGAGTAATTCTAAGTTTTCAGAAAGCCAAAATGAACAGTAAACTAGGGAAATGCATCGGAATGTTTTACATCAGTTTGCTAAAAGTTAGGTTTGGCTAATACTTCATAATAGGCGAGAAGACATTTGTTGTTATACTAATGGGAGAATTTTGACTAGAAACAAAATAATAGTCTGAAGAAGAAAGGCCAAAGAAAACAGAACTACCAGTAAAGGCCTCAATTAACAGAGGAGGAAAACAAAGCCTAGCATGCACAAATGCAATGAATGCCAACTCCACAATAGATGGCCTGTGGAGCACCAATATTTGCTACCTCCTGGCAGATAATTTTTCAGCAGCACATGGACCCACCCTATAAAATATCTTAAAAGGGCAAGTTGAAGAACTGAATTGGGGAAACTAAGCTTTTTGTCATCGGGATACACTTAGTATAATCTCTTTTCTCTTTAGCACTAGTGTCTGAAGGAAGCTTTGCAAAGATGAAAATGAAGATTCTGTCAGCTTTTGTCTTGCTGAGCATGCTGCTTGGTGCCAACCTGATGCCTTCCAGCCGCCTCTCTTGTTATAAGAAACTGCTAAAAGATCGCAACTGTCACAACATCCCAGATGGTGTGCCCAACCTTCGACAAATAGATGGAAGTCTTCAGGATCACTTTTGGGAAGGGAAGGGGTGTGAAATGATCTGTTACTGCAATTTTAGTGAATTACTCTGCTGCCCAAAGTAAGGTTACTTTTTCATTACTCTATATTAATAGTTTACATGTTTGTGTTCTACCATAGTATGGCTACTGCCTGATAGAGAAGCTGCCATTTTAAATAAATCAGAATCTTTATGTAGCTTAGATGTTAGACCAAGACCCAGCCAATTTCTTATCACTTTTTCTTGAAAGGAGAGTAGAAGGTTCACGTTTGATTTGCTTGCAGCACTGCAGATGGCCAGCCTTGATTTATCTCCCCACTGGCTGCGGAGTGAGAGGCTGGGGGAAGTAGCTGTAGTACAGGCGCAACTCCCAGTTGCAAGCTCCCTGCACAAGCAAAGCCCCCTGCCACTGATGTGTACTGAAAGCACGCAGTCCACATCAGACTGGAGCCAGGAGGGCTGGGATAAGTGCAGCAGCACAGGCAGAGCCGGAAGCTGCCCAGCCCTGGCATAGGCATAGGTGCAGATAAAGCTCTCCAGCTGTATGGGCTGAATGTGGCCTGCAGGCCATATGTTACCAATCCCTGTACTATACCATAAGCATTTAATTTTTTATCACTGCTTTTCAGAAATATTGAATGTTTTTCTTATTATGTCATTTAATTTCTCAGGCAAACTCTTTTTTTTCCCAGGTAGTTTAGGATAATTAAAGTATGCAGAGCCATGGTAGCCTGCCCATATACGACAGTAATACCTGTTTGCCATACTAACTTTGAGAACAACAGAAGACGAGTGTAAGGGTCATAAATTTGCTCTCAAAAAAAAAAAAAAGAGAAAAGTTTTTCAATGTGCCTCAGAATACTACGCCAGGCTACCTAAGAATGCATTTCAGACTCAAAAGATCTCTCACAGAATATTGACTATAACAGCACTTCCTTTTAAACAAAAGAAATGCTCATAAATCGCAACTTTCCACATTTTCCCAGAACCACTTCAGGTACCCTACCCAAGACACCTGCTAACTTACTAAGTACGGGTTTCCCTCACCAGCCATGGTTTTGCCATCCACAGTTTTGAGTATCCAGTTTTGCTCCCTCAGCCCTGTTGGAGGGGGCTTCCAGGTGCCAGGGCTATGGACCAAGGTCTGCAGCCCCCTGAGGCCTGCTGTGAGCTCAGGCAAGGCAGCTCCCTGCCACCACGCACACCCCTGGGAGCAGCCCCCCCCCCGTCCCAATCTGTACACTGCTCAGACGCAGGTTGCAGGCACTGGTTCCCACCCTGCTTCACTCTTTTGG
>NW_017729029.1:78300881-78313294 GCF_001723915.1 Gavialis gangeticus | reverse complement strand
CCCCCGTCCCAATCTGTACACTGCTCAGACGCAGGTTGCAGGCACTGGTTCCCACCCTGCTTCACTCTTTTGGGGCCTCCAGCACCTAGTGGCCATGACCTGGTGCATCTGGGGACAGTGGGGCCACATGGAGATCCCGCTGCTGGTTGCCCTCCTGCTGCCCTGACAGTGCACCTCCTACACTTACGGGGCACAGCCCCACACCACTGCCCTCACCGCAGCCCCACATGCAGGACGTGAATCACCAAGCCAGCGTGAGGTGAGCAGTGGTGGATGAGATCCTCGTGCAGCTCCTCTGCTCCCCGACGCACCAGGTTGCACCCTTCCCCAGATGGACCACCTGTGGCCCCGTCCTGCTCCCTGCTGGGGCCCTGCAGCAACTCATTGTGGCCCCAAGCACTACCCAGCTGGGCAGCAGCCCCAGCCCTGCCCAGCTCCCCGCCTACAAGAGCCTCAATCCCCTTCTTCCCATCAACTTACCTGCTGGAGCTGCTCTACAGTCTGCCTGGGGCCGCATGTGTGTACTGTACATGCATGTGGCGCCCCCTGTCTCACTGCCTTCCTTCTGCTCCCTCCAAAATCCCTGCAGGCTGGAACTCATATTCAAGTCCCTAACCCCACTTTTCCCCATAAGCCTTTTGTCTTACCAACCACAGTTTTGCCACCCACAGGAACTTTCAGGAACCTAACCCCCGTGGTTGGCAAGGGAAACCTGTATTCAAAATCTGAGGCCCTTGACGCACATTACTTTTAAGATGCAATTAACAGGTTAGTTGTGCCTTAAAAAGTAATCAGGCTGAATGTCCTAGTCATTTTGAGGTGTGACAATACAGTATGCAAGCCACAAACTAATTCCATTTATTATATGTAACAACTTTGTGGCTCCTTTGCATCACACCTTAAATTGAACACATGGCTGGTTAGGGCTGGCCCACGACTAGGGACCTAACAAATTTATGACAGAAATGGGGTGCCCTGTGGCTCCTTTAATCTTACAGATTCCTCCGTGCTCCCCTCCCCCTGCTGATTGGTGGAGGGGCCCTGCTTGCAGCTCACTCCTGACCCACGAGGAGGTGAAAACGGTGCCATGTTTAAAACCAAGGTTTTAGCTTCCCTGTTGATTGGGAGTGGCGGGGTCCTTTGCTAATTAGCAACAGGGAGGAGGGAGGGAGGCAAGGGGTGAGGTGTACTCAGGGGGAACATGTTTTTACAAGGTTCAGGGTGACAGTGCACCCTACAATGAGGGGGAAGGTTGATGATCTCAGAATTCCCATGCTCCAGGATTTGTAAAACGAGGTGTTGCCCAGCCAGACAGAACACATGATTTTTACTCATCTCTGGCCATGGGAACCTCTGGATTGGGCTGCCACAGCTGGATCCTGGGTTGCCCATGCACTAGGACCTGGAAAACCACGTCATCCAGCTGGGCAGCACACTTGGTTTTACTATTCCCCGGGCCTGGGGGATGAGTAAAAACTAGGTGTCAAAACCCCAGCTGGGAGGCACAAACAGCTGATTGTTGGCTGGGGCCAGGGACTGGACGGGAGCCGATTACAGTTCGTCCCTGGCCCCAGTTGACAACCAACTCCCTGGTTTCAACTTACTGGTACAGTAGGGAGCTCCCCGGGCTCCCTCTGCACAGCAAGTAACACATGATTGAGATCTAATTCCTGATCCCAAAATTGCACCTCCTGCCATGCATGTGTTGTGGGTTAAATCCCAGTGCACCTTAACCTGAACCTCTGTCAGCAGTCTGATAGACAAACTTCCATATGGTAAGAAAAGATTTCCTTAAATAGCTAAAACATTGCCCACCAACTTGGAGCTCAGTATAAAAAAGTCATTAAACTTTGTGCATATGTTTCCTGTACATTCATGTTACCTCTTGTAGAAGGAGGCTTGGTGCTCCGGCTACTTTAAGAGAAGGCAGATAGCAGATGGAGCAGTCTGCAGGTGCTGCGGGAGGCAGTCAGGAGTCACGTGACCCAAAAGAGGGCTGGGCTTACAAGATACAAGCCCAGGACCTGAGCTGGGGCAATAGTCTGATCCTAGCAGCCAAGATGTGAAGAACTCCTCAGCAGCCAAGCTTCTGGCAAGCACCTAAACTGGGGTTAAGCCAGCAGATGGTTATGAGAGCAAGAGAAAGTACAGGGACCAAATAGAGGACTTGTGGGGTGCAGGAAAAGATGACACCCATAACAGGCAGCCTTAGAGAACCAAATAGGGATCACTTGCAGACAGGAAGCTGGACTCAGGGAGGTGAGGATGGAAAACCCCAGGTGAAAGTGTGAAGAAAAAAGGGGAGGTATGTGACCAGGCACTTAGTGTGTGTGTCACTAAGATGGAATAAGTTGCTTGAGGAGCAGTCTGCAGATGCGGCAGGGGCCAATTAGTGTCACTTCACCAGAAGAGGGCCAGGCTTGGGGCATGTAAGACCAGGGTTTGAACTGGTTAGGCACTCCAGCCCCAAGCCACAGGAAAAGGAGCTCCTGGGCAGTGGGGCTGCAGCAGGGTGGCAGGATTAACACCTGAGATGGGGGTGAGCAACCCTGCTGGTTTGTGGAAGGGACTAAGGGAAGATATGGAGGTCCCAGGTGGTCCAGAAGGGAGAGGAGCCAGGGAGCCCCGAGGTCTGTAGCCCAGGAGAGGTGAGTGTCAACAGGGCCAGGGAGCCCGAAGGTCACACTGGCTCAGGAGTGGGGCCAGGGCCCAGAGGCAAAGGAGGACTATAGAGACTAGTAGGGAAAGGGGAGCCCAGGAATCTCACTTGGCCTAGGAGCAGAGCCAGGGCCCAGAGAGAGAGAGGGGGCAAAGGCCAGGGGTCACAGCCAAAGCAAGGAGGGCTAAGGATCCCATACCCCAAGAGGGGCAAGGACTGGGGCTGAGAGCCCATAGTTCAGGAGGGGTTTGGCAGGAATGAGCAACATCTGTGAGGCATCAGTATGGTGTAAAGGGCAGTCACAGCCATGCAATTAGACCTTAAGGCAGAGACCCCTGAGCTCAGCAGCATGAGATCAAAGCTTGGGAAGCCCAGTGGCACCCTCCCCCTTTATCTAAAATATAAATACATCAAGGCATACATAGCAGGTGAGTGATAGGGTGATTGCCCAAAGAGAGTGAAGTTGACAAGGACCGAGGAGGCTCCAGGGGCAACCTGGCCACTCCTGGAGTGGAACCAAATTACATTCTGTAGAAAGTGAAGTTATGACGCCAAGGGTAAAATCCCAACCCTTTTGAAGTTAGTGGGAGTTTTTCCATTACATTAGTTTAGTTTCTGCACAAATTTCACTATATACATTTCTCCCAATTCCTTTTACCAAAGCTAGCTGCAGCAGAGAAATAGTAAATGGATTTATTTTTATAGGTTCTAATAACTTTACAATTTTAAATATCTCCTATTTTCTTTCAGGGGTATTTTCTTTGGACCAAAAATTTCTTTCGTGGTTCCTTGCAACAGTGAGTGATGAATGTCATGTGAACCACTGATGACGATATATGGACTTAACGGAAGAATAACACTGCATGAAAAAATTCTATTCCATTAAACAGCCCTAGTGTGCTGAGCCTTACTGTACAAAGTAGAATAAGCTTCCTATTCAAAGACAAATGGAGCCTTGAAGTTTTAATACTAAAAGCTCTCCTTTCTAACTTGGTAGCAACATTGATTTTTCAATGAAACAACAAGAAGGGGTGCGCTAGAAATTTTCATTCACTATTGTTCTGATATGTAAGATCACCATTCTTTAAAAATCTCCTGGTGTTGTTCTGTATCTTAGCAAGAAAGATTTTTAGGACCAGATTGCCATTTACTGTAGCCTGGAGCTTCATTTTCTAATACTAGATGACAATTTCAGTGGCATCACAACTGAGCTCTAAATTCACAAGGAGTTATCCATAATTGGGGTCCCTAGCATTATTATTAAGATTTTAAAAACTCATGTTTGCACTATACAGCTGCTATAAACTTAGCAATTTAAAGGAGATGTATTGTGCAGGGCTTGATCAAGTCTGCTATAGGATATGGAAAGACTCCAACAGGACTTGGATTGAAACCCATTTGAACTATGGTACATCTCAGTAGCGAAGATACAGAACTAGCATTTTGTTTGAACAGCTCTTTAGGAAGACAGAGATACAATTAGAACTCATGAAAGGAAGTTTCATTCTTTTCTTTGTTTTGTTTTTAAAAAGAGAAAG
The DNA here is from genome assembly GCF_001723915.1 of Gavialis gangeticus. Taxonomy (NCBI): domain Eukaryota; kingdom Metazoa; phylum Chordata; order Crocodylia; family Gavialidae; genus Gavialis; species Gavialis gangeticus. Next base: position 78,309,097 of record NW_017729029.1, on the reverse strand, counting down.
CTCATTTAATTTTAACAAAGTGCCTCTCAGCAAGTTGATCCTCTCTTCCTCCATGCTAAGCTCTTACTGATGCCAGTGGCAGATGCAAACAAAGAGAAGAGTTTCTGAATAGCTCATTTAATGCAAGTTATTGAAGTGAGAGCCTCACTTCAGCTATCAGAAATACTTTTCCATTAACAAAAATAAAGTACTCTCCTGAAGCTATCGAGTTAGACAGATGAGGGGGGGAAAAAAAAGAAGCCTAGTGCAGAATATCTTTATATAGCTATTTCATGTTGCTATCCTTTTCAAATACACTTTCTGTAGTATAGTGTGCAATAATCATGGTATAAGTTATAAGCATTAGTGAGTGCTACTACCAAATAGATAAACATACTTTACTCTTACATGAAGAGTTTGTATTATGTGTGAGTATATTATAAAAAACACAAAAAACAAACAAAAAAAGTGTTTGTAAGTCTTACTATCTTACTACTACTAACATTATTGAAAAACTACATTCTCTGCCAGTGGTGATGCAGTACCAACTGGCAAAAAGAAATGGTTTGCTGAAGTATATGGAAGTAATAATATACTTATTTAGTAAACCAACAATCTAAGTTGTTTGTATAAAGTATTTTCAAAATTACTTAAAGCCACGCTGTCTTGCACCTAGTAATCTCACAACATAGTTTTTCTTTGTTCATTTTCTTCCCCTTGCCAGATCAAATTGACATGTAAAAGCAGACTACCAAATCAACTCTAGGCCAAGTCCAGGGATAAATACGCTTAAAGAGAATTTTAGCAGGTGCAAAAAGCCCTGGTAGGAAGTCAAAGACTTAGAACTTTGGAGGCTTTCTTGCCAATAATCATGGCATATTCCTTAGTCCTCCACTTATGTTGCAAGAACAAGGCCTTACTTGCCCCTGTTGCTTGTAGCTGTCCAAAGCACTAGTAGCAGAACAGCAAACCTGACAATTAGTTAACTGGACTATTCTTGAAAATTTTGTTGCAAGCTTCTTTCTTCTGCTGCCAGTTGGGTAAAACTATCCAGTTTGCAGATTCTCAAAGGCATCACCACATTACACATGCAACCAGTTAAAATGGCCGGTGCTGGCCTTAAATCCTAAAGAAACTTAGGATTTCTCTCCCCATCAGCCAAAGAAAATTCTGCTTGCCAGAGTCAAGTACACAAAAGGATTTTAAGCCCTAACAAAACACAGTTAAGATATCATGGGTTAGATGCACCTTTTAGGATTCTTTCTTCTTACCAGACTGTCTAACTTGCTCTGTAAAGAGAGACCAGTTTTCTCTCAGTTGGATGGTGCATGTCAAGGGTCATAATTGGATACAATTAGCTTGCAATCTTTAAGCACTTTGTATTACAATAAATGCATGCACAAACATGTTTAGTGAAGAGATGCTTGAAATGTACAAACACTGACTTCAGCTAAATAGCACTATTCAGCTTGAACTGAAGTCAGCACTGCAGAACTTTAATGTGGAAATAGATGGGACACTGAAAAAGTAAAGAAATTCCATTATTTAATAACTGCAGTGAAAGATATTGTTTTGCACTTAGTGATGATGACTAAGTTGTGAACAAAGCATAACAGGTGAAGGGGAGGAGGAACAAAACAGAACCTTAAATCAAACATCTAATTCACCTGATGCTGAGCAGGAAGAACAAATTTTTTGATTCCAGCAAGAGCTTGCTAAAACTACCATGTGTAGTAACAAGAAAATATATATGTTTGAAAAACAAAAATGGTATTTTTTCTTGAAGAGAAAAAGTGGCTGAAAATTGGTTAGGAAGTGATATCCAATATGTCCATCAAGCAAATCTAGGGGGACACAGATGTATCTTGAGATAGATACTAGTACAACTGTACCTCTTTGCTCCTCCCTCATACACACAGGAGTCAGTAGACATCACAGAGGGAAAAGCACATCAACTAGATCCTAACGTTTCAGTCTTAAGTGGAACCACAGAATGTTTAATATCACTGGTAACAAATGTTGTAGACCAGGGGTGTCCAACCTGCGGCATGAGTGTTACAAGTGGCATGGGAAGGCAAGCAGATCTGCCAGGGAGCAGGGGGCATAGCAGAAGATTCGGCAGGGAACACAGGGTTGGGATCAGAAAGCAGAGTAGCAGATTGAACAGGGGAGGAGGATTGGAGTACCTCTTGTGGAGGATGCAGGGCTAACTTGTGGCATGCATGCCAAAAGGGTTGGTCCCTGTTTTAGACAACTAAAGAAAAAAATATACAGTGTGCAGATTGTGGTGGTATACCTGAAGATGAGTTACCTTCTTGTGTTTATAGTTTTAGTTATTGCAGGCTTCAATGGAACAAGAAATGAAATAAATTAACATACTACAAACTGCACAGCAAAAACTCAATTCTCCATTCTTCAATGTAAGTTCTACAACACGGCATAGTTTTATATTATAGATAGACAGAGATAAACGGAGTAGCAGCATTCAGAACCTCTTGTTGAAGGAGAACAGAAGTTCTATACTCAGAACTGTGGGTATTATAACACTGAATAACCAAGAGTCCTAACAATCGCCTCTCTTCTATACTGGCAGGAAGACCTTAAATATTGGCAGTTCATATCCCAACAGGTAAGATAATGAAGAGATAAATCTAAAAAACCCCAGCATGTCAGTTTTAGTAGGCTAGGAGTTATTCACACAGTTATGGTTATGATTAACTACAAGTGGAACTTTTTCACGCTGTTCAGCGCAATTCTATTATGGCCTTTTATCTTAAAACACTGTTTTCTGAATGCGGCAGCAATATTGCACTGTGATACTTTCTAAACATATTTCAAACATTTAGTATAGTTCTGTAACTGAAGAACACAATGAACATTTAATAGCAATAAATATATAATCGACTAATCTCAAACTATGCAGACACAGCAACTCACTAAATAAATTCCAAACACACCCACTTCAGCAACAATATCAATAATATTTATTTAAAATATTTTTGCCAAGGAAATTGCATTTTAGAGGAGGCTGTTTTCAAATGAGTCAGCAAGACCATGAAAAATAAAAGTCAGAGACAATTCTCTGAAAAAAATTTACAAAGAAGGCTTCTGTATGTCAAAAACAGTCTTTTGATTTGTAACTTGAGTCTTAGTCCCAATTTTTCTATCCTAGTGAACACTACTATCCATCTTTAGATCTGGTTTGTTCTTGTCATTCTTCACTGAGTAGATGAAATATGTTAAGGTGTCCTTTTCATTCACTGGAATAGTCCTAAAATGGCAACCAATTATCTACAAAGAGAAAGTTCAAGGAAGTTAAACAGCCATTTGATCATAAAAGTCAATACACTCACAATTGCCGCATGCAGAAACTAAGGTTAAAAATTAACTAACGGAGTTGACATATTCCTTTAAATGAAAGCTTTTTTCTTTCTTTTTTTTTTCTTTTCATCAGGCAGGTGAAAAATAGAACTGGTAAAGACATGACTCAGGCTGCTGGACAGAGGCAAAATAAGTAGGCTGTGAATCACTGCATTATTGAGAAGTATATTCTAGTTGGGCAGTCAGGGTCTGATCCAGCAAAAGCCACTGTTTCCTGAGCTACAAGAAAAGAATGCCCTAATGTGAAGGGAAAAGAGGAAATAAAAAAGAAGGGGGGGGGAAAGAGATGCACACGACAGGGAAGGAAGAGGGATAAAAATCCACAAAACCTGTGAACAGGTTCAGTGGTAAAGCACAGAATAGAAAAAAGGACATAGTAAGACCCTTGATCAGAACTGTGTTAGTAAAAATGGAGCCCCAAAAAGGTGGTTGGGTAGAAGAGGTCCTTCTATTTCTTCCTCTATACAATGGAACTGTTACAATGGTGGAATTTTAACGTCTGTTACAACCTTTTACAAGAGATACCATTTAATTTTTTATTTTTTTCTCCAAAAAGAGGTTCTGCAGTCACTTTGGAGTATTGAGAATTTTACTCGGTATTACTTTAGGCTGCCAGTTTCAAGAAACAAAGTAATCTCAGGTACTTTCCCTGTTTCTAGTTGCTAATTTCTTGGTTTTGCAATTTTACTCTTTCCCCTGATGGTGTGTAAAATACCCACAGACACAGGAAGTTTACAGAAGGTTCCGAAAGAGTGAGAAAATAAGATTATTTTTGTAATCAAGTGAACAAGTTAAGATATAGTTACATGTAAAAGCAGGAAATCCTAATCTCTCATGTCTAAAAATGTTAAATTTCACAGTTTGCTTTAAGATGAAAGCCAGAGTTGGCTAGTAAAGGGGTTACTCTGCATTACAGCACCTGAGGCCTCAATGAACATGTTCTTTAAGACCTGACTTCATCCCCGAGAACCTAACTTATTTTAATTTGTAAAAACAAGTCACTTGTGCCTTCATTCCAGTTTTAGTTGCACCAATTTAAATGAGCACCCTACTCTTTTTTTTTTGAAGTCACAGGTGAACAGGAAAGTACCACATTTAAACTCATACTTAGCCGCAAAAATATTGAAAGTACTCTATAATTTTACAGCGGTCTTGAAACTTGTACTTAAGAGATCTACAAAACGCCTGCACATAAATGTTATAATACGGCACTGAAGTAGCCTAAGAACTAAACATGCATCTAAGTTTTTAATAGGGAAGCAGAAGTTGTCAGAAGAGGTATTTAAATGAACATTCTAGGACTGCATGCCAGGAGTGCAAAACTGAACACATTAAAAAAACAACAGTCAAGTGAACAAAGCTGAAAAGCAAAAAGTGTTTTGCAATATTTTAAATATGAAATATTTAGAATATTGATCTTTTACCAAATCGGACTTGTTATTCTCACAGAAATTTCTCTGTTTTATTTTGTAAGCTTGTATTCTAGGCTTGTAAGTGGAAACATGAAATAGCATATGCGAGTTTCACATTACATTACCATGATCCCTTCATTAAAAACACAGTAAAACTTTAGGGCAGAATAAGTGAACCTCATTCCACTGTCATTCCCACTGAAATCTATAGGCTTTACAGCACAAGTCAGGCCAAGTATTCAGAAACTTATAGGATGCTTCTCAACACTAGAGTTCCAATTCTGCACCTGATTCCAGGTTTCTTTTTAAAGTACCTAGTTCTAAAAATCAATTTCTCTAAACTGAACTTTTACTTATGATTTATTTTGATAACCCCAGCTCTGTCGGCTATGGGGCTGGGGACAGAAAAACCAGGTCAGCAGAAAACTAAATGAATACTTTATTTTTGTTCTCAAAAAAATCTAGTCCACTTGTTACCTTTATGTTAGAGAAAAAGCTTTTGGAACAGGATCTAATCCAATTATAATTCAGTAGTTGACTGAGCATGGCATCTGTCAACTATAGACATTGTTATGTTAATCTGTATGGATATTCTCTACAAAAGGTAAGGATGTATTACTTGTCCTATGGTTCACCTTTTCCAGAGATTCACATATTATAGCAAGTTGCATTGCCTGCTACAGAACAGATGTTCATACTTACTTCAACAAGCTGTGCTTTGTTGAGTCCTGGTCTAGTCTGTAACTTGAAGTGTCTTTTGTACCTTCGAAGCGTGTTTACCTGCAACTGATATAAATCAACCTAGGAAAAAAGAAACAATGTTAAGTTCAAAGTTCATTAAATATGGCAACTGAAATGAAGGCAAAAGACACGTATTACGTAGTGTCCTTCTATTCCAAGCAGCCTTTAGTATTCCGCCCAAAATAACATTCTGAACTGCCCTCTGAAATAGACTTGGAGGTGAAACTAGTGGATCACTGGCACAGAACTTTTTCTTCCTGGAGGCAGTAGAGATTGCATTGGGCACTCATTTCTTTTCCATCAGTGAAGTCATGAGCCTTGCTGGTGCAGTGCCCAGATTGGGGGTGGGGGTGGCAGGGAGAGAGGAATAAAAACACCCTTGGGTTTTCTAGCACTGTCTAAAGTGACAACTGTAGCTTTTAGAATGTGGGTCTGAACTAAGCCTCCTTTGGAGGAACAGATGCGGTAAGCAGTAAATTCGTCACCATTATTTTTTTTTGTCCTTCACAAGAGTCAGCAGCAGATATCAGCTGTAGCAAGAACTGCTGATCCCATAAAATGTGAAAAGGAGAACTGGCTTGTTCAGGAACTGTGGTCCTAACGGTGCCAAAACTGCAGCCCTGGGATTCAAGAGGGTAACTGCAAAGATAATTGCAGGGAGAACCACAAAAAAAAAAATAGTCTCTAGGAACCGAGATAAGATCTTACAGGACTCAGAATATGCCAGGACCTCTGACATCTTCACCAGAGGCTTCAAAAAAGTGTTTTCCTTCCTGTCAACCCAGGATTTTAAAGCAAAGTGCTGGCAGTGAAAACGCCTTATGGACAAATGCATTACCGGGGAACCTGAAGGAACAAGTTCTACAGCCAAATCTTAAAAATGCTATTTGAAATATTTGATACCTTGAACAGGCAACTCACCCTCCAGCTTAGTTCACTTATCCAGGGCATTAAAAAAAAGGGTATTTCATCCCATCTGAAATGGGAAACAAAAAGGTGCATATACGTTTTAAATACTGCTTTTGTATATGGGATGTGCCAGATCAAGGCAACCACTTCCCCAAAACCTGGAATTTAATAGTGGCATTACAGTACATACTTTTACATTTAAGATTTAACTCTACTATACTTTTATGTATGATATATATCTAAGTGTTTTTAACAGAACAGAGCAACTTCTCACTGTTCTGTAAGCATCCTGGCAGGACGGGGAAAGCTAAGGGACAGTTAAAAGGTGATAAAGTATTTTATACACTGAAAATATAAATGCTGGGATCGTGGTGCAGTAACTGCCTGACTCCTGCTGAAAAATGGTTCTGCTATGCGGCTAAGCACATAACTCCAATACTAGGGATCTGGGGAGAAAAGTAAAATGTTTCAGAATCAAAACTGATTTATGATTTAGGTTAGAGGCTTTAGTTCCAGGAGAATTATTATGAATAAAATGGAGAAAACAAATATTCCTTATGTAAGCTTCTTAGAATATATCATTCTAACATACACAATGATTACAGAAGCACAGCCATAAGAATTAAGTTATATTTTTGTGACTAAAGCCATCATTAAGCTAGGAGCACTCCCCCTTCTTCCAAATTAAATGAAAAGAAAAAAAACACTATTAGGAATGTTCATACATGCCAACAGCATGACAATTAAGAATCAGTTTTACATGGTAACCACATAAATAACTAGGCAGGTACCTCTGGAGTGTCAATGTCTTGCACTGGCGAGTCACCATCATCATCACTGCCTTTTCTCTTTCTTCTGTTTCTCACGCTCTGAATTAAGTTTTTGTGAAAGTCACAGATATAAAGATGCCTTGCCTAAAATAAAACGAGAAAAAGCCATGTTTTCCACGATTATTTTGCCAGGGTTTGGACACGTGTGGTCACACTCGGCAGCGGCAGAGCCATCACCAGGTCTCGTGGCCTGAACTCGGGGCGGAGGAGAACTGCCGGTCCCGGCCAGACCCCCCGCGCTGCAGCAACTGGCCGACTCCAAGGAGCAGCCGAGCCCAGCCCCCTCCCGCCGCCAGCAGGAAAATGACTTCTCCGTCGTCATCTTTTTAAAAGCCGCCGGTGTCTCTCCCTGGTCCCCACCGCCCTACTCGAGCCCCTGCCGCCGAGGCGGGCACTCTACGCCGGGCCCGGGGGTTTAACAAGCCGCGCTCAGGCCCGCAGCGGCGCGGGTCGGCGGCAGTTTCACTTTCAACGACTCCGGGACCGCAGCCTCCCTCCTCCTCCCCCCCGGGCTCTTCCAACGCGAAGTTTCCGCAGCTGAAACCGCCCGGCGCCCCCCGCAGTAGCAGCAGCCACAGCAGCAGCCCCCTTTGTGCCGTTCGGGAGGGGGATCCCCGCCGCGGGGCTTTGTCTGGGGCCAGCGCGGCTCTACCCCATGGCGGCCGGGGACAGGGCAAGCAGCTCTCCTGCGGCAGGCAGGCGCGCCAAGGGCAAGGACGCGGCGCCCGGGCCGGGGGCAGTGGCGGTGCCCGCGCCGCAGCCCCCCCCCCCCACTACCTCCCCCCAACACACCCCGGGCCCGCGGGGACTCACGCTCTTGTCCAGCTCGATTTTCACCTTCTTCTGCGAGATGCTTTTCTGGATGCGCTTGCTGAAGCTAGCGTTGCCGGCGGCGCGGCCGCAGCGCTCGCCCTCCTCGCGCAGGCAGCACAGCTGCCCGGCCCCGGGCCCCGCCGCACCCGCC
>NW_017729029.1:78284900-78300348 GCF_001723915.1 Gavialis gangeticus | reverse complement strand
TTTCCTCTGTAACAACAGCAACCCGCCCGCTCCAGCGCGCATGCGCACCCCTCCACGCCCGCCGCCTGCCGGGACCTGTAGTTGGCGCCGCGGCGCCCGCTCCGCCCGCAGGGAGGCCTGGGAAACTACTACTCCCGGCGTGCCCCACGCGTGCACAGCCGCCATTTTGCGGAGCGCGGCAAGGAACAGGACTGGGTGGGGGGGTTTCCGGAGGTTGTGTTCTCTTCCCCTCCCCCACCGTCCGCTTGCTGCAGAGGGAAGAGAGGACGCGGGTCTCTGGTCTTGCTTCGAACGCGCATGCGCGGGGAGGCATGCTGCTGCACTGTTTGTTGTACAAAGGCTCGGAGCGGCCGTTAGGATTTGAAATGTGGCCGTTCGGAGGCCTCGGAGCTGCGGCAGTTCCCCCCAGGGAGTGCCCGGGCCCTTCCCTTCTCTCCCTCCGCTCGCTGCAGCTGCTGCTACGCTGCCCCAACGGCCTCCCCTGGGTCGGCAGGCCGGGCGTAGGGAAAAGGCGGGGGCGCTGGGCCAGCCTGACTGAGCACCAGCGAGCTGCTCTCTGCTCGGGAAGCTAGCAGTGTGGCGCTCCGTGACGGCCTTTCGCATTGGGTCTTTTTTCAGTGTTCCCCTGGCAGAGGACGCCGTCCGTGTTGGAGTAACTGGGTTTGCTGTCGCTGGCCCCCTGCAGGGAGCTCCTGCCCAAGACAGTCCCCCCATACTTGTACACACACACACAAATATACTCGCATACACACCTATAAATACACACACACATAGATATGTGCACGCAGACACATAGATTTCATAGACATTAGGGCTGGAAGGGACTTTGGAAGATCTAGCCCCCTGCCCAAGGGGCAGGAAGTCAGCTAGGGTCAAAATATCCCAGCAACATAGGTATCCAAATGTTTCTTAAGAGTCCAGAGTAGGTGTTTGCACCACTTCTGGAGGCAGTCTATTCCAGGCCTTGGGGGCTTGGACAGTAAAGAAGTTTTATAGGCATGTATGCACACATATATGTATGTACACATGCGTATGTATACAGATAGGGGTGTGTACATATGTGTGTGTGTGTGTGTGTATATATATATACACACACGCACACATACTAGCAGCAGGCAATTATTTTGGGTGGAGAGCTGCTTACTGAGTTTTGGCAAGTCATTGAGGGCCACATGGCAGGCAGCCAGGGCAGATATATATTAATTTTCTAAATTTTTTAGGGGCCCGGCGGACCTGATAGAATGGCCTTGCGGGCTGCATCTGGCCCGCGGGCTGCATCTGGCCCACCCCTGATATATACACACATGCTGTGGTTAGTCTATAAGTGCAAATCCATTCTGCTGTGTATTTGACTTTACACCAACACAGCTGAGCACGTTTCACTACTCACGGCTTCCAGAGCTTGCAATTAAGTCTAATTTGCTTGCTATGACAAATCAATGAGTTGCCATAAAGATTTGAGCCCATAAAGTCAACCCTTAACTCCCAGAAGAAACAACTAAATTGGAAATAATGAGCAGTTAGGGTGAAAGCACCTGTTTATAGCGCATTCTGATGTCAAAATTTTATAAAAACTGACTGGTAAATCAGTGCACCAAGTTTGTTGTTCCTTAATAGAAAGACCAAGGGATGAGTAAATCTTTGACCTACCATTTTTTTTTCATGTGCTTGCTGTGAGGGAAAAGGCGAAGTGGGCTGAGTTCTAGCCTGTGGTTCATGCTGGGAATATTTGGGGGAGGGGGGCCATTGTGAGAGGGCTTTGTGATAAATCTTGTAAATAGTTTCATAAGCAACACACCTATATGTCCTTTTCACCCCAGCAGGGAGATAGCAGTCTGGACCTGGCTGCAGGGCCCAGAGACTGCTCCCTGATTGGTTCCTTGTGACTTTATTTTTCATTGTACTGGCTGAGTGGTGTGCCCAGGTGACCAGTTCTGTAACTTCTATTGAAGTGTGGCTGACTGGGCCTTAGGAGAAAGCATGAGGCTCTGATAAAGCTGGATGGAGAAAGTCCCAGGGAAGACAGATTAGTGAGAAAAAGAATAGTCTCAGGGAGGACGGAACAGAGTCAAAGGAAGAGCAGAGGGAACTGGTGTGGCACACTATAGACTGGCTGTTTCAGAGCAGAGATTGCTGTGCTGTTTGGGACACTATTGTTCTGCTACCCCTCCTCTTTAAAAGAACACTCCCACCCCCCCTCGTGGGAGCTAATGAAAAGGAAGGAGCTGTTGCAGGTGTGGGTGCTATGGATCACTGAGGAAGCTGGAGACTAAGATACAGGGTCTCCAGCTCAGAGGCTGTCCCCTCCTAGGGGCTGGCTTTCCGGGGGTCCTCTCAAGACAGGGAGACCAAATAAGGCTGCTTCTTGGAAAGTTGCAAGGCAGAGCTCCCCCCTCCAACAAAGGGGCATTGATCTTGTGACACCTGCAAAACACATTTGCACTGGGGTTGGAGTGTTTTGTTTGTCAAATAAGTTATTTAACAAACAAAATACTCCAACCTCACTGCCCTTTTTGGTCAGCTACGCCTTTCAAGTTAAGACAGCGAGAACCTATGAAGGCCATACGCCAAAGAAAATGGTTTCATTTAATTGAAAACATTTCAATGTATGAATTATGGCATATTCAAAGTTATAGAATCAAAATAGGGAGTGTGACAAAACTGAATAATTTAAGGAGAATACGGACTTGGTGTATTGTGCACTCAGGATACAACAGTTCCAATTTCTACTTCTAAACCTGATTATATAACCCAGTCTTACAGAGTATGGGTACGATCCCACATCAAACTCACATCTGTGTTGTGATTCAGAGGGTCAGATTCAAACAAACATTGAGGCATGTAAATCCAAAAGCACAATCCACCTGCTTAATTGTTGTTTGAGACTGTGATGGTCCACAGTCTCAAGCTTTTGCTTGGTAGGCAGGTGCCTAGTTTTGTTACTTTGCATGCCCAGAGATGTACGGATACAAAGGATGTACAGAGGCTGAGCCAATATCACCAACACCTATCACACATTTCAATCCACTTGGGACTCAAGGGTTCATTTCAAGAGGCCTACTCTGAGTACTTACCCATAAATCACACCAATAGCATTAAGTTCAGCACAAAGCATAAGACACTTTCATGGTCCCAGAGGAACAGACTTGCACCTTCAGCTTCCTCTGTGCAAAACTGAAGTTTATTTTCTACCTATGGGGACTTTTTATCATCTTTCATTTTTCCTGAGCCTGAGGAAGGGTGTGTGCGCCAGAAAGCTTGCAGAAAAAGATAATTTTTTTCTGATTTCTTAGTTGGTCTAATAAAAGGTATCTCTGAACCAAGAGTTCTAGAGTTTTGCATTTTTAACAGTCAACAATCGCTTTCATTCAAAACCATAGGTGATGGTGGTGCTGCCTATCTTTTACATACACAAATGATTAGAACACAGCAATCAGTCATACTACACATTTTCATTAGATAGCAGAGGAGCAAGAGATAGCCTTACCTTTAGCCAACTTAAAATGGATGCAGCAGGCAAAAGTTAACCCAGGCAGGCAGTCTTTACACTGGTAGTTTTAGCCCTGATTTGTTCAGTGGTTCAGGGCTTCCCCCAGTTTAGGGGCTTTCTGTCTGCTGCTTTTTGTAGGCAGGTAACCCTTTACCCTGGTTAAACATTTCATCTTTCTGTGCCAAGTCACATTCCTTCTTTCTTACTCTCTCGGGCCTTATGAATCCTGCATTCTTGGCTTCCAAGATAGTGTATTCAACACTGGATGACAGAGTCATGTGCTATCTTTTCATGGCCGTATGATGTTGCATTCCTTTCTATGCAACAGTCCTGCTTTAGCAGCAGGGGCAGAAGATTAGAGCACTCTCCCAGGAGGTGAGAAAGATACCCGTAGGTTTGAAACACCTCAGGCTGTAAAGCAGTATAACTAAGTCTACCACTTCCTGGGTGCATGCTTAAACCACTAGGTATAGTATAAAGGGTGGATGTCATCATTGCCAGCTATGTAAGTGATGAAAAAGTAAGCCAGTTACCTGCATCCAAAGGAAGAAATCAGTTGATAAGTGCATGAAGGCACTTTGCAGGAGAAGACTGATTCCAGATGTGTCCCCCTGTTCCACATTTCCTAGTGGCTACCTTAGGTGTCCTCCCTGCTTGGCATACCAGCTGTTGTGAATTCCAGTTATCTAAACTCTTGTCATCCCTTGTACAGGAACACAGGTATCCCAAAAGATATGTAAATTCTACACTTGGATCTGACTGCCTAAAATGGCAAGGTCATACCAAAATGATGCTGTGCCCAGTTCCCTTAGTAAGTAAATTTATATTAGGCATACAGATATAGATGTCAGTTGCACAGAAAGGATATAACTAGGGACCTACTTAATCTGTGGTTTTGTGGAGTTTGCAGAAACCGTGAAATGGGATAATTTACAAAATCAACATAAAAAAGTCTAAATAAAAATAAAATGCTGGCTCCTTGTGAGAGCCATTGGTTCTTGCTGCCTGAAGGAGAAAGTGCCAGTTGGTAAGGTGGCATGAGGGGTGGCAGATAGGATGGTGGCTGACCTCTTGTTCCTTCTCCCCACCCTGGGCCTCTCTGCCAATCAGGACCAAGGGGCGGGGCCACCACACCATGCCCACAAAATCAGCTCTGCATGCTGCAAACAGGTCATGAAAAACCCTTTGTCTCGCTGAGATTAAGTAGGTCCCTAGATATAACCCCAGGGCTCCAGAATCTACACTGGTTCCCAAGAGCTTTCTGGGTGCAACTCATGGGACTAGTTTGACCGATAAAGCTCTAATCATTCTGGGCCCTGTGTACCATATGACTGTCTTATGCCCCATCACCAGGGATGCTGGCTTTCTGATTTAAAAAAATCCCCAATTTTCAGATTAAAAAAAGTATTCCCAAATTCACATTTTCCCATGATTAAAATGAAACACCACCCCCACACATATATATACACACATACGCATACATGCATATATATGTATGTATGTATATATAAGTGACTTTTTTAATCCAAAAATTGGGGATTTTTTAAAATCAGAGAAAACCAGGATCCCTACCCATCACAATCCAAAAGGTCAGCCAAGATTAACCTTCTGTAAGCCTCTGACAAAGACATTGAGTAACACGCTCATATACTTACCTATATAAAGAAACAATCAGTATAAAAAAAATGTTTGAAGTCAAGCTTTATTAGGTCATGCATTGGTTTAAAGCCTTGATCTTGTAGGGGCCCTATGGACTGTGCTAATGGGTGCACAAGACTGGTGAAATCATTGCAGACATCGGGATCTAACTCATGGTTGTAGGAAATACCACCATGTACTACATCAGGATCACTCCCTAAGCCTGAGTGTTCCTGCACACTGATTTTAATGCAGCCTCTTGACAGAAATCATAAGTTATAAAGATAGTTGTCTACTAAATGGGTGATTTATCATTCATCATTTTAACATGCTAAAACATAAAATTAATAAAAATGAACCTTAATAAGAATATTAAGTTATGTTATTACTTAAATCCAGATATAGAATTTTAGTGTACCCTTTTAGGTAGCAAAAAAAAAAATGTACCAATGCAAGTGTAGAGGCTCTATGTAGTCATAAATCAGTGTTTAATGTTTACATTAACCAATGTGAATGCACTCTTTTTTAACCAAAAAGCACTAATGAGAAAGTTGATTAAAATTCAGTATTTAAATACAGGCTCTACACCTGGATATTTAAATTGCCTTGATTTAAATCAATCTGTTTAGCAACCTCCTAGTGAAGACATTGTTATGCTGGTATATAGATGCCCAGACGGTATAATTTATTCCTCTATGATTTACCAATTTTTTAAAAACATAAAAAATCCCACCCGTTACCACTGTGGCCAAATTGGTATAAAATGGAATTTAGAATGGTATAAAATGGAATTATCTGAATGATCTAATTGGATCTGCCACAATTTTGTTAGTCCTCCATTATCATTATCACAGAGAAGTAAGGTTGGAAGGAACCTCAAGAGATCATCTAGTTCAGCTAGGGATCACTGTCTAGCAGTGTTTATGTAAGATGTGGTTTTATTAAAAGATGTAATGCTGTAAACAAGTTCCAAAAATAAACACTGCATTTTAAGCATAATCTAGGTGTTATAGGATTAAGACTGATAAGCCTATGTACTGTAAAGTCTTGGAAGATTTGTATACATATTAATCAGTTTGTACCAATCCAGTTCTTGACAGAGCTGTTGCATTTAGTCACAAAATGCTCCAAGGTCTCTCTAGTAAGAGGCTTCATTTTTTATGCAAAGAATTTTAAAAAATTGTTATACTAACACTATAGAATAATTCAATGTAAAATGCAAGCAAAATAAGACTCTTTTCTCCTTGATTCTTGTTTGAAAATTACCTGAATGTACACCACTAGGGGATGGCAAATTATTTTCCTTCATTAAACGCAATATAGGGATCTATTTTCAAGTGTAACACCATGAACACAGACACATGACTGTGTGTTTAACTTTGCATCTGGGTCATACAAGTTTTGCTGGTTGCTCCCTCTTAAAAAAAACTTGGTTCTGATAGATTTTGAAATAAGCCAAGCTGTGGATGAACATCCATTGACATTTCCATATAGGACTCAAAGTCACTATTTCAGTGGTTCATTTGTCCATCTTTTTGGTTTTGTTAACGTTCTGTTCCATATTGTTATGTATAACTTAAGGCCACGTAATGTAGAAGCAATAATACTAATACTACTTCAATTACTACTAGTAGTAGTTCTTTGGGTACTTAAAAGATTTTTTAAAAAATCACACCTGACATAACTTCCCTATGTAGTGTTTTACTACCCTCCTAGTGAGAAAATTCTTCCCAATATGTAAGCTAAATTTCCCTCGCTACAACTTGGGACTATTGTTCCTTGTTCTGTCGTTTGCCACCACTGAGAACAGTTTAGCTCCATTTTCCTTTGAACCCTGCTTCAGGTAGTTGAAAGCTGCTATTAAATCCTCTCTGTCTCTTCTCCAGACTAAATAAGCCCAATTCCTTCAGTCTTTCCCCATAAGCATGAACGACTCATGCCAGCCGAGGCTGGGTCATGGCGAACGCCCGTAGGCAGCGGGGGGTGTGGCAGTGGCAAGTGGAGACCACCTGCAGGTGGCATCAGTGACATTGGTGTCGAGGGCAGGCTGAGCAGGGACCACCCACAGGTGGCCGCGGCAGTGTCAACAGCAAGGGTGGGGGGTGGCAAGCGGTAACTGCCCACATACCCTGGCAGCAGCGGCCAATCTTAGGGGGTACACGTGCCCCCCCATACACCCCTACACGTCCCCCTGCCTCACCATTTTTGTTGCCCTCCACTGGACTCTCTCCAATTTGTCTATATTCTCTGCAGTGGAGGGCCCAAAACTGAACACAGTACTCCAGATGTA
The DNA here is from genome assembly GCF_001723915.1 of Gavialis gangeticus. NCBI lineage: Eukaryota > Metazoa > Chordata > Crocodylia > Gavialidae > Gavialis > Gavialis gangeticus. The sequence continues at coordinate 78,292,930 of NW_017729029.1, read as the reverse complement.
GCCTCACCAGTGCTGAATTGAGGGGAATAATCACTTCTCTTGACCTACTGGCAACACACCTACCAATGCAATCCAGTATGCTGTTAGCCTTTTTAGCAACAGGGCACACTGTTGGCTCACATTCAGTTTATTGTCCACTGTAACCCCCAGCTGCTGCTCAGCCAGTCAGCCCCCAGTCTGTACTGGCACATGGGATTGTTCCTTCCTCAGTGCAGGACTTTGCACTTGTCCTTGTTGAAACTTGTGAGATTTCTTTTAGCCCAATCCTCCCATTTGTTTAGGTCACTCTGAATCCTATCCCTACCGTTCAGCATATCTACTACTCTCATCAGCTTGGTGTCATTTGCGAACTTGATGAGGGTGCACTCTATGCCATCTTCCAGGTCATTGATGAAGACATTGAACAAAACTTGCCCCAGGACTAACCCCTGGAGCTTGATACCAGATACCAACTATAGACATTGAGTCATTGATAATTACTCTTTGAGCCCAATGCTTCAGCCACTTTTCTATCCACCTTACAATCCATTCATCCAGCCAGTACTTCCTTAGCTTGCCTGTGAGAATGTTGTAGGAGACCATATCAAAAGCCTTGCTAAAATCAAGGTACACCACATCCACCAGTTTCCCCACACCCAGAGTTATTTCCTCACAGACAGCAATCAGGTAGGTCAGGCATGATTTGTCCCTGGTGAATTCATGCTGACCATTCCTAATCACCTTTTCTCCTCCAAGTGCCAAAAATGGATTCCTTGAGGATCTGCTCCTTGAATTTTCCAGAGATTGGGGTGAGGCTGACTGGTCTGTAGTTCCACATCCTCTTTTTTCCTTCTTAAATATGGGCACTATGTTTGCACTTTTCTAATCTGGGACCTCTTCTTATTGTTGTGAGTTTTCAAAGATGATGGCCAATGGCTCAGCAATCACATCACCCAGCTCCCTCAGCACCTTTGGGTGGCACCCTATCTGGCCCCATAGACAGCTTTTCTAAGTAGTCCCTAACCTGTTCTTTCACTGCTGAGGGCTGTTCAGCTCCTCCCCAAACTGTGTTTGCCGGTGTAATAGTCTGGGAACTGACCTTGCCTGTAAAGACAGAGGCTAAAAAGGTATTGAGCAGTTCAGCCTTTTTCGCATTCTCTGTCACAAGGTGGCCTCCCCCATTCAGTAAGGGACCCAGTTTCCCTGATGATAATATTCAAGAATCAATTTACATTTTTTAAATCAGTTCAATTTTAATATTACATGATACAAGTAACATAAAAAAAACAGTCTTTTAAATAATCATCTAACTTCCATTTAAATAGAAGGGAATAATGGAAGAATGGGACGACAAGACTGCACACTTTTACTAAGGCAGAACAGTGAATCTTCTGAAGCACAGCAGGGATCGTATCTTTTTTATAAACTGGCACAGTGCCTAAGCTTTATCCTTTATTCAAAATATTATATTTATGCCCTACTTGATATAAAATCCTACCTTTTCATTAGATAGCACATCTCGCCACATTATATTTTCTTAAAGGCCCCACCTCCTAAAGACTAGGGAGTTTCAGCTTTCATTAAAAAAAAGTTTCCAGTTCTTATACTTGCTGATGACATTTTGAAGACAGGACCAAAACATACCCTGAAAGTGCTTTGCCATACACTGATGAAAAGTTCTGTATAAGGATTTGACGCTACTATTTTGAAAGGGCCCTGAATCAGGCCTGAGACAGAAAACTTAGAAAACTGCAAATGACAAAAGCAATTTTGTATTGTTGAATGGAATGTGGAAAAAGTTCAGTTACAAACTTGTAAATGTGAGTGAAATAATTATTGTGACCAAAGAGCAGCTGGTGTTCCTAATATTATCTGCCTTAGTACCAAGATAGATTTGTTGTATTTATTTCCTATCATATGACCACTTCAGTTTCACTGTGCTCTGCAGCTGTCCTTAGCAGTTCTAATGTCTTTGAGATATTTGGTATACAGCATAAAGTCAAAACAACTCACTTGAACCTTCAGACTAGTGTGACAAATGTGCCTCTGAAAAGACAGCAAATTGCATTTGCAGCAGTAAGAGCTGCTTAAACTAGTTATGTAGGCTTTTCATAGCCTATGCAATAGCCACACAATTTTGGTAGAAAAATTGTTTTATTTTTATGTTATAAAATGAATCATATAGAACCAATCAAAGAATGAGTCTTCACAAATTATTCTCTACCTTTCCTTTAACATTTGGACAATTTTTGAGCAGCACTATTATTGTAACTACTTCTATCAGATTCAAATACAGGAAAGGGAAATAATTCTGATCTCAAAGACTCAGTAAATGTAGTAAGTCAATTGCTAAAGTAGCTCTGGGTAATCTCAAACATATAACTGATATAGAAGCTGTTATGGAATTGACCAGAACTACCATATTTTCTTACAGACCACAGACACCAACCCCCCTACCTCCTCCTCCTCCAAAAAAAAAAAGACACACCTCATTTTTAGGAAGGCAGAATGAGGAATAAATTTTTTCTTCCAGTGTTATAGCTACATAGAGAAGGGACAAGACCCAATCTTAAGTTCACTAGCCCTTCCTTTTTCTGCTCAAGCAAAAGCTACAGTTTTAACCCTTTCACAGCTGAAATGTCAGCGGCTCTTGACTGCTCAGCCAAAAGCTGAAGCTGTAGCTGCTGCTGAAGACTGGACTCCATGGTCAGAACTATGATTCTGAAGAGACAGAGCAGTCTGCAGGCCTATGAAATAAGAGGAGACCAAGATTAGAAAAAAACCCAGCAAAATTGTTGAAGAAGGCTTGATAGCTTCATTAGTGGAGCTTTAAGAAAAATAAAAAGGAGAGAGGGATATTTATGCCTGTGGACTGAAGAGTGATTAATAGAAATCATGTAGGTTATAATGAGCTATGAAGTCAGTTTACTCCAGCCATGCCTGAATAGAAATAGTACTGCTGCTCCTAGACAGTTTTCAATTTTGAATAGAGCAGGAACCAAATGGAGTGCTACCTCCCACTGTACCCCGACCTGTCCCTCCCTCTCTGCAGCTGCTGGCAAAGAGAAGGAAGAGAGTGTAAAGCAGCAGCAGCAGCGGCAGCAGCAGCAATCTTACAGTATTTCCATGCTTCTATTCTGGGGAGAAAACCAACCTCCCCAATTTTGGAAGGCTAATTCTTTGGGGAAAGGTGCATGCAATATGCAAGTAAACTTGGTATATATGCTCACTTCCTTTCTGTCATGGAATTTGTAAGAGGCTGTTTATTAAAGTGGTTTCAGCAACAAAAAGAAGCCTCCAAATGCTTTCCACAGCTTGGGATTTAGTCTTCTGCACACAAAAACATTCAGAGCAGTCAATTCTAGTCACACGTCACTTTTTAACACAATCTCTAGAAACCAAGTTAAGGTAGCATTAAAATCCAGATCTCTTGCAGTTCACATTTCTTGTTAAACTAGCACTTTTTTCAGTTGTGCATCCAGTTGCAATATGCAACCAAACACAGTATACGTTGAATTAATCAACATTACAACCTGACCTTCAACTATAGCTACATTAAGATAGATCCCCTGGAGGCCCACAGGTAGTGGGCTAATCTATGGGGAAAATCCTAATCCCACTGAAATAAATGGCAAATTGGTTTTGACTAACAGAAGTTACAATGTGATAGTTGTATGTGAAAAGTTTGAGATCAGCTAAGATTAGCTATAACATTTTTGGATATTTGAACGTTTACTGATACAAACCAACCTCAGCTTGCATGTTAATTTGGCTGTACCTAATGATTTCTTCTTCCATGTGTAGCTAGTCTGTTTATAGAAGATTCACTTGTGCAATCTTAAATTTTAGTTTCCTGTTCTTTGCCCCCTTTTACTAAATGCATCATGCACTGTTCAACAGCAATTGTACAGAAGTAGAACAAAGGCAAAAGGAATTGCCCAGATAAATTGATGTGGACAGGAGGATTTGAAAAACAGACATTTTACTACTATGTTTATAACCACTCATTCTCTCACTGTTCACATTTCTCTTAACCAGTTCCCCAGCTTGACCTGGCTCCTTTGTGCTCTGTCCTCCTCTGTGCCCAGCATTTCCAATCACTCCACAATTTTTCTTCATTTTGGTTTACAGAAAAATTAGCAACATTAGCAAGCCCCTCCAACCTTGCATTATAGAATGGGATTAGGAATTAACCCATGGATCTAAAAGGCCATGCAATTTACATGACAATGCTGTGCCAGTGAAAGGTAAGCATGGAGTCTTTAGGATACACTTCCTGCCAACTACTGCAGTCCACATGTTGCTTGCAAGCTCTTGAGTATGAATTGATCGACACCAGAAATACTGCATGAGCAAAAAAACCCATAAAATGTAATAGTGCTCTCAGTTTTGTAATCATCCTTGAGAAGAGTAGTAAGCAATGGATTTCCTGGGAAGAAATATACATCAGAATGTACAACTTCGGTATATTTAAATTTGTGGTTTTGTTGGAAAGAAAAATAATAGCATAGCATGATGGGAAAACACCAACTGCTTAGTTTACATGTTGGACAAAGTCAAACACACACAAAATATGTTTCCCTGCCCCAGCATTCTGGCAGAGAAACATTTACATGCTGCAGTTTTGAAGCTGAGAGGCTTCCACACAAGAATGCTGATATTACTTTAAGAATCAATACTGCTGTAGGAAACCTTTCAGCATTATATTCAGACCTGGACAGTTTTCAATGGCTTCCTTGCTGGAAGAAATATACAATAGAAACTACCCATGTTTGTTTTTTCATACTGTCCTATGCACAGATACAGCTCTTTAAATACAAATGTAATTGTATTATTTCTATTTTGAAGTTAAAAAAAGGTCTGCAAACATTTTTTTCCAAAGTACAAACAGGCTAATTTTAATCAATGACTACTTTAAAAACATTTGACAATTTTTCACCCTTTAACAGTAACCTCCCAACCTCATGCCCCCAGATTTAATTTCTCTTCCGTTCTTTGTTAGAGCTGAGTTTGGCAAAGGTATATAATCAAACTCTGTCTGCAACCATCCTTGTGATATACAGCAGACTCTCAACCTTCTCAGGGTTGTGACTCCTTATTCAGAAGTAAGAAACATTTTCACAACTTTATTATATTTACATTAAAAGCATATGTGTGTGTGTGTGTGTGTGTATTAATGGTCAAATTATATAATGTGTGTGACAGGGAATACTTGACCTTCAAAGGTCCAGGTATAAGGAGAGAAGGGAATGACATTTTTTTCCTTTACCTGTAATAACATTGTCAGTGTATTCTGATCATCCTCAATTATTTTTCATAAGCCCCATTCCAGGGTCACAGCACTGGTTGAGAAGTCTGCATATATAGAGAGGTGCCTCTTCAGAACATAAAACTGTGGAATACAACCCTTATGAGCCAAACTCTGCTTTCAGTTAAATCAGTATACTCTGGATTCCAAGGTTAACTACAGACTTCAGTGGAGTGTTTTGAGATTTATGATGAATAAAGACCGCAAAATATGATCCTACGAGATTGTCATGAGTGGAGTGGTACAGATGTGAGAAATACAGAACTCCTTGTCACTAGGGAACAGGGTGAGACTCTTAGATCAGTTATACCACTGATAGAATAAATCATTGTGTGCTAATAGTCTAAGAACTGTTACAGACCATACTCTGTGAAGTAGACATGTAGGAATGTTTCACCAGAAAGAAAATGAGAGTAACCTACCAACTATTAAGGTTCTGAAAGCAAACTGTTTTACAAGTAAAAAAAATGGATAGCTATATGAATGACAGCAGCAAAGTAAAACAAACTTTAAAACAATGTATATGAAACAAGGCAGCACCTACGGCAAAATAAATGAATAGTTGCTTACAGTGTTGCTTACAGTGAATTAAGATGACCAATTTGCTAGGTAAGAGGCAATGATTTATAATCATAAAAAACACAAGGTAGCACAAAATTCCCAAAATTTAGAATCTAGGTTTAAAAAGTGATGGGTAAACTTTGGTTGCAGGTTGTGCACTCTCAACAGATGCAACCATGGATGATTACCAGGTGTTTTTTTTTTTTCCAAGCCTTGCCCACAAGGGGAAATTTGTTAGTATAGATAGTTCTGCTGATTTAACTCCCCATGGGAATTTATTTTCTTTAAAGTTAGAATATATTTTTAGGCCAGTTCGTCTCTTTGGCTAGGAGCAGCCACTGTTTGTTCCTGGACAAGTGGTGTCTGTCCCAGAACAGAAATATCTGGGGATTGGCATATGTACACACCTATTCAGGGTTTTAGTTGTGGCTGAATGCATACCTTCTCTTCTGCTATGGATTCAATGGTGCAATCCCAGGTCAACTGTTCACGTGCACTTTGTGATGTCCTAGGATAAACTGCAAGCGTTTATCCTGAAAACCTTTTTAAGCTTCATCCTGGGATGACAGACAGGGATTATCTTAGGAAAGTGATTCAGGCATCCATTTTATCCTGGGACAAAAATGCACTGTCTATTTGCAGCCTTTGGAAATGGTTAAAACACTAAACCTAAATGTGGTCTGTTTTGACTTTAAGAGGATTTGACAGCCCCACACAGATGAATACTGAGGCACACACATTTCCTTATGTGGACCATACCTTTGTAACAGGACATGTTGGCTATTTCTCCTGGCAGTTCCTGAGCTGGACTGGGATAGGATGGTTGGAGGAATTCAGGACTGAGCAATATTAACTGATCTACCTGGGAGCACTTGCACAGCATCTTCCTGCATGACACGACTCGAATCATAGAAAAGTTAGGGTTGCAAGGGACCTCAGGAGATCATCTAGTCTAACACCCTACTCAAAGCAAGACCAACCCTATCATCCCAGCCAAGGCTTTCAAGTGTTTCTAAACCCATGGGTTGCAAGAACACATGCAAGGGTCACAAACTTGAAAAAAGGATTCTTCTTTAAAGGAGAAAAAGATGGGAAATTCTGGCTTGTTCCTTGCAGTCTGGAAGACTGCAAGGGGCTGCTCACCACCCCCTCCCCCCGGGCAGCAGGGGGCTTGGGGCCTGGAGGCAGCAGGTCAGGAGTGAGGAGCACTGGGTCATGACTGGCCATCAATGTTTACAAACAGGTCCTGATACAAGAAGTTTGAGAAGCACGTGTCTAGTGGGTCTTAAAAACCTCCAAGGATGGAGACTGCAGCCCCTCTCTGGGGGGAACCTGTTCCAGTGCTTTACCCACCCTCCTACTGAGAAAGTTTTTCCTAATATCTAGCCTCAGCTTCCCTTGCTGCAACTTGAGACTGTTGCTCCTTGTTCCATCATCTGCCACCATTGAGAACAGCCCAGCTCCACCCTCTTTCAAACCTCACTTCAGCTAGTTGAAGGCTACTGTTAAATCCCCCTCAGTCTTCTTTTCTCCAGGCTAAACAAGCCCGGCTCCCTCAGCCCTAACTGCCCCAGCCCCCCTAGCCATCTCCTTTGCCCTAATCAACCTGACCCGCCATGACTTAGGCCTCCTCTAGCTTGAGAGGCGTTTGCCCGCTCAGGCCGCTCTCACATGCCTGCCACTGCCGAGTCCCTGCAGCAGGTGCCCCGCCAGGCAAAGCGGCGACACAGGAACATCGCTGTCCCCCGCAATAAGGGGCCGCCCATATCCCCTTCGTGCAGGCCGGGCGGGGGAAGGGAAAAGACCATGCGCTCCTCCAGCAGGCGGGGGGCAGCCCCAGAGCCTCCAGCTCCCAGCATGCCGCGCGCCTTGAGGCTGAACGGCCCAGACCCGCGCCCCTGCTACACAGCTGCAAGTCCCCGCGCCGCCCGGCCGCTCCTGCCACCCTCACAGCCTCCAACCTCTGTGCGCGCCTCGCAAGCCTGCTGCCGCCTTTGTATTTTTAAACCATGCTCCTTCATCCCGTCTGGGCCAATCAGTGCACGGGCAGGCCGCGGGAGCCAATGGCAGCGCTCCCCGCGGTTTTTTAAACGGTCGCTGTCCTCCAATCGCCGCCTCCGCGCCTAGTCCCGCCCTTCCCTCTCCCCCTCGAACCGGTTCCAACGAGTCCCTGAGCCCACTC
>NW_017729029.1:78279605-78279900 GCF_001723915.1 Gavialis gangeticus | reverse complement strand
GGCCCCGCCTCCCCTCCTCCCCCGCGCGCGACCTAACCTCCGCGGGTGACATCACCGGGCACGGCAACCAATGGGCTGCGCGGAGGCGCCGGGGGGCGTGATCGGGCGCGATTCGAACGCATACTGCAGCCAATAGGACGGCGCGGTGGGGAGGGGGCGCGGCCGGGCAGGGCAGGGCAAGCTGCTGTGGCGGGTGCGACTGTGGAAAACAAGAGGCTGCCAGTGCCCGGTGGGGGAACCATTCGGCGGCAGCAGCAGGCGGACGCGTCACCCACGCCGGAGCCCAGCAGCTGTC
>NW_017729029.1:78258963-78279576 GCF_001723915.1 Gavialis gangeticus | reverse complement strand
GTGCCAGCGGCTGGGGTGGGGCGAGGAGGGGCCGCGGGGGCGTGTTTAGGCGGGAAGCCGCGGGTGGGGGAGGGGCTGCTGCCCCGTGACGCGCCGCCCGTTGCTGTGCTCCGCGTGCAGGGACCCGCCGCCGCCATGGGCAAGGGCGACCCCAACAAGCCGCGGGGCAAGATGTCTTCGTACGCCTACTTCGTGCAGACATGCCGCGAGGAGCACAAGAAGAAGCACCCAGACTCCTCCGTCAACTTCGCTGAGTTCTCGCGGAAGTGCTCGGAGCGGTGGAAGGTGAGCGCGGGCCGGGCCCGGCCGGGCGGGGACAGGAGAGGAGAGGAGAGCAGGCGCTGCCTGGGCAGCAGCTGCCGGGGGTGGGCGCTGGAGGCGGGCGGGCGGGCCCTGCCGCGGCTCTGATCCCTCCTCCCTGCTCGGCTCTCGCAGACCATGTCCGGCAAGGAGAAGGGCAAGTTCGAGGAAATGGCAAAAGGAGACAAAGCTCGTTATGACAGGGAGATGAAGAATTACGTTCCCCCCAAAGGCGAGAAGAAGGGAAAGAAAAAGGACCCCAATGCCCCCAAAAGGCCACCGTAAGTTGTCATCCTGGAGGGAGGAGGAGGGAGTGGGCGTTCTCCATTTTCACCCGCGTGAAACATGGTTGGGTTTTTTCCCCTCCCTCTCCTTAGATCTGCCTTCTTCCTCTTCTGTTCCGAGCATCGCCCAAAGATCAAGACGGAACATCCTGGCCTGTCTATTGGGGACACAGCCAAGAAGCTAGGTGAAATGTGGTCTGAGCAGTCAGCCAAAGATAAACAGCCATATGAACAGAAAGCAGCAAAACTAAAGGAGAAATACGAAAAGGTATGGTGAAAACAGCCAGGAATGCACAGGCTGAGCAGTTAGAAATGAGATGGCAGCATTCACCCTGCTGTACCCAAAACTGCACTTGGCTCAGTTGCAGTCATAAACACTGTGTGATGTTTGAAACTGAAGAATGGTCAAAATGCCTAGTCATTAGCCCCAAGGAAGGTGGTGTATTGATCTGAAGATTTTAAGCCTTGTATGGGGGAAAGTAAAACAAATCATTTAACTTGGTGGCTTTCTCTCTTCCATACTGCAACTGCAAATTAAAACAGAAATGCATCTGTGACCACTTCCATAAATGCCTCCATAATACATGGCCTGAATGCCTGAACCCAGGTGAAAGCACAGGAGTCTTAAGTGGCAAACATGACTTGTATCCTCATGTGTTTTACATGCATCTTGCTATCCAGTATACTAACAAAATCTTTTAAAACTGGTATTAAACTAGCATTTATAAAACTTCTGTTACCAGAAACTCAGTGTCTTTATTTTTTTAGGATATTGCAGCATATCGTGCCAAGAGCAAGAGTGATGCGGGGAAAAAGGGTCCAGGTAGGCCTGCAGGATCTAAGAAGAAGGCAGAGCCAGAAGAAGAGGATGAGGAGGAGGAAGATGATGACGAGGAGGAGGAGGAGGAAGAGGACGAGGAGTAAATAGTTCTTCTGCTGTAAAGATTTCTGCTCAAAGCCCAATGTTTTGCTAAGAATGTGAACTCAAGTGCAGCTCATTAGCTTCAGTATAAAAACTGTACAGAATTGTGTATAGGTAATGTGATTCTCTGTAGGGAGACCTATATTTTTTAATGTAAGTGGTAGCTGAGGGCTGCTACACTTCAGTTTGGGGCGGAGGGAGGACCTGATGTCGAATGTTTTTTGCATATTTAATGGTTTTTTTGAAATTCAGTGACTTTTAGCCTGATACCTTGTTTCTTTTCTTGGGTTTTTTTTGTTTGTTTTTAGCAAAGTCAAACAAAGAAGGTAGCATAATAGCTGATCTTATATTTTGTAGGATACTGCCTTGTATTACTTTTTTTAACAACTTTTGTAATAAAATGATGTACATGACTTTCTGTTGTTACTTTCTTTAAACTGCAAGCATGCATAACCATCCAGAAGGAACATTCTGCTACAGTCAAGAACTTAGTTTTGCTTGTAAGCCCTTTTGCAATAGTACTTTACTTAGTCAGTACCCTTGCAAGGCCCTAGGTGTAAGTAGCATTGCTAGCTACTACTGTAACGTTAATAATTGGTGGGGCTTGAATTCAGTGTTTCCTCAAGAGATGAAGGTATCAACATAACATTTACTTATGACACTGTTCTTGTACCTTTGTTAATTTATAACCACTTTTTGGAGTAGAATTCTGTGACTGGTAGTTTTCTTTTAATAACAAATTAGGTTTGAATGTTGCTGGCACTTCTCAGGTTTCCAGTCAGAGGTGGCTTTTGAAGTTTTGTCTGAACGGTTGTGTAATAGCCAGCTAGCAGCCAGTCCTAAAACTCATGTGGTAAATAATAGTTTATCACTTATTTTAGTTCATTGTAGGCTCTATCTAGTCAGGTTTAACATAGGTTCTCAACCCCAGTGAAAAGGGCAGAAATGACATCCAGTCTAACGGCTAGTAATTTTGTCATACTCCTCTAGTACAATAGTTCAATTACTTCATAACATGTTTACATTATGAAATAATGGGCGCTAGGATTTTGCAGCTGTGTAATTTTTACCCCACCCCCTACAAAACCAGGTTTTAAAATTGTGCCTTAGGTCATAATTTTAGATGGGGTTAATTCTGTTTTCACTGTAGGCACACTCAGTACAGTGATTCTCAACTAAGGTGCCAGGCGATCCTCTTATGGAGACTGAACAATATTAGGTATGCAACTGCCTAAGCAAAATTCACAAGCCCAGAGAAAAAAAAATGTAACTGTCAAGAACATTCTGAGTTTTTTGCAGCAAAAGAGTTCTGTTTTGTAGACAAGAAACTAGTGAAAGGTAAGAGCTTGGATTTTTTTGAGGTGCCTTGAATCTAGAAAGGTTGAGAACCAAATTAAAGAAAATCAACCTTAGTAAATAAGTACGTATGCTATATAAGTTTATATAGCTATTATGCCACTGTTAAGCATTTCCCTATACTTACAGACTAGAAAAACTTTTTTTTTCCTGCTGTAAGTAAGTATTTGGAAAAGCTGTTTTTACTCAGCCTTTTGGACAGGGTAGATTATATACATTTTTAATTAAAAAAATTTGAGGAAAAAATACTAAAAAGTTAATATTGTTCCAAATTTGGGAAAGTTATGTACTTAAATGCTGCTACCTAGATTCCTTTCTTTCCCAAGCAAGATGGGTCTATAAAAAAATTTGATAATTTATGTTAACATTTAAATTAACAAAAGCCATCAACAGTGGCAAAAGATGTTCTTAGGGCTCAGAAGCCCTATGTTAGTGTTTGACAGTAGGAAACGTTCTGAACTGAAATTCAGCTCGTAGTATAGACAAGATGCAAAGTAATGGACTGACAGGTTAAATGATAAACAATCAGAAAAGTAGTACTGGAAGGGACCCCCAGCCTAGAGGTCATCTAGGCGAGATCATCCCTGTCCAAATAGTCCCAAGCAAGTTTTTGTCTAGCCCATGGCTTTTTCTTACTACGTACCCCTTTCCAGATTTACCAGCTGCCTGTGTACCCCTATCAGCACATGTTTTAACCCTTTAAACGCCAATTATAATGAAAAGTCAGCCATTATACAATTTCTCCCAAAAGCCCCCCAGAGATATGTGCATACCCCTGGAGGTATGCAAGACCACTGTTTGGGAACCCCTGGTCTAATCTCTTACTAAGACTACGCAGGGAGCTTTACCATGAGTGAAAAAATATATCACCCTAACCTGCCACAAGTAAAGCAGAAGGACTGTGGTGCTCGGGATAAACACAGAATTCCCTGATCTACTAGAGACTGATGTGAACTTCAACAAGTCTCTCGAAGTCAGGTTTTTAGTTATTTAAAGCAGGACTGTCCAACTTGCATGTGCTGCCTGCATGTAACCCCTGACCTGCACATCAAGCTGTGACGATTGTTTGTCATCCCTGCCTCTCCCCCGCCCCTCCCCCCATGTTCTCCAATGTACAGGTTTCTATGAAAAATAGGGCTTCTCAATACACCCCCCTCAGGTTATAAACTTTTTAAAGATTTCAAAATGCTCTAAGACTTCTTAGTCAAGAACCCTTTTGGTGATCATCACTTGCACTTAAGCCGTTAGCACACAGTGGGCGCGTCTACACAAGTGCCCCTATTAGGGTGCATTAAACTAATAAACTCAGTAGCAGGGTAATACTTGTAAAGCGGAGCAGCACAGGGCATAGCCCTGCCTCCTCAGGCTTCCAGCAGCACCCAAAAGGGCCAGATATGATCAGTTGGTGAGCTAAATATAGCTCATGAGCTATATTTTGCCCACCTCTACAATGGAACCAATACACGCAATCCTGAACTCATTCCACCAGGGCCCAACCACAGAAAGTAGGTCCACCTTCTCTACCTCAAATCTGTTTTATTTGCCCAAGTGTAGCAAAAAGTATGTGAACTCAAGCCACTGGTCATGCTAGCCAGCACAGAATATATTATAACCATAAGGTCAAAAACTATGAGTCAGTTGCTATCAGCAGATTCAGCAACAAAAAGTTTAGCCTTAGCACATCTGAATATCACACACAATAACAAAGTTTGATAAAACTAAAAATCCACTTTGAGGTTTGGGGAGGAAATAATTGAGTCCTTGGGTCTCCAGTATGACAGCAAATAAGAGATCTCCTAAAGGTTTTGCTTCTAGGTAACAGACTACAGCTCTTTACTTTGGCACAGGAGCATGTCTCTTCATATATATATACACATATGGCTTAGTAAAAGAAGGATGTGGCTTAATAAAAGACGACCAGCCAGGAAAATTATTTAATATGGAATTCAGAAATAATCGTTAGCAGGAACTTAGGGTGAGTATGCAGCAGCAACCCAAATGGAGGAAGAGTAAGGTAAAAGTGACATCAGGGCATGGATTTCACTTATGTTTCTTGCTGAAACAGTAGCCTCCAAGAAGGCCCTCTTCATAGAAAAGTGAATGGGATGCCACTGGCTCAAACACCAAACATATTAGTAACTGTGGTGCCAGGTTCTTTATGCACAAAAAGGTTGTAGCCAACCCCTTTAGGTATCTCAGGGAGACGGAATGAAAAAGATGGCCCTTGACATGCAAACTTAGCAGACAGGCCAAGCTACTTGCTAAATAAAACTTGACTGAACTAAGGGGTAAATTCAAGTTCCTCAGTACGAAGAGGTAATCCAGGGATACAGGTTGTAGCCATATTGGTCTACAGACAAAAGGTATCAGAACTCTGGGTAGAGGTGATACTTTTATTAGACTAACTAGATATTTGCAAAAAAATACATATAAATATTTGCAAGCTTTTGGGCGCATACCCTTCTTCAGGTACAGAAGAATGCAGAGACTGTAAAATTTCTCCTAGGTGGAAATGAAAATTCATATTTCACAGGAGAGCTGAAAGTGTTGTATGATTTCCTGGTTGGAAAAGTTCATTTCATGCAAATTAGGCTGCAATAAAAGCTAGAGCAGTCTATTTACCTCAAAGTTGTCTGATGGCAAGCAGGATGTTAAATTATGTTTCCTTCTGGTTATGATGCTTCATATTTCACAGGAGGATAGGTTGATAGAAGGCTGTCCTGGGCAAGGAATTTCTTGTGTGTTGAGGCAGCTCTCTGAGCTTGCAAATTTGGCTCGTAACAAAAAGCAGGAGCAAAGGTGTCCACTTTCAGGTTTCAAGGTGTTGAATTTTGCTTCCTTGTAAAATTATGAAGCTTTCATTTTAAAAATGACTAATTTTGATATCTTTCATATTTCAGGGATACAGGTTGTAACTGTATTGGTCTACAGGCAAAAAGAATCAGAACTCTGGGTAGACCATCTTTTATTAGACCAACTAGATATTTGCAAAAAAAGTTTCTTTATTTGCAAGTTTTCAAACACACACACCTTTCTTCAGATATAGGAGAATGCAAAGTGGTAATCCAAGCAGAGGGAATGGAAGACAAATTGCAGAGATACTGTTCTTCCACACCAGGCAGACAAGTGTGCTAGGTGTGTATGGTAGAAACCTTCCTGCTGTGGAAAAGGCAATCCTTAACAGGATCAGAGTAGTCCCGTTATATCTATGAATCACCCATCAGTCAGGCAAAAAGAGTACAGGTGAAGTGGCCTGCCACTGTCTTGAGAGTTGGGAAGCAGTGATAGAGGGATGCAGTACAACTTGGTTAACAGCAGGAGGTCCAGGAACCAAGGTTGTCTTGGCCAGGCTCACGGTAGCAAGATGACCTGAGTTTGATATTTCTTCACATTGCTGATGACTCAAGAAATTAGGAGCAGAGGAAGGCAGGCATGATACCCTTCCACCACTGTACTGAAAAAAAACAGAGTTTTCTGAGCCTGGCTTTAGAAAAGAAAAAACTGATACTTTATGTTCCTCTCTGTTGAGAGCAGATCTATCCTCAAGAAAGCCCCAAACAGAAGATAAATGGAAAGGGTGATCTGCTCTCATGTGGTACAAACCAGGCAAATCAACTGTGGAGAGGTGAATTTGATGGTGGATATACCAATGCCATAGTGGTAGAAGTTCCTTGAGAGGGTAGGACTTAATGCCTCCCCGCTTGTTTATGTAAAACATAGAAGTGATACGACCTGTCACCACTTGCACATGGATGTAGGGGAGGAAGTTCTTTGCAGAGCTGTCTGATGGCTCTCTGTTCAAGAAAAGATACATGAAGGGTTGCCTTTGGGACAACTATAATCCATAGTTGATACAATTTCCCACCCTAGATGAGAAGTGTCTATCAACTTGATTGTTGGTGGCAGAGGCTGGAAAAGCACCCCTTTGCAAGACGAAAAAGGCCAGGACATCACTTGCACTTTTATATGGAATCTCTCAAGGGATTGGACTGATTGTATTCAGATTTGCATGCTTCTGTGGTGTAGTCTGGCATGTGATATTGCAAAAGTGAAAGATACTATGTGGCCAAGGAGGGAGAAGTACAATTTTACTGACATATTTGGATGTCTCTCCAACTTGAGAAACAAACTGCTTTGTAGTGAGAAAGTCATCAGGGGGTAACCCTCTGCCACACTGTCCAGGATACTCCCTTGAAGACTGAACCAGTAGCAGAACTAATTTCTGGCAACTTACCCTGACACCCAGAGACTGGAAAGGTGTGATTTTCACCTGACTGGCCAAAACAGTTATGACTATAAAAACTTTTTAGACAGTTCGTGTGGTAAGAAAAAATGACTGCCTGCAAAAGGCTGAATAGCAATGTGAAAGTAGGCACCTTGTAGGTCAAGAGATGACAAGCAGTTTTCTGTTGCAGAGATAGAGTGGTTATTGGTACTGCAACTGTTTTAAGCTTATATTTTTGAATATACTGATTCAGGTTTCTCAAGTCCAGGACTGATTGTTGTTCATTCTCTTCTCTTTGGAACCAGACAATAAGTGCTGTACAATCCCTTCCCTCTCAGGTGAGTTGGAACATGTTCCTCTGCTCCAGGAAACAAACAAAAATAAAAGACTATAATTCCTGTTGGAGGCCCCTTCCCCTTGTCAAAATGGTTCCTGCAAAGGGAGAGGTAGGGGGATCAGGAGAGGAAAGAGTAGCAGTCCCAATGACCTAGCCACTTCTAGTTGTATCAAAAGCCAGGAAGTCTACAATAGTGATGGTTTAAACAGAGAAGAAAATGGTGAGGTAGTTGTAAAAAAGGGAGAGAGGGAGGAATTGAAATTTTCTTTTCAGTATATCCTCAAGGCTCCTTTAATAGACTTGTCGCAATGAGAGAAGTATGAAGTTCCAAACTGCTGGTATCTATGTAGCCTCTGCCTCTTTGGAGGCTCAAACTGGCATGTAAGAACAGAGGGAACAGATGCTGATCAGAGGAAACGATTGGGCAGAGGTTGCCTGTGGGACAAGAACTGGTGGCAACAAGGTTTAAGTGGTCATGAAGGGCATTTATACAGATACCTTTTTGTCCCATGATGTATTGGAAATCCACCGCTTTGGAGCAGACTCAGTTAATTGAGTCTGCTCCACATATGAGCTGATGTGAACTGCACCGCACTGCATGCAGCTGTATAAGTGGTGACATGCGTGTCAGCATGCAGAAAATGGCAGCAGTGCACTTTTGATTAAAACACCTTCTATGTGTTTTAGTTCAAAAGCATGCCACTGGCATTTTCTCAGCACTGACATGCATTTTACCACTTATACAACTGCATGTGGCGCAGCAGAGTTGGCATCAGCTGTGGTGCTTGCATGTGTAAAAATGCCCAAAGATAGCTAGATTTGAAGCAAGCACAGAGTATTTTCATGAACAGAATCTCATCAGTCTTGCTGCTGAACAGCTGGACACCCTTAAATGGAAGACTGTCAACTTTTCTAGACAGACTCAAGCTGAGAAACAAAGATATTTTCCTTGTGGCTATAAAGTGCAATGCACTATCCAGTGTTGAGAGCTGCTTGTCAAGCAGTCTTAGAAACCAGTTTGCCTTCCATATGCAACATAGGAAGTAATCCTTAGTGCTGCAGACCATGTCTAGCTAGTTGGTTATATAGTTTGAAGTCTTATCTGGGTCTGGGAGTTTGCAATGTGGAATTCAAACCTGCAAAAGAGTAGGTCTTCTTATCAAATAGAGCCAGGTGTCTTGGTTCCTTCTCCTTTGCAGCTGCTAGAATAAGCGAGGGTGAGACTGGGTACGAGTGGGGAAATTCTGCACCTTTTGGGGGCACTGTATTTTTTGTCCATTTGTTTGTCAACAGAGAAGACAGGTTCAGGAGAGTGCCAAATTTTATGGTTTCAATGCTGAAGGAAAAATAGTCAGTGCGGAGGAAGATATGAAGTGAAGGTCCCAATCAGAGCAAGACCAGCATCACAATGGCTGAATATAGAGATGATGACTGTGGTGTCAATTTGAAAGACCTTTTTTACTCTTGATATGTGAGACCCGTGAAAGTGTGATCAATCTGGAATCTGCACATATGGATGGGCCTGAGGATTTGATACACCCAACTCTCAGTCTCTGTGGAAGGCCTCCAAGACAAACATTCTGGGAATCAGCTCTATAAACCTCCTCCAGATCCCTACACAACTGGGAGTTCTTAGCTCCAAAATGATCAGTATAACCATTCTTATGAGTTCAGTGCATTCCCAAGCACTCAGTGCATTCAGAAATGTTTGTGGGATGAGTCAGGACTTTGTGAGAAGATGTCAGGGATGAGGAGCAGAGGCATAACAAGGCAGCCAAGTGCCTGGAACAGTTGCAACACATGGGGACAGTGGCAACTTCTGAAGGCTACCATGGCACTGGCATGATTGTGGAGCTGCAGTGGCAGCTGTTTTTTTCAGCCCCCTGTTGGTGCCTGGGGCAGCTGCCTGGTTTGGCTGCCCTGGTTGCCCCACCCTAGTTATGCTACTGATGAGGAGCCCTTCCTCCTTCTCCTAGTCAGTGAGCAATAAGGAGTCATTGTTTCAGTAGCCAGCCATTAGCTGCTGTGCTGGCAAGAAGCTGACCCCACAAAACACTGCTTTAAACTCAACAGGGATGACTGAGATGAACTCACTGCACTAATTTCCTGGTAAGCTCACTGAAGGTTGACCCAAGGTCTTTCTTCTTTCTAGGCCTGAGCTATTGAAGGAAGGGACCTAGATTGATGGACATTCTGCCTCCCACAGTTCATCCAATACTCTTTTACCTGTAGCTTTGCTTTAGGTCCCCCCTTGCAGCTTCCATTTAACCTCCACCATCATGCTGTGGGATACATTACCCCTACTGATAACTATTGATAACTTGTGATAACGTCATTGATTTTGAACTTTGCTCCAGTTGACCTCATTCCAGTTAAACATAAAGCCATTTCTTTGGCAATCAAAACCATTGACAGCTCTTTGCTGTCTTTCAGAGCTGTTACCTTTAAGATGGCCCCTCATAGGTCATCTTTCAATTGCATAGTGGGTCATTACAATTTGACTTTATCCACTTGGTACTTTGTATTTCTTGGTCTGGGTCTGAAATATCTGATTCAGTTCAGACTACTACCATCCAAATGCAAACCCTCTACTATCACATGGGCCATGCAACTGCCTGTCTGACTTCCAGTCTGAGGTGGCAATGCCTTTTGGGCTGTCTACACATTGTCAGAATGAGAACATGCAGCTCTGAGAGACTTCCAAGAAAACTTTACAAAAGGATTCATTTGCTTATCTACCTCCCTGGCAGATGTCCAGTCTCTGCTAAAGGCTGGCTACTACGCTTCTTTGTAGACTAGTGGTCACTCAGTAGGGTCCCCTTTCATAATCAGTATGTGGTGTCCCTCATTAATGAATTATCCAAG
Source organism: Gavialis gangeticus (assembly GCF_001723915.1). NCBI lineage: Eukaryota > Metazoa > Chordata > Crocodylia > Gavialidae > Gavialis > Gavialis gangeticus. The sequence goes on along the minus strand of NW_017729029.1, from coordinate 78,269,287 downwards.
AAACTCCAGACTTTCATCAAACGTAACCTTTAGGGGCAAACGATTTGATCTGTATCTTCAAGGGTGACTAACATATTTTATACCTACTACAGCCACTTTGAATATCTCATTATGTCTTTTGGGCTCTTTAGTGCCCTAACTAAAGCATTTTATAGATACGTTACATCATTAAAAACACTGTATTTTGTATTAGACTTGCTTGCAGTGGCGCATCTAAACAACTCGCTCTTTTTCTTGAAACACCAAGAGCAACACAACCAATAATCAGTAGACCACACTAATCACATCCCCATCCTGACAGTTGGTGTGAAGCTGTGCAATGTCAGGGAAGACAGCAGCTGCCATGAAGAGGTGACACCTGCTCAAAGCCCTGCTACCAGGGCTGAAGTCAAGGATTTGCCAAGAAAGAATATATGGCATTTTATCTTGACTTCCTATCTCAACCTAGCTTAAAAGGACTGGAAAATATCACACTTGTTGGGTGTCCAAGCCTTTCCAAGGCAACAGAGAGTAAGAGGCAGGAACCAACCCTGCACAAGAGTAGAAGCTTTGAAACCCCAGTAACTTTGATGAAAGTATCACGAAAATAATAGAAAGTGGAAGGGTCTCGAATAAAACAGGAAAAGCAAGCAAAAGCTTGGTCTCAAGGTACCTGAAAACAGAAGAATGGCACAACATAATGTGGTCCCAAAACAAAATGGTGCGTGTTGAAGGGAGGGGGAAATGGTAATACTGTCCCTGTCCCTCACAAAAAAAAAGAAGGAACTCCGATATGAAGAAAATACCCAAAGAAACAGAGAAAGGTCAGAGGAAAAAAAGGGAAAAGCATGGGAAACAAGGTCTCTCCCAAACTCACTAGGGGGGACCAGAAGGGTTTGGGAGAGACCTTGTTTCCCCTAGCGCCCCCTGGCATAACAAGGAATAACGGCCACAAGTTGATGGAGAAGAGGTTTAGATTAGACATCCGTAAGAACTACTTCACGGTCAGGGCGGCTAGGATCTGGAACAAACTTCCAAGGGAAGTGGTGCTGGCTCCTACCCGGGGGGTCTTTAAGAAGAGGCTTGATGCCTACCTAGCTGGGATCATTTGAGCCCAGTTTTTCTCCTGCCCAGGCAGGGGGTCAGACTTGAAGATCTACAAAGTCCCTTCCGACCCTACTTCTATGATTCTATGGTGTAGGGCTTATAAGCAGCATGAAGAAACTCTGTTCCTGACAGGAACCAGCTAGTGCAATATCTCTGACTGGTAGGAAAGGCTCCTGTGACAGAGAGTTAATGTGACCACAGCATATTTGGCAAGGCTGGCTGTAAAAAAGAATTCCATTTTATTAGGGGAAAAAAGTATTCAGCAGTTGCCCTTTTCCATTTCAGAGACTGTTCAATTCAAATCAGGGTTACACCTAGGTCCCTACATCCCAGGTGAGTGCCTTTATCACTGATTTATTTTGGACAGTCTTTCTCTTCCTCTCCCATCCCCACTCTCCTGAACCTGAGAAAACATTCTGATTAAAGTTTTAACAAAACCAATGCATTTGTGAAAAGTTTCAGTTTTGTGAGTTAGCATTTTCCTGACCATTTTCTGTCCTTCAAACCTGTTCCAGAGGTCTTTCCTAGGCTTATTTTTTGTGAACACATTGGTTTCACATCACCTCTTCTTTTGTCCAATCAGGTTTGGGCAGGGGAATACCGTGTCCAACTGTGCTAAGAAGCAACTCTGAGTGAGAGTTTTGTTACCATTTCTCTGGAACAACTGGGCTCTCGCATGACAATAAGGACCTAAATAAAAGTAAAATAGAGTAGTTTCAATATTTTAAAATAAGTACTATTTGACGTTTTCAATTTAGATTCAGGGAAAAGAACTCTTAAAAAGACATGAAATAATCAGTATAGAAGTATAGTATAAGTATGGTAAAACCCACAAGTTAAAATATTTTATTTTATTTTCCTCACCTAAAAAACAAGCAACCCAGAATTAAGATGTACATAGGATTCCCAGATTTATCCCTAATAAAACTTTTGAGGATTTATACAATTTCTACAGAAACATACAGTGTATCAAAATCTGCATAAATCAAATTTATAAAATGTGTAGAAATGCATAGTGATATTATCATCAACTTACAAAGCAAGGAAATGGGAATTTTTTTTCCCCAAGCAGGCTACAGTAGGAAAAAGTCATTACAGCAACAGCTTCTGATGTTCTCATGTTTTGTAAGGTTTGCAGTCTCACATACAGATTCATATTCACATACAGCATCAGTTTTTAATGAATTGCACAAAACACCCATTTAAAATGCACACCTGCACAATTTATGTGCCACCTTTCTTTCACTTATGCATAGTAACATGATTAAATTAATCTACCCAACACAAAAAAATGGAGTCAGTTTTCATACACACAAAAACAAAAAGTACCTACACCCTTATTTTCCTTTTTCCAGTTTTCCATCCTTTATTTTCTTTTTCACACCTTTTGAAGGATAGCTGAACAGTTTAAGGACACCGGAGAATATCTTAAATCATTTATATATATGTGCAGACAGGCAGGCCAGTAAAGCTTAAACTCTGCTTCTACTTACAACACCATTCATTAACTTCAGTGGAAATTCCATCCAATGGTAGTCTAGATCTGAGGGCAGAATTTGGTCCTTGAAACAAATACTTTCAAACCTCCAAGTCATATGTTGTATACTTAACTATGACTTTGTGATGTCATCAATACCTCACTATCACAGAACCTTAAACTGGGAAAAGAAGAGGACTAGATATTGCATAATTTACATTATTCAGTGTAAATATTTCTATTTTCAAGGGAATGGGCCTAATAGAAATTCCCAATTAAGAAGCTAATTTGTACACATTCTAGTTTGCACACAACTGCAGTTGCATTGTAATTAAACAATTAGGTAACTATGTTTTAATTTGGGGTTGTACCTCTACAGGAGTTCATAACTACATTCATTGAAAAAAAGAGCACTTAATTTGAACAGATACAGCTTCAGGTTTTCGTATCCTCTTTTCAAGTTTAATTCTGAATCTATAATTTCAAAGTCTGCACATATATGTTAATGATTTTTTTTAATTTTAAAGTTTCAGCTCATATGCAAGTAAATTCCATTTACAGTTATAATGTAAGTGAAACATTGGATAAGTCCTAGTTTTATACATTGTGCAGCTTTAGCTTTTTCATATAAGGCATGAAAGAACAGTTAGTGCTTGGAGTTCTTAGCTGTAATTCAGAGTGCTTACTTTCATCAAATGTATCAACACAGTGCTAACTTTCAGGTTCAGTTTTCCTTTGCAATATATATATATATATATATATATATAGTTAAAGTTCAGTTTCTTCAACACTATTTAACATACCAGGTGTATGGAACTTAGTGCTACTCAGCATCCCTGGTTTAACTTCCTTAAAATTCCAATGGTTATAGCACCTGCAGCAAATGGGCATATTGCAGTACTTTTGGAAACCCAGAGAATATTTCTGGTCTGTGCCTTATTTGACTCGTCAATATCTGAGGAGGACAGCAGTCAAAGTGGCTACCCAAATTTACCTTCAGTAATATAGTAATTTCATGGGCAGTACAAATGATCCCTATCAAGGTGACAGCTCAACATATCCATACTATAAATTCTGTCAAATATTTGACTTGTAAAATATATAGAGAAATGAAAGAGGCACTAAATATGTTGAAATTCACCTTTCAAAAAAGCAGCATGAGTGTGAAAGAAGGCCACCCTGGCTAATAACCTGTGGCAGTGCTAGGTAAGATGTAAAATTAAATAAAAAGATACAACAGGTTGATAATCACCAAGTTATATGAATAAGTCTGGTTACTCCAACCTTTCAAGTGTGTGTAAAAAAACTGCCTTCAGACCCCTGAGTGTAATCCCAAAGAAGACAACAGTGCTTTTAACTTTGTTCCTATGCAACACAGCTAAAAGCACATTATATTACCAACATCTGAAAACAAAAAGATGTAAACATCTACAAAGTTTAAGGTAAAAGCAGTTTTGTAAACATTAACTGCAGATGATAATGTTATTGTAATAATCACAGTTCATCTATGTCCTTCATCCAAGTTGAGAGGTTCCAGGCTTGCAGCTGTACAAAGTTAATAGTTGCAGCAGTTTTCAGGCTATTCTCAGTCCTGTACATATTAACATGTCAGTAGGTAGGGGTTTTTTGTCTACACACTAAGAATGTTGTTCATTTCCCATTTTTGTGTTGCTTTACTGGAGTCACACTCAGAGATAAAGACCTGATGTAGGACCTCTGAACGATCTAAGCATTTCCCCGAAGGAATATGAGTAAATCTGTGCAGATTCTGTAAAACAAAAAATCATTAGAAATAAATTGACTTTTTCCCACCTACTATATGCAGCGATCTTTTGGAATGAAAACAAGTTACCTATAGTTCCAGTGAAAGGCTCAATTATAAATTAATTTGAATAATTTGTTATGCTTATATTTTCTCATCCTGCAATACCACTAGTTGGTAAAGAAATGCATTTTGGTGTACTTTAAAAACCACACTTTCACACCTTAGTATCACAACTGTTTCTAAAATAGTTTTTCAATATTACTGCCCATCACAGAATTAAAGAATAACAGTATAAAGTATAGATGCATTTAAATGTGTCCTTTGCTACTTAGCTCTTACACGTGCTCCTGATGCTGCCATCTCATCTAAGGTTGTAAACACAATAGTGACACTCAGCGCATTAACACAAGCGAGAGAAGTTATAGTTTTTGGCTCAGCTTTCTCACTTTTTCTTTTTCCTTGACCGGAAAAGCACACATGTAAGAAACTTTGGCCGCAGAACATCAGAAGGCCCAACTGCCCAACCAGATATAGCCATGATCTCTGGTGTCCTTGACCACTACCAATGAATATTTAGAGTTGTGTTTGCATCACCTCTGTTTTGCATCCAGAAGTACCACTGATAAGTATGACCCATTCCCTCATTCCTGTGCTCTGTATTCCATATAACCTAGAAATAAGGCAAGGTAGCTACCTTAAGAGTAGGCCTGAATTCTTCTAAGGCCTCCTGTCTTGTCAGTGGTTACTGGCTTATGATCAAAGTCAGACTAAGGCAGTTACTTTGCTTAATACCTCAAGGCCCAGCCAGCCCCTCCACCACCAGACCCCACCACCCAGAGCATAAAGCTGAACACCCCCCCCTTCCCTGGTGTTCCCTGCAAGCCCAGTCCTGCTCTACCCTGGCTCAAATTGCTGCTTCCCAGGCACACATGTAGGTGCTATGCCCAAGAGCAGCTGACTGGTAAAAACTGCTCTGGAGTTTATTGCTTCACCTTCTTTTCACATGCAGATGCATCCTCTCTGTACTGCTGAGAATTTAGCATACCCAGTATGCTAGATAGGCATCTTCTATTGGTTGTAGTCATAAAAATCAATGTGAGAGTGCATTCTGGCATTCAACACTTCAAATATATATTTTGGCCCTCAGATATAATCAACTGTGAGTAAACATGTATTTGAAGGATAGATTTTACCTTTAGTTCTCTACAGGAACAAAAACTCTAACCTTGGTACTTAAGGTAAAGTAAAACAAGCATTTTAAAAGTTAGATTCTAGACAGACTTTCTGCAAAGGTATACTGACATACCAATTCTTAAAATTTCAGATACCACACAGCTGCAGTGGACTTGTACCATAGCCATACTTCAGAAGACATGTTACTCAGGGAATATGCAGTTAATGCAAATGAAAAACAAGTGCTGAACAAAGCACAAGGCAATGTAAATAAGTAATTGGTCTCTATTTCTGTATGATTAAAATACATATTTGTTGAAAGCAGCACCATGTCAATTTAGACATCACATTCAAATTACTATTAAAATTACATTAATCTAGCTGTTAAACTTTACTCCAGAGACTATGTTCTCTTATGACTGCACTGACATTGTGGAACACTCTACTGATAGGAAGTACATTAACAGGAAGGTTTTTGTGACCACAGGTTGTTGCAATCTCCATTACTAGTATGGAGATCAGAGTAATGCCAAAGGGACTGTGCTAATAGAGCTGGGACAAACCTTTTTGGCAGGCATGCCACAAATTAGATCTGTACCCCTCCCCAAGATGTAACGCCAATTCCCTTCCCCTACCCAGTCTACTCTTCTACTCCCTGCCCCATCTGCTGCTCTGTTTGCTGCTTCCTGCCCTACCTGCCATTGTGCTGTCTGTCCCCTCCCTGATTTGCCACATGCCACACAGAGGTTGCCTGTGACACTTGTGGCACGTGCTGCATGTTGCCCACATCTATGCTAATTTATCATATATCTATGATAGTATATGTAGCATAGTGGGATTTAAAGGGGCTTTTCTGCAGCGGAAGTCCTGGAAGAAACAAGATATAGTGGCAACAGATCACATTTCCCATCAAGATCAATTCCTCCTAATAAAAGAAAAGAGAGAGATTGGCGCAGGGAACTGCAATTTTACTTCTTGCTCCATTAAACATAGCGAATTTGGTCTTGAATCTTTGCTTTCAAGAATAAGAAAAAGAAGTCTAACCAATATGTTAAGGTCCATCTCTTATTCAGTGCCAGTCACTTACCTTGAAGTATTGCCATTCTTTGTATTCATTCAGATTACAATGCATAAGCGTAACTTTTGATCCATCAGCTCCCTTAGTCAAGCACTGGTCATATTGCATGAGCTGATTAGCTTCATTGATTCGGAAAAGCTAAGAGAAACATTTCCAAACATCTTCTTATTACTGTAAACACAACAACTATGAAGTAACTAAAAACCTAAGAACAACAAAATGACATCTTGAAAATTGCATCCGTCTGTGCTTGGGTAGGGCTAATTTACTTTTTGTGGTTTAACACACTAGCTTTTAATAATCAAAATCCAGTTTCTGGATTTAGAAGATTAACAACTTTAGCTTTAAGAAGAAAAAGGATCAATGCAAAATATTTTAACTTGGTGGCTTCTGAAAACAGTTGAAAAACATAATTTTATGAATTGATGGCTATTTTACTACTACCTCTCAAAAAAGCTAGTAGCCACTGAATTTTATCCTGGCCAGTAATTCAACTGAGGACACCAACAGAATAGAAGACAAATAAAGACAAATCCAAATACAAACAGACGATTTCTGTTATTTTTTAAGACTGTTATTTGACTTCAAAGTAAGACTGAAAAAGTTAGTTTTTGCAGGTTACCATACTATAGTTCAGACTACATCAACAACATAAGTCAACCAAACATTTTACATGGGAGATGCCATTCTACATCTGACTGCAATACTGCTATGACAAAGCTCAACCATGTGGGCTTCAGTTAATGATACACAATGAAAGCGAAAAGCATTTTGTTGTTAACTCATTCTTACCACTTTGCTTTGAACCTATATATAGGTTCAGCTAATATATAGGCTTTATATTTTGAAAAGATAATCAACTCAAGAGGAGAAAGGTATAGGACTATTTGAAGGATGCTATACTAGTGTTACTGATAGAATTGTGAAGATTAGGAAAAATAGTGTAGTAAACTTTGTAATTACAATTAGCTGTTAGGAATCAAGCTTGGTCACTGCAATTTAGCTTCACTTATAAACTAATCAGGATTTAAATTTCTTCTTTCAAGTGGTGCATTGCATTAGTGTTCCATACAGGTACATTAAAGCAAAACAAGTTTGAGAAATTGCAATTGAGACTAGAGTGTGTAAGGGATTATTTCCTGAGAATTTAACAACTGGTTGAGGTTAAATCATGAATGATCTCTGATACCCAGAGTTCTAACTGTTCTACTGCAATGATACAGATGCTTAACGAAAAGCTTCTGCCTTGTCAATACCTACCTCACAGGTGCCAATCCTAATTCAAGAACTTCTACTGTTTTTCCTAATATCTACATAACTTCTAATTGACATATATACAATTTTACACAATATGTGTGCACCTGCAGCAATATTTCCATTTAACAACATCAATATTATTACATCTAATTTTACAGTCTAAGCAAATCCCAAATTCCCACCCTAGAGTTTGTCCAATTCCTCTCCCACATCTAATCTAGTTTTTTTCAGTAATATAGATTTATGGACAACCTTAGCAGAAAAATAGCTTTTTGACTATTCTTTGCAAATGCTTCTCTCTGGTAGCAGTAGCATCCTCACATGGTTTTCTTCAGATGCTACTGCGCAGTAGTAATGAGCTACTGTGCAGTAGCTTGTTACTACTGCACAGTAGTGTCACGTCATGGATAGTGCCCGCCAACGTGACTTCTAAATGGCGTCTCGTGTAGACGTGCCCTCAGAAAGCAACCCCTTTGAATTTCTAGTTTCTTACCTGATTTCCTCCCATTCTGTGGCATGGTCCGAGTTCAACAATGCCACCATTGTTGTGCCCCATACTATCTATGCAGTAAGCTGTCTCAAAGCCCCTGACCTAGAAAAAAAAGTTTTTTCAGTTTAGCTTGGTCTCTGTGAAAATCTGATTGCTGAAGCAAAGACATTTGGAAAATTCTTATCCTGCTTACAGCAAAAACTACACACACCTTCTGAAGCAAGACTGGATGAAAGTTAAATTAAATGAAAACAATGTTAATTTTTCAGAAGAAAAATAGATTTATGACTCCAATTTCAGAAATTCTTTCTACACCAGTGGTTCCTCTAAAAATACAAACAAGAAGGGAAAACGATACTGAAAATATTTATTTTTTTTAACCAGGGGAAAATCAGTGGAAGATGGACCTGAAAACTAAGTAGCCACTCAATAAGTAATCCTTTAAATATAAGGGGGGGAAATAATAATGAAGGTTAACTAAGTAGCACAGTTGAACAACTTTCTTGGCCATCCTGGCTGCTTACAGATGTGAAAAAAACCCAAAACAAAACAGCAGTTTAGTTTCACCTTACGTCAAGTGCAGCACGTGCTTAGAAGCAGCATCACGTTAGTTTGAATCAGCTATTAGATAAAAGCACCAAAAAGCCCTGCTGAAGCACCTGATCTGTACAGATGCTGGGTAGCCACATCAAACTAATGTGCTTCCTCTTCCAATAAAGAGCCGGGCATTTTTTCCTTCCACATCTGTCAGTGGCCCCTGTGGCAATATTACATAGGTGGAGCAAATGAACATAAGACTCTTAAGTCATTGTGTGATAACTGGTAGCCAATTAAAATAGATAAAAGAAAATTATGGAGAAGCATGTTGCTTCTGGATTGCTGCAACACTATTTTAAGCTTTCCAAAGCTTCTGACTGCTGTTTCTGTTCTCAGGGGTATCCTTTACCAAGTGTCCTTCTTTACCTTCTTTCTTCCTGATGCATCCATTTAGTCTCTTACAGCTTAGGAGCAACATGTAAAAACATTTTCTTGTTCGTGTGCAGGTTTCAGCATCTGTAAAGCTGATGCATTAGCTCAGTACCCTTGGATAAGAAATATGGCTTATGGAAAGCACATTGGTGACCTGGGATTTGCCCGCCCTCAGACTACACAAATTTTGTACAGCCAATTCCCCACAACACGCTCTCTGCAGATACTAATAAATTCCCCCAATCCCCACTATATACTGTACTGCTCTGTGCTTCAGAAGTTATATGAACAGAACTTTTATGGCAGTGAGGTTCTCTAAAGTACTCCACTACACATCACATGGATTAACCAACTGGCCAGAAAATAGGGTGGGACACAGGATTTATCCTCTGTTGGCTAGAATACTTTTTATCTTTGTCTTCACGTCCTTCAAAAATTAATTCAATAAACTCATAGGGCATACAGGACAGGGCTTCTACAGAAATAGTCAACTAACTGGAAAAGACCAGAAAAAAGCACTGCAGCATTGCCTGGTCATTAAGCAGGAAATTCAAGTTAAAAGACAGACTTTTGTAAAAGGGAGTGTTTAAAACAAACAAACAAACACACACACACACACACCACAAGGGGGGGGACAACTTTGAAAAAGTACACTGAATTTAAACCTTGCTTCTGGTTATCCTGTAGTCAAACGAGAATGCTGAAATTATGAGATCCTAGAATTGTAACTGCATACTATGATATCTTATTCAACTATAAATAATAATTAATGCTAAGATGATACTGCTAAGAAAAAGTGCCCACCAAGTATGTTTATAATGCATTTCCTATACTACAGGGAACATGCTACTAGCCAGTTTTATGCTAGAAAGGGGATTATTCCAAATAAGTAATCTTCCCCAATGCCTTCTTTATATAAACACCTTCTTTACATAAACCAGATGAGAATTCATAGTGAAAGAAGGCACAGGGTTGTAGATATCAATGAACTACGATGACAGGCTGAGAGCCATGGGGCTCTTTAGCCTG
>NW_017729029.1:78255867-78258871 GCF_001723915.1 Gavialis gangeticus | reverse complement strand
CTACTGCGAGACCATTTCAGGCTGGACATAAGGAAGAATTTCTTTACTGTCCAAGCCCCCAAGGTCTAGAACAGCCTGCCATTGGAGGTGGTTCAAGCACCTACGTTGAACACCTTCAAGAACAAATTGGATGCTTATCTTGCTGGGATCCTATGACCCCAGCTGACTTCCTGCCCTTTGGGCGGGGGGCTGGATTCGATGATCTTCTGAGGTCCCTTCCAGCCCTAATGTCTATGGAATCTATGAAACTTAGCACAGAAAAAATAATTCTGAAAATACAGTGTAATTAATTATATTTAATTATAAAAATAAAAAACCCCACATGTTCAACCTCAAGGCTCAGTCACTCTCTTATACTGTATGTGAAGATTATGAATGAATCTTTATACCCGTCTATCAGGTACTTTCCTAACCCAACAATTAACAGCTAGAATAAATCTGTTGTGTTCAGCTTAAATATCAAAATGCTTATCAAATACAACACCATTGGTTTCTCTGAGGATTCACAACCTTAACAAAAGAATCTCTAATAGGTGTTCTTTTTACGTGTGTACAATGTACATACCTCTCCCCACTCCAAATTTTTAGGTGGTAAAGGATAAAATGAAATTATATCATAGGCTATTTCTTCCATGAACCATTTAAAGCTTTTGCAGTTGTGATCTTCCCGGAACTTTTTAAGCTCAGAAATATCTCCATATGGTAGTGCTTGGGTCTCTGGACGACTGGCATAAAAATAATCTTTGTATTCATCCCACCACACTTCCACGACTCTGATGTAGTTCTGTGAAAAAACTGATCATCACTACTAAAAAAAGTTAGTTCAATTAAGTTTTTCATCCCACCAATTTAGAAATTCTTCCTGTAAAGGTATTAATGCATGCAGTTATTAAAACATACTCATAAACTGCATTCCTTAAAAGCTGATACAGTAATAGAACATTTTTTCATGTATTTTAGAAGTAAAACTGCTGAAGTAAGCAGGCTTAACAAGGGATCTAAGACATTGTTAAGTCTAAGGGACTTCTTTTCTGTTAAGAGATATCAGAGTTTGCTTTCACCTTCCACACATCCTTCTCTTAAACTCCTATTAATTCTCCAGGGGATTCTACAGATGCAACTGACTTAGATCTTGAACATTTAAATTGAGAGAGAGCTTTCATCTTCTCTTTTATATCTGGATTGGCTTGTTAATACTAATAGAAAGTATTATTATAAAAATTCTTAAAAAAAATCAGTAATAAAGGAAAAAAATTATTGAAGAAAGTAAAATGGACTATAACCATCCCACAATGTTCCTCATCTCCCTTCATGGAGCATTACCTGCTACCTAATTCTATTCATTTTCTTATATGGCACTCACTGTAGTGCCAAAGCATTTTCCATACGCATATCTGAAGCATGTGTTTTTTTCAGCATGGTAAAATATTACTATCATAGGAAAGTAGGGCTGGAAGGGACCTCTCATGAGGTCATTGAGTCCAGCCCTCTGCTCAAGGCAGGGTTATCCCTGACTAAACCACTGAAGTCAACCATCTGTCTAACTTGTTCTTGGAAATATCCAGACATGGATATTCCACAACTTCTCTAGGTAGCCTGTTCCAGTACTTGATCACCCTCATATTCTGAAAATTCCTTCTAATCTCCAATTTAAACTTCCTGTGCTGCAGCTTGAGACCATTGTTTCTACTACTGACTGCTACAGCCACAGAGAAATGGCTACCTTCTTCCTCTTTATAAAAAAATTACCCTTTAAGTATTTGAAGACTCCCACCAGTCTTCTCTTCCCCAGATTAAATTATTTTAGTAATTTCAAACCTTCCTCATATGTCATGCTTCCCAGGCCCCTAATAATTTTTGTAGCTTTCTGCTGGACTCTCCAAACTGTCCACATCCAGATATAGTGTATCTGGACTTCGGCAAGGCTTTTGACAAGATCCTGCATGACCTTCTCATAAACAAATTGGAGAAATGTTAAATAAATAAAACTACTACAAGGTAGATAGATAACTAGCTCAACAGCTGCAAGCAAAGGGTAATTATTAACAGGTCCATGTCAGAATGGCAGGAGGGTTCAAGTGGAGTCCTGCAGGGGTCTGTCTTTGGCCCGGTATGTTCAATGTGTTTATTAACGATTTGGATGCTGGCACAGAAAGCTTCTACAGCAAGTTTGCAGATGAGACAAAACTGGGGAGGACTGCAAACATGCTGGAGGATGTGAGTACCATTCAGAAGGATCTTGACAGACTGGAAAGTTGGGCTAGAGCTAACAGGATGAAGTTCAATGCAAACAAATGCAAGGTGCTACACCATGGTAGGAGTAATCAAAAACACAAATATAAAATGAGTGATACTTGGCTGGATGGCAGCTCTATGGAAGAGAACTTGGGAGATGCAATATGAGCCTGTAGTGTGACGTATCTGCACAAAAGGTGAATGCAGTTTTGGAATGCATCCATAGAAGCATTAGGTACAAGCCAGAGGAGGTAATAGTGCATCTCTACTTGGCACTGGTTACTCCTCATCTGGAATAGTGTGTGCAGTTCTGGGCTCCACATTTTAAAAAGGACATGGAGAAGCTAGAGAGGGTCCAGAGGTGGAGAGCAAAAATGAAAAGGGCTTGGAAAACAAGTCACATGAGAAGAGACTGTAGGAGCCAGGCATGTTCAGCTTGCATAAGAAATGCTTAAAACTGCACAATAGCAGTTTTCAAATACCTGGAGGGCTGCCATAAAGAAGAGGGAAAACACCTTTTCTCTCTTGCTGCACAAAGGAGGACACAAACCAACGTCTTGAAGTTGCAGCAACAGTAGTTTAGACTGGATATCCAGAAAAACCTTTTCACTGTTAGAACAGTGAGGCAGTGAAACAGATTGCCTAGGCAAGTTGTGGAATCTCCATCACTGGAGGTGTTCAAGAAGAGGTTGGACAGCCACTGGTTAGGGATGACCTAGGTGTAGCTATGCCTGTTTTCTACCACGGGCATCTTCCATGCTTCAGCTCT
>NW_017729029.1:78233901-78250867 GCF_001723915.1 Gavialis gangeticus | reverse complement strand
ACCTCCCTTTCTGCTACATGTTGTTAGGGTAGCTTATCATATTTTATGCTTTAAAGTTGCACCTTGCTTACAGAATGGTGAATTACAGTATTGTTTAAAGTTCTCTTTTATATTCAGCCTTATTTAATCACTGCCTTATTTAATCAAGACCTCTTGGTTAAGAGGTGTGCTTGTGATGGGTCTGTTGAACAAAGAAATATGCTGACAGGATAAAATATGGACAGGATGCTGACTGCAGAGAGACCAATCCAAAAGCAAGAGTCATCAAAGGAGTGAAGTTAAAGAAAAGCATAAAAAGGGGAAGCAAGAACATTAAGTGTGTCGTCGTTGTCATCATAAATCCAGCCTTCAACACCTGACTGGACCATCCCAGCTAACTACGCACCCTTTGCTTCAGGAACTGTGTGGCCTGCCTCTTCTGTTGAGCAAAGTAACATCTGGGATTGGGTGAGATCATTGTACAAAGTATTTTTTTCTCTCTGAATATAGAAACTGCTAAGATAATACTTGCTGCACTAATAAAGTTAGACTTTGATTTTAGGACACTGAGTTCTCTGTGTCTGTATTTCTTGTTCCATTTAAGAGTTAACTGTGTTCTAACGATTCCCAGGTACTATCTAGTGAACAGTGGTGCTAACAATGTGTCAGGGTGATTTTAATTCTCCCTCAGAGAGATTTGTTGTTGGCTACAGCCAAGGCTGGGAACTTTGACTGGGGTCCTGCTGGGACCAAAGCCAGAGGTTCTTGGTTAGAGGGTCTTGTCCCACTGCTCAGGGTCAGGCCGACTGCCATATTTGGGGTCAGGACTGAGTTTCTGCCTTCTTCTGTAGTGAGAGGCATGTCCCTCTACCCAGCATCTCTTGAGCATATCTCGATAACAGTTCATAGAAGCAGGACATTGGATGCCATGGTTCCGCTGCTTTATTTGTGGCAGGTATATTGTGTCAGGGTTGACGGTAGTCCTATGTAGAGTTTAGATTATGGATTTGTACGGAATGGTTTGGATAGGGATGATCCTGCCTCAGGCAGGGGATTGAACTAGATGAGCTCTGGAGGTCCCTTCCAGCCCTGCTCCTCTATGACTCTAAGACACGGTACATTACTTTCATCTAGGCTGTATTTCCATAGCTTATTAATGAGAATGTCATAGGAGACTGTGCTAAAATCCTTGTTGAAGTCAAGCCAGACTAAACAATTAGTATGTGGTTAAAGTATCTTGTCTAACAGTACACGGATCTTACTATTCATGAGTCATTCTGCAGTTTAGCTTAATCAGCTTCTGAAATGGACTAAACCAAATATACAAAGCCCCCCGATGTGAATAAAAATGTGTTATCTGGAGGTTGAGGGGATCACAAAATAGCTATTCCTAGTTATTTTCCTAGGTAGACAATGACTTAGTGTTTAAAATCATACTAATATTTTACCCAACAAAAATAAGTGGATTTCTTATTAAAAGCTTTTTATAAAGCAGCAAATATTTTTAAATCAAATTTTCATGTTCAGGTAGTTAGAGGAAACAAATTATTGACTTTTCCTAACAAAAAAGTTATGGTTCTTTAAATAACTGTGTATTGTGCTATAGAAGAGTTGTATATTTAAAATTTACAAGCTGTCTTTGTAAGTTTAAGATGAAACCATTTTCTGGCTTTAAGTCGGTCTTACCTTTAATGTAGGAGAAGATCCAACATAGACTGGCGGTGGATTTCCTTGCCAACCCTGGAGACGATAGATGTGTCCAACACGAGAACAAGGAACAAACAACAACTTTCCTCCACATTGCCAGATCTGCAAGTTCAAACACAAAATGATGTATAATAAGTACAACTACAATTCCAATAGTATGTAAAACAAATTCTTCTTATTACACTGATTGTATAACAGAGAGCCTCACAACAAGTCATTCTTGACTTTAGGACAGAATGAAGACTTGAAATAAAAGGCTGGGGTTCTATCCAGTATGTTCTTCAGCAACTCTATGAAGTATCTTATAAAGTATTTTATAAAGCAGCACCTCAGAATCATGTTTTCAGGATCACATTCCACTATTCTTTGAAAAGGCAGTTATAAATGAGTATATAAAAATGTGTCAGGTTTTATTTTCTTAAATATCAGTTCATATTTCATTTTCACAGATATTATTCTTTCTTTGATGCCCATCCCAATTTTTTTCTAAAGAAAATTATGTGGGAGACACAAGATCATTTAATTATCATGGACCTCTTATACTCAGGATTGTTATAATTATTGTTATTCCAAATAAAAAGTAGGAATGGCTGATGGAACTCACAAAGAAAACTGCCCCTAACTGGGTATGAACCAAAGTAGTAATTTAAGCTACATATTGGCTTTCTTTTAATGGGACTTTGTTATCATCTTCAAAAGATCAAATAAGCAGGTAATGGAAATGCATTTACACACCAATAATATTTTAACATTAAAATGAAAATGGTAAAGAATACTGAACTGATACAGTTTGAAACAATAACAAAACAACCTCACGGAGATCACTCTGCATCACCCATTAATTTAAGGAAAAATACAATTTAAAGACAGTCCAAATAATGCTGCATTTAAATCTTTTATAAGTGAAGATAGGTATGAACCAAACCCATGAAAACTGGGCCATTCTCAATCAGGTCAAATTCCATATGGCCATCAGCCAAGCTTGAAGAACTGAGACCACTGACAGTGTTATTAATTTCATAATTTACTTTCTTCTTCTTATCTTTATTATTCAACTACAGGTTTAAGGGTCCCTGTCAAAACTGTTGGATCATAAAATAAATTTGGTACTTTTACTTCTATTAATCAGGACACTGTTCTCTGGTCTGTCTGCCATTTGAATTCCTGTGAGTGCCCTGAATGTGTTGTTGATGAGTTACTCAGATACAATTTTCTCCACATACAACCTTTCTTTTTGCAAGCGAATATTTAGTTAAAGAATTTTCTATGATGGTGAAGAACTCCAGGATTATTTTTCCTTTCCCAGGAGGACTGGGAAAAGGGAAGAACAAAGACAGGTTTAAGTTTTTGCAGTAGTTTGTATTTAAAGTAATCTGTATTTATGACAATGGAGATTCTATAAATATTTATAATTTTTAGAAGTTCTCATTTGAAGGCAGAGCAATTCGGCTGTTACCTTGTAAGAGATTTCAAAGTTTTCACCGCCCCATATTTGAAGACCTGGATCATAGAGACCCAGTTCAAAAAAGAAATCACGTTCAATGGCAAACAATCCACCAGCCATTGCAGGAGACCTAAGAGAAAGAGCCACAAAAATAATTCCTTTAGCCAACAGAACATGAGAGTCTTTTGGAAAAAAAATAAATTTAATGTAAGGTTCAATTTGCTGTTAATACATGATAAAGATTAGATGAATGGCAGTACATGTAGGTATTGTAAAGCTTTGTTTCAAGCTTGCTGCAATTCTTTCGATTTGTGTAATTTTTTAAAAAAAATAATTGATTTCATTGCTATTGTAAATTTCACAGAATACTGGCCAGTAGTATTCTGTTAACCAAATTAAATCTACAGTTATACCCTATTAATTACATCAGAAGAACCATTGCACCATTTCTTGATGCAGTTTAAAGCATGTCCAGTAGGAGAATAGACCCTATTAGGAAACAATTTGTGTTCTGAGAAGCTGCCACCTTGAAACCTCACTACACAACAAGAGATCTGTTACAGAGCTCTATTAAAAAATCAATATAACAACCATGGAAGAAAGATCAGGCAGAAAATTTAATTTATAATTACGGAGGCTGGAAAAGTAAGTTTTATGGAATTTTTACAACGTCAAGTTGTACAGGTTTCAAATTAAACGTTACTGTTTAAAAATTGGTTTTTGCCAAAAATAGGTCTACAAACCAAGATTTTTACATCACTAAGAACTGTTACATGAAAAGATGTTGTCCATTCCACTTGAATATTCTACCACTATGACTGCAATCAAAGTTCTTTGTCAACTTGCTAGTAGTACCTGAGAATGTGAATCTAGTTTGCCTATTTAATTGAACATCTTTTGCCCCAGGCCTAAAAAGCCAAGAAGAAAAGAAAATGAGTTAAGCTTCACACACCTCTGCAAATCAAGCAGTTTATCTTTAAAAGCCACAGAATTGTTCCTGGTCACCAAAGTAATCTGTGGCACAGCTATGAATTGAAACCAAGTTTTTAAGACCTGAGATAAACAATGTTTTCTGGTGGCAAGTTGGAATGACCTAGCTTGGGTCCAAGGCAGGCACATGCTGCTTCTCTCTGCCACCTGGTTGCGATGTGGCATGGGTGAGGCGTCCAGCTGTTCAGCCACAGACAAAGTCCCCCAACTGCAGGCCAGATTTGTGTCACAGGCTGTTGGTAGTTAACTTTTGCTCTAGACTATCTTTTTAAGATTTCTGAATTTTTAGTTGATATAGTATATCATTTTAATATTAGTGGCAGCATATTCCCCTTCTGCACATAAACGTAAGACTGAGCAAGTTAATAAAACAAGAAGTATTAGAATTAGCTCATGCTTTCTGAGTCAACCACAAGGATGGCTGGTTACAAATGTTATGGATCTATTACTCCCAACCAGTGCAAATCCTTGTTCAGATGTATGGGGAGTTCTTTTTATGTTTCCATTTACTATACCACTTACTATAGTGCAGGGGTCGGCAATCTTTTTGGGCAGAGTGCCAAAAGCACCTGCAACCTTGACTTGGAAGATATTGCCATGCTAGGGGCAGATGGCAGGACAGTGGGGGGGCATAATCTTTGTTGTGGCTTTGCAGCCCCAGCCACTTTCCTGCTGTCTGCCCCAAGGCATGTGCGCCAAGTAAAATGCCTTCACGTGCCACACTCTGGCATGCATGCCTGGGGTTGCGTACCCCTGCTAGACTGCGTTTCTAAATTGCTGCCATGTCACATGGATCCTTCAGATATCAGAGAGCTGATAAATGTGATAGGACACCTTACATTTTACTATACTTTCGTTTTTTCTGTTCAGGGAAAAAATAACTAGTTTATCTTCCTACATTATTTTATGAAAATGTATACTTTGCTTTACTTGATTCATTCTGCCACACAGTAAAATGCATCTACTTTGGATATATATTAGGATAAGGATGTTTTCAGGAAGTGATGTATTTTTGTTTCAATTAATATTTTTAATTATTATCTCCAGAGCTTTTCTAAAAACAGTTCAAATAGCTATTTTTGTTGTGTATGCAAAATGTGATCTCAACCTTTACCAGCACTAAACTAATATTATTAACTTTTCAATGTGGACAGCATTCTTCTCTTACATACCATGAAGTACTGAAGAGACCAAATCTTCATAATATTCTTGCATGTTTTGCCATTTTCACAAGTCACAGGATGAGTGCCAAGTGAAGCATTAATTAGTTCTCACAACTTGTTCGAACCACGTATAAAACTAGATAAAGCACAACTTTCTAGAGCTGCAAAGATTATATTCAGATACATGTAATCTTGGTTACAGGGTTAGACTAGTGTAAAGGAAAAGCAGAGCAGAACCATAGCCTCTTAAGTAGTCTTGAAAGAAGTTCAGAAACCCATATTTTAAGCAAAAATTAAAATGTATTTTTTTGTTGGAACAATATATCCCTCATGTATTAAAGGAAATAGGTTTGACTATATTAAAATCACTAGGCTCCTCCCACAAGAGAGAATGGAATTCTGTTTAGCTGATACTTTGCAGAGGGCTAACGAATTGTCTTAAGATTTTAAACCAATGAGTGTCTTTTTAAAAGGTCAGATGTGACCTTTTAGTTTATTGGCTTTTGATACATGCACATAAAAGCTATATGCACACTTTCAAGAGTGATAGTAAACTACAGATTTTATGAGCTAAAAACTATTTTTGAACACTCATGGCATGCTTATTATGGATCAAATAAGTAAACAGTTATTATTGTTCCCTGCATTACCAGTCAATTTTAGTAGTTTACAAATTTTGGTAAGTCAATACATTTGGAAACTGAAACATACAAATGATTTACTTTGCCAAATAAAAATCATTAATCTAAAATACATCCTATATTTTGCTTGCAGTGTTAATTAGATAAAAACAGAGGTGGAGAGGTACAAGAAAGCAGCACAGATACAACCGAAAGATGCTCTTTTTTTTTTTTTTTTTGGACACAGCATCTACAGTTGTTAGGAGCATTAAAAAAAAAAAAACCCAAGCTAGAAGAACCCGCAACTCTTTAGTAAATCAGTATCTACTTAAGAAAGGAAAAATGTGTAAGTGATTTAGTGATTACCGATACGGTTCAGTTTTGGTCTTTCTCATTTCCTTTTCTCGCTTGGACAAAGGCACCCTCTTCCATAGCATACTCCAATCCCATGCTCCTCTAGCAAACCCATCTTCGTCACCACCCCCTTGTGGTACAATCTCATAAGTGTTGCCCTCTATGACATCTATAAGCGGCACAGTGCATGTGGTTCTGCAGGATTGTGGATGGCGGCAGGGAGGATGAGGTTAAAGTAGGTACATGGACCCATATGGTACATTTATGTGAATCAGAGTACATGGGAAAAGAAGGGGGAAAAATGACAGGGTTTAGATATTCATTCATTACAATTCACAGAATGAAAAACAGCACTCTTTACCGATAAGGCTCAGTTTTATGTTTTCTTTTGGCCTTTTCCTTGTGGCTTAATGGAATACGTTTCCACAGCAAACTCCAGTCCCAGGCCCCTCTGGCAAAACCATCTTCATCCCCACCTTGCTGTGGCTCAATGGAATAATCATTCCCATCTATATAATCTATTAGGGGCACAGTACATGTAGTTCTGAAACATTTACAGGAGGGGAAGAAAGAGCAGAATACAATTTAAGAAAGGTAATCTGTCTAATCTAATAGATCCACTATTAACTTTTTACTATTTCTATAATGCAACTGAAAAATTATGTGTAAAGATCAGGAAGATACTTTCCAATACATGTGTTATTGTAAGAGTGTCAAATGCATACTGGAAATATTTATTTCCTGACAAGGGGCTCTTAATAAAATATCTCCTATGGCCATAAAGAAAAAAATGGAAGCTTTGGTAAATATTTAGTATTTTCCTATCTATATTGAAATTCAAGAAATTTCACTACAGTGAAACAATAAGAAAAATAAAAGTCTTGCTCTTATTTTTGCAACTATAGACTTTAACTATCCAAGACTGCTGTATATAATTTCCTTATAAACACAGTCTTTTGGAAAAAATATTGCTTTGTTAAACCATGAAAGTGTTTCAGTACTGGTTTTTAAACATACTGGCCAAACACATTCTTAAGTTCACAGGGGGTTTAATGACCTGAAAAGTTTCATTACATCAAATTTTAGTACTCACATACACTCTCTCTCTCTCCTTTCCACCTTTCTCCCTGCCACTCCCAGGCTTGTACTCCCAGTTTAGATACCATCTTTTTGCTCAGCTTTAATAACAATCTTGTTTATGTAGGTTCCTCCTTTGCCCCAAGTAAGAAAATTAGATTATTTCTAATAGGGTTTATAAGAAAGAATTAAGGAAAAACTAGTTGGCTGCTTTGTATTCCCCTTTCTTCAATTCCCCAATTAAAATAAGCTATATATTATTTGCATGACTATTTTACTTGTTATAAGACAAAATCTTCTACTCTGAGTGATTACACAATAACTGTAATACAAACAATACCCTAGATATGGCTGAAACATGTAGATTGTTACTGTGGCTTTTTTTCTTCCTAGAGTAGAATTCCGAGATATAGAAACTAACAGGAAAGCATTACCTGTCCTTAGATATAGGAGCTACAAGTGGTGCATACCAATTAACTCCCACCTCACAATGGGCATCAAGGTAAATCAAAACCTTTAAAAACAAAACAAAAAAGAGGGAGAGATATAATCTTTGGAGATTTTTCTATACCAATGACACCGATTCAATAAAGCTTATCATTTTAAATTTCTGATACACATATGCATTTAAAAAATTACACAATAATGTCTTAAGAGTTTAACCTTGACTTACTTGAATAATATTCACAATATAATACCAACAGTTTTATGCATCTGTTTAAATTAAAAGATTTTTTTAAATTTATCAAACATTTTCTACCTGTCCAAGTTTAGCCTTCTGGGCTCCAATGCTTCTAGCTTGAATTAAACCTTCTCTCCTCTCATTTCGAAATACCTTTACAAGGCCATTCCACTGCTTAATATACTCCTCTAGTCTTTCTTTTAAGTGTGCTATCAAATAATAAAAAAAAAAAAAGTTTTCCACGTTATAATTATAACCTTTGCACTTACAGAACTAAGTGAACATAACTGACCAGAGCTAACAAGTCTAGAAAGTTAAAACTCAAAATCATCTCAGATAAATATTCTGCAAACTATTGATCACAACCTGCTACTTAAGTGGGATGACACCTAGATTTGAAATTCTTTGATTTTACAGTAGGAGCTACATGAGATAGTAACTGCACTCTATCAATTTGACCGTAAGACAAGAGGACTGACAAATTCATATTTTTCCGTTAATACATGGGATGTCAAGTTTCAGTTTTTACTCACATCCAATAAATTTGAGTAACATACAAATCAAATACAGGAAGTAAAGTGTTCATTATAACCAACTTGTACCATGTCATATTTGACAGGAAGTGATGGAAGAATCCATGACTTCACTTGACACAATAGCTGAAGGAAGAAACACGCAGTAAATTCTTCTGAGCAAGCAGTCCATGACTATTCACTAACTCACCTCATGATTTTGACTTGATATAAATTAATTGTGCTAATGTGTACAAAATCTTTGTTAAATTTTGTGTTTGGCTCCTAAAGCTGCTGGGAACTTGAGCGAAAACTCCAAAAGGCCCAGATTTCTGCCCACCTTCCCCAGCTACACACAAGACCATACTAGCCAAGTCCATCTCTGATTGAGTATTGTTTTTTAAGTAGAAACTGTATTTAATTAAAGGAAAATGACTAAGGGGACTAGATTGTGGTTCAACACCTGATGATCAAATCACAAGGACAAGCATAAAGTGAAAAAGATGGAAAACTACTGATGACAGCTAGAAGCATCATGAAGTATAAATGAAGGTTTAAGAAAGGGTAGAAGATAGGTTGTATAGCAAGGCATTTTCCAGCCCCCTCTACAGCTGTCTTTCTAAGGCTGACCCACTGAACCTGACATTTAATAGTAATTGAATAAAATGGGTGGAGACCAATAGGGAAGTTTCTGCCCAGTGGGAGTTGAGCACCCAGGCTAGAACCCAGGGAGACCTCCCAGTCAGAACAGCATCCATCTCATTGAGTCACATTGTTCCTGGTCCCACCTTTGGCTGTCCAGGGGAGGGGATGCCTCAAGGGGAGGGTATAATGCCTAACCTGGGACCTTGTGGCTGGACCACTGTATTGGAAAGCAGGAGATACAGGCCTAGAACCTGGACCTTTCACTGCATCTAACACCAACTAGCTGTGGATTTTTGCCTGACTACAGTTGGGACACATGCACGAGATTCTATGATTCTATACCTGGGCAAGCATTTGGCAGCACAATCCTACCCAACCAAAGCCTAGCCCTGCTGAGTGTACTTAGTTGAGTAGCTGAGCAGACATCTGTACAACTAAATTGTGCCCAGAATTGAACCGCAAAATATACATGCCAAAACCGGCACTTGTGCACCTAAGTTAATTAAGCTGTTCAGATTTGTTTACAGAGAACACCTTAACTTTAGTCTCATGGATTCCTACATTTTACTTCATCTTTGATTAAAAAAACAAACACACCTATCAATAGAGATTGCAATTTAAATTAACAAGAGGGTACTTGCCTAAATAATTGCAATGAAAAAGCAAAACACAACTACATTTGTTTCAGTGATCATATACCAAGAAGAGAATTTTTTTTAACCCTCTCTCTTTGTACTACTCGTCCGGACAAAACTTCCATAAAAGATTTCTAGAAATTTCATAGTAAAAATAGGCAGGCACAACATTTGACACACCCTTGTCTTCCTCTCTTTGTAAGTCTATTTTAAATATGTGTGTTACAAACATTTCACAGGGACATAAGCTGAGCTAGAAAAAGAAAATTTAATCTGTAAGACATAGCGTACATAGTGTGATCAGAAATTTAGAGAATACATAAACTACAAGTTACTGGGTCATCCTAAACAAGTGCCAGTAAAATCTTTATATCAGACCATTATGTATTCTATCTATGGCATACTATATGCTACAGAAAAACTGTCAAGAATGCTCTAGAGACTTTTTAAATACTGAGTAATTTTCAAATCTTTCTGCCTGTGAAGCAGCATGCTTTAGTTATCTCTGTGCAAGGGTCAAAGGGAGCCATAAAATCCTTTAACACCAATTGTGGAAAGCTTTCCTGAAGTACAAGTATCAAGGCTTTAAAGTTAATTAACTTACTCTTCCAGCTCTAGGAGTGAGTTCCAGTTCCCAGTGAAAGGTCATGAATTTCCCCTTTCCTAATATTACAGGGTTCCAAGGTCTAGCTTTGTAAAATCTCAAGAGAGTAGACTCTACAGGCTTTACATCTAGAAAGGAAGTCACTGGCCTAGCAAAATATAGAAATAAATCAAATACAGTTATTTGATGTCTTTAAAACTTAAATAGGTGGTGTGAAAGGGGAAAAAAGGAAAAAACCTTTTAGAAATAAATCAGAAAATATTGAGTCCAATTTCCCCAGATTTTGTTGCACTCTCAAAATTTAATGCAGAGGCTAACATAATATTTAACAAAGATTCAAATATTCATCCAAATGTACTGATAAAAAGCAAAGTTATAAAAAACCTAACTAAATCTCTTCCCCTCTCATCTGTTCAGATTTTGCCTGATTGATTTGCTTGCCATCTGTATTTTTCTAGTTCTCAGTTATGGTAGTTCCTCCTACATCAGTTATTGTTGTGAATTTCTGTTACTGTACTACCACTAATGCAGGGCCACGCATGTTAATGATCAGACCACCAGCACAGATAGGACCCTCATGTTAAATGATATTTGTAGCACTCTGTAATACAAACGTACTCTGATCACAATTACATGAGTCAGTAAAAACACTGGAGCCAAGTGTAGGCTCTTTCTCTTGCTTCTTTTACCTTATAGGGAGCTGCACCAGGGGTACTACAAGAATGGGATTTAACACAAGTGGTTAGTAGAAACACAAACTAATATCGCATGAGGACTACTGAAATACCAACACTTAAAGTCTGTGGCTGGTATAAATCAGTGGCTCCAAATGAAGCTGTAACAATTTAGCCCAGCTGAAAATCTGGCCCTTTTTCATCAGGAAGGATATTATGGCCTTGGATCAGCAAGGAACGTTAGCCGAAGCCAAACTCTAAACATCCATCCCACTGACTTCAGTGGAACTATTCTCAGGATTAAAGTTAGATAAGTACTTAAGTACTTGAATCACGGCTTAAATGCAAAAAGGTGATAATGGAGCACTGAGTCTTACAGGAAAACTAGAGAAGGTTTAGGAAATATCTGAAGTTAAGGGTCCTGTAACAATATTTAAAATTAACCATTTCCTTTGTCATCAGACACATTTATAACAAAAGAAGATAAAAATTAATCTACACTCATAAAAAAGGAAGAAAATGTTGGAATTTATGCACTCCTCATTAGATTAACATCCAGTTAATCTAAGAATTTCCATTTATAATATTAGACCTGTGGGAGCTTTATTAACTTGACAATGACTTGCAGTAATCACTGTTTTTCTCTACTTTTGACAAATCAAATTAGCAAAAAGAAATAAATAAAACACAAAAGAAAGAGAAACCCAACAATCTGGAAATTCTTTATAATGAAAAAATATCTTACCCAGAAGAGAAAAAAGAATACAGAAGAGAGAATAAGACGACAGTTGTTCAGCAAGAAAACTACTACCAACAGATTATAAAACAAATCGTTCTGAAAACATTAAAGATGAATGAACAGTAAACTGTTTCTTCTCCACAACTAAAAGGGAATAATTCCCATAAATACAAGCCACATAATAATGGGTACCCTTTACAATCTTCTATAATTTTGAATGTGTGTGTTCAATAGTACTGCCAACAGCAACATATTACCTTAACTTTTTTCTGGGGGAGATAGGAAAATGATGTAAAAACTGTTCACAAATTCTCTTCTGTCCACATAAGAGCTCCATTCCCCATTACTAAACTACCAGTACAACTTATTCAGCACACAGAGCTCCTGAATAAGGGCTCAAGTTTCTCAAACAACTTTGTCTGGTAGTTTCATTTAACAAGTTGTACAGGAAGTTGTGTCCAGACAGTCTCTGATGGCTGGAATGGCAGTTATAATCCATGTTTGAAACAGGTGGAGAAAGGAGAAAATTCTGAAGCTAACATCTCTAACTACTGCCTGAGTACTACTTTGTGTTGACTAAAAAAGTATAAATATACCATTGCAATTATTTGCCTAATTTAGATTTCATAACAACTTCTTCAGCAACCACAGTTCTGATCCATATCTCAGCAGCATATTTGTCTTTATTGTTTTCATATAGCTCAGCATACCCATACCCTCATTGTCTTATTACATCCCTTGGTTGCAATAGAAAGAAAAAACATGAAACAAAATCCAAGAGTGATTTGGATTGCAAAATAAAGTCAATTGATTATTCCTATGCTACTTAAGTGTGCACCCTAGAATAGATGTTTCTTTATAGTATTATATTTGAGTACTGGCACAGTTAGGGGGGTCATAACATTTCATTCTGAGCTTAGTATCTGATGAAATAGGCATAACTTCTCAAAATTTTGCAGCAGCCCAATTAAAAAAATACAGCATAAATATATTATGAACATTACATTATAACCATAACTGTATTGTTAAATTATGAATTAGTTATTAGTTGATTAGATCCTTATAATTATATTACACTCATCCCATAGCCACCACCATTGTGGCCAGGCGGATCTGCACTGTGCCAGATTGGGAAGTGGCTTTGGCAAAAGTGTGTTTTCTTGCTGCAGTCCTTCCCAGTCTAACCCTGCACAGTGTCTTCTGAAAAGAGGAGGTACATGGTGCAGATGGAACTGCCCCATGTGCCTCTCTTCAAGAGGCCCATTTATTTCCAAGCTGCTGCTGCCACAGGTTGAAACTGCCCCATATGCCTTGATTTTCTGGAGACACATGGAGCTCAACTGAGAAGCTGCAGCAGAGGCAGCACATCTGACTGCACTACATTATACAGGCAGGTGTGCTGCTTCTGCTTTAGCTCTTCTGGGTTCAGCTCGTGTCAAGAAGGGAGAAGCAGCTAAAGCAGGAGCTTTATAGACTTACTTATTCCATTGTGATATATACCAACTCAATGAATGAACAAGATAGGAATAATTGGTCAGGCTCTGAAGATACTAGCTCTGAATAAGAGAACCACCATACTAAATCAAAACCAATGTAACATTCTCTCTCTCTCAATGTCCAGTACAAGGTATATCAGAAAAGTGTAAAAAGCCAGTGCCTTATTTACAAATTAAACTTTCCTGTAATTGTAAATATTCTCATCCACACAAAACACCCATTTTGTTTTTTTTACTACTACTAAGCACTGCCAAAATACAATTTTGTGATACTCAGTTCCACAGGCTCATTATGCGTTACATAAAATATGCATTTTCTCTATTCAGTTTTAAAATTCAAACCAACCTTTTCTTATATATCATTCCTCCAATTCTTCTCTCAAATCAGCTCTACTTTGCACTAGACATTAACATTTCAATACTAGAAAAGTCTGTGCACGTGCACGTATATATCAATATATATAACACATGTTATACATTTAAATAATACACTGTGTACAGTATATTTATTCCCTTCTTGCTTGCGACAAGTGAAAAGGAAGATGGGTAGGAAAGTATATGAGCATCTGAAAGCTTTGCTGACATGCTCCCATAGAATCATAAAAAATAGGGTTGGATGGGAGTTCAGGAGGTCCTTTAAGTCCAACTCCCTGCTTAAAGCAGGACCATCCTCAACTACATCATCCCAGCCAAGGCATTGTCTAAGCTGGGTCTTAAAAACCTCAGAGGATGGGAGAGTCCATAATCTCTCCGAGTAACCTGCTCCACTGTTTTAATACCCTCCTACTGAGAAAGTTCTTCCTAATATCCAACATAAACTTACCTTGCTGCAATGTGGGACCATTGCTTCTTGTTCTGTCATCTGCCACCACTGAGAAAAGTCTAGCTCCATCCTCCTTTGAACCCTGCTTCAAGTTACTATTAAATCGCTTCTCAGTCTTCTCTAGACTAAATACATCCAGTTCTCTCAGCCTCTCCTCATAAGTCATGTGCCCCCAGCCCCCTTACCATTTTCATTGCCCTCCACTGGACTCTCTCCATTTTTTCCACATCCTTTCTCTAGTGGGGGGCCCAAAATTGAACACAGTACTCCAGATGTGGCCTCACCAGTGCTGAACAGACGGAAATAATCACTTTCCTTGACCAGTATGCCATTAATTAGCCTTCTTGGCAACAAGGGCACACTGTCAGCTCATATTCAAGCTTACTGTCCACTGTAACCCACATGTCTTTTTCTGCAGAGCTGATGCCCAGCCAGACAGCCCCCAGCTCCCTGGTGCATGGGATTGTTCCATCTTCAGTGCAGGACTTGACACTTGTCCTTGTTGAACCTCATGAGATTTCTTTTGGCCCAGTCCTCCAATTTGTTGAGGTCACTCAGAATCCTAGCCCTACCCTCCTGCACATGTACTACCCCGCACCTCTGCTCAGCTTGGTGTCATCTGCAAACTTGCTGAGAGTGCACTTACAGGTTGGTGATGAAGATACTGAACAAAACTGGCCCCAAGACCAACCCCTGGGGCACTCCACTGGACACTGGCTGCCAACTAGACATCG
Source organism: Gavialis gangeticus (assembly GCF_001723915.1). Taxonomy (NCBI): domain Eukaryota; kingdom Metazoa; phylum Chordata; order Crocodylia; family Gavialidae; genus Gavialis; species Gavialis gangeticus. Next base: position 78,235,989 of record NW_017729029.1, on the reverse strand, counting down.
AGCCATTGATTACTACACTCTGAGCCCAATGCTACAGCCATGAGGTCATTTTATGTAAAGTGTGTATAAGAACTTGTTTTTCTTTCAAAGACCTATAAGAAATGACACATTCAAAATGTCCTTATAACATTTTTTAAATACAAAAAATATTATACCAACTATGTACATTTTCACTAATCTTAGTCAAGTTTGAAATACAGCAAAATTTAAGCCAAAAATGTAAATAGCATAAAATATCCTTCTCATCAAAATTAGCATCATCTTTTTTGTAATACTATTCTAAAAAACTATCTAGGATGATAGCTATTAGGGCATGCTAATTAACCAGTGTCCACAACATCCTACTTGATAATTCTATGGGGAGAAGAAACCTGATGTAAATATATATACTTAGAACACAGATACATGCATTTAGACCCAGCTTTTTTCCTTATCAAAGCAATTCATTGAAACTTAGTTTGCATCTTAATGATAGCTAAAAATGACTACATAATGACATATTTTTCTTGGATAATTGAATACAATTCACATAAAAGGACAATAAATCCAAGAAATGCTTTAAAAATGAATTTTTTTTTTTTTTTTTTTTTAATAGATAGCATTACCTTTGTTACTGAAATCATCAATGAGTACAATTTCTGCCAAATACTTCCTTGGTGTTCTTTTAATTATGCTGTGTACTGTTCTCATGAGTGTGGACCATCCTTCATTATGGAAGACAATGATAACACTGGACGTGAGTAGGTTCTCATCATAATGCCAATATTTGCATCTGTAAAATAATTTATCCTGTTACACTTAGATTCTTTGTTAATGTTAGTCAATAATGTGTCTGTACAAATGAAATTTTAACTCATACTTTTGCTTTAGATGAAAGATAATCAGAATCACAGCACAGAATAGCATTACAGTATCATACAATCATGAGATTTTAAGACCAGAAGGGAGAATTATGATCATCTTGCCTGATCTCCTATATAACATGCCTATAAAAAAAACAGCATCCAGGGTTTTGAAAAATCTTTAAAATTTTTAAATCTTTAACACTGAAAAACCAGAAATTTAGAGTAAAGGAAGTAGTCTAATGTTTCCATTTGTATTACTTGTTTAGAATACAAAACTTAGGCTACTAGATCACTATTATGAACTTATTAAATGGATTGTTGCCCACTCCATCTTAAAGCTGCAGTTTAAACAATCCATTCAGAATTGAACACATTTAAATATATAGTAATTCAATAAGCAGAAAAGACAGAAGTGCAGCAGCTGCATATGAAAAACTCAGGTGCCAGCTGCTGAACATAGTTTTTATAGTGAAGAAAGCACTGGTAGAAAACTGCTGCTTAAAGAGCAGAAAGCACTGGTAGAGTTGCTTAAAGAGATTTTATCTTTGCTGTAGAAAAAAAATTTAGCCACTGGCAATCACTGGTACATATAAACTGTCAGCTGTAATGAACAACAGCTAGCACTGTCCTAAAACCTAACCCCTCCTCCCAACCCCAAAAGAAAAATGAAACACCGTACGTTTTTACTAGATCTACTTCTGGTGACTTGCCCAATTCTGTGCAACTGTAAAATGTTTTTAAACAAATAAAACAACAATGAACATATAAGCCACCAAGAACAAATTCAACCATGGCCCAATAAGGCCACCTTCTTTTTAAATACATACAATGAGAAAACAAACATTAAGTGCATTGAAAAGTTCAAGCAATGAAAGCAAACTGTGAGACCTAACAGACCAACCATTTTTAGAAAAAAACAAAGACTTTGTGGGCCATTTTAGAATCACAGAGCATAATGCAAGCTAATACCATATTTACCTGAATTCAAGATGACTTCAAAGTTAATACAACCTCCCCAGTAATGAGATACTATTCATGGAAAATGTATACATTTGTTATAAATTTTCCATGCATAGAATCTAATTATTGGAGAGTCATCTTAAATTTGTCCCGTTAACCACTGCAACAGGGAAAACACTTGCAGGAATACAGGGTAGTCAGGCAGCCTACTCCCTGCCCCCAACTCCACTTGCCTCTCCTGCTACATAACCCCAATTCCTTGGTGGCTGCCCCACCCCCCAGG
>NW_017729029.1:78230144-78233697 GCF_001723915.1 Gavialis gangeticus | reverse complement strand
CTGCCCCACCCCCAAGGATGCCCCCTACCTGCCACTTGCCCCCCACTAATGCCTGTCCCCCTCCACCACCCCACTGCCACTTATCCTATTGCAGCTCTTGCTCTGGCTCCACTCTGACCCAGGCCAGAGCACAGAGCAGCATGCAGGCGGCAGTGGCCATGGTGGGCAGGAGGCATGGAAAGACAGCAGCTATAGCTCCCACCCCAGGTCAGGACTGGAGTGAGACCAGAAACCCAACCCCCACCCCTACACGCACACTTGTACTCATATCCACAAAATGAGGGGCTCTCTGCCCCATGTTGAATATGGGGGGAAAAATCCCTTTGTCTTGAATTTGAGCAATATGGTATGTTAATACCGAGTACCATCTGGTTGAAAATGTATTTAGAATTCTGAGCATCTAAAATGTTAGTACCACACTTGCATACTTCATGCATAGTTTCCCCAAAACTCAGCCCACCTCCCTGATTTTTCAGAAAAACCAAGCTGATTTTTCTGTCTAGAACAGAATCACCCTGCTTTGATTCCTACTCCAATGTGCAGCAGCAGCAACACTATTCAAGCAGCTGAGGAAGTCAGTTGACTTACTGGCTCATTGTTCTTCATTCCACAGGTATTAATATTTAATCTATCCTTTTAATGGCCTCGGTTACACTAATCAAGCGAACATTTCTTCAGGCAACTTTGCTGTCTACTAGCAACTCCTGGTTTCTTCTCCTATCCCATAGCCCTGGAGACTCCTACTCCATATTTCTGACAACGATCAGTACAAGATGCTGTCATAGGAAAGTGCAAGGAAAGTTGTGGGTAACTATGGAATAACCGGCTCAGAGAAAATTATTTTCTAGTCCCCGATGCTTAGTCAGCTTATGTCCTAAAACATATAGGTTTGTATACCTTATAAATGCTTTATTCTACCTAAAGCAACTGTAGCGTTAAGTACAGATAGTCAAAAAGGCCAAGGTTAAAAAGCACCCCAGGGGAAAACCAGGAACAACGGTAATAAACTCCTAGAAGGAGGTTTCAGACTGGATACAAGGAAAAACTTTACGGTTTGTGGAACAGACTCCCAGTGGGCATGGTGCATGCACCTACCTGGAGATCTTCAAAAGGTGACAGGATGCACATGTTGCTAGGGTTATTTGACCCCAGCAGTCTTTGCTGCCTAGAGCAGGGGGGCTGGACCCAATGCTCTCATGAGGTCTCTTCCAGCCCTAAACTTCTGTGAATCTGTGAATTCAATCTTTGCAGGTTAGTCTAAACTGCAAAGATTGAACTGAGAAACAACCGGACATACATTTACTTTTGATTCAGGAAATGCAGTCACATGCCTGCAATGGCTCAGGCCAGAAGCTTGGGGGGGGGGGTGCTAGAGCATGCACCTTTGGCACACAGCCAGCATGGGATATGTGTTCCCCTCTTCATGCTGCCCCTGAGATCTCTAGGATTTGCAGTCCAGAATCACATCAGCAGGATTCTTCAGGGCTGCTCACAGAGCCAGACACAGGCATGGACAACCTGGGTGGCCACTTGGCGCCCAGACAAGAAGGTGGCCCAAAAATGGTAATTTTTCCCATTGTCTGATTTTTATTACCATTATCTCTGGTGAAGGGAGGCCCGATACTAAAAGTTCACGTGGAACTGCCAGGAGTCTGGTACGGTACTGGTTGCTCATCACTTCCTCTTCCTGCTTCCAGGTGTCTCTGGGATTTGTAGTCCACAATCACAGCCAGCAGTAAGTTTTTGTAAGTTTAGCAGGGAATGGCAGCTCTGTACTCAGAGGAAGGTGGGTTTAACCCCCCTCCCTGGCCCCACACCCCAGCCAGACCCAGCCAGCTGGAGCAGACAGCACAGTCCAGTCCAGAGGTGGAAAGCATGCCAGGATGCTGGGGGACTGTGATTTAACTTAAAGCAGGAAGGGGTCTGGGACAGAAGTTTCATAAACCAGTCCAACCTAAATCACTTAACTCTGATACTACATTCAGCCAGGTTTATCTTACACCACTTTCAGCCATTTTGAAACTGGTTTATGTGCACTGAGCTTCTGTTCTGTTACAGGTTTAAACTAGTTTCTGATTACTTAAACCAGTTTATGTGTAATTTTTGTCCCTAGCCACAATGTCTCATTATTCATACAAAAGTTTTGATTTTTTTTTTTCCAATTAAGTTTAAGTCCTATTTTCTTGTGACACCTAGTTTCAAATATTTCAGGCTCTTTAAAAATGTATTTGTGTGAGCGTGAAACATTCAGCCTTTCCATTTCATAACATCCCCTGTTTTCCTGCATGATTAAAAGAAAAAATAGTATCTACATCATATTTCCCCTTTCCAAATTAACTGATCCCAAGCTTTTTAGTCTGTCCATGTCTCTAAATAATATTATTTACCCATGAATCCCTTCTACTCCAACTGTTTTTTTAAAGATATACATAGTAATGAGCTGTAGACATAAAAATACATGCAATGCCATTACTATTTTGTCAACATTTTGTATTCAGTTCTTCATACATTCTAAGATTTTCTGTGTTCTGACCCCCACCAAACACTAAGTGGAAAGTTTCTGAAATGCCCACGGTGACTTAGACCTTTTTGCTTGAGTAATTACAGCTGACTTAAAAACAAACTATTTATATAACTAGTTCAGATGATTCGTCTGAAAATGCATTAGGTCATATTTCTATATTAGAGGCTGCCCTGCCCAATCATCTTCTAATTTATTTGGTCCATCTGAAATTGCTGGTAGTCTCCCTTAATCTTAACTAACCTAGGCAGCTTCACATTTTGTCACCTTACCACTCCTTTTTGAGATATTAATGAGGCTAAACCTAGTACAGAAAATAAAGTAATACTGCTGTGAACCTTTTGCCACAGTGAAACTTAACTTTCTTCCACTCCCACACATCTCTCAGCTAGAGAAGTTTCTGGTAAAAATAAGATACTCCAACTTTGTTTTCTGCATATGTAACCTGCATGTCTCCATTTTCCAAGAATACCAACTAAAAACAGATCTGTGAGCTGCACATTTAATATGCCCCATGTATATATCCCTAACTTTCCTTGGAAGGTCAACTGTAAAGAATTCAACATCTGCTTGAAAACAAATGATATTCATTATGCAACTGAGTGTTTCAAAGATAAAATCCACAAAGCATCCAGGGCTGAAAAAAAAAAAAGAGTTGGAGGGTTTTGGATATATATAGACATTTGTCCGGATTATATATAATTTTATTTGTACAAGGGGAAAGAGTGCAGGAGATAGCAGTAAGCTCATATTCTTATTCATGCCAGACCAAATTTGAAATCTGGTATGCACAGGCTCTTCTGTTATTCCTCTATTAATGTAAAAGTTGTTGGAGGTTACATACTAAGCAAGAGTTTCCCTGTAAGTTAGCTGAGGAAAAGATTTTCTACTATACATATTACTAAAGAGTATACCTCCTCAACTTGCAGTTGTAGGGAGGCAGTTAGAAAGGCCAAAGCTACCATGGAGCTGAGGATAGCATCCCAAGTTAAGGATTACAAAAAATTATTTTTCAGATATATAGGGAGTAAA
>NW_017729029.1:78210281-78225144 GCF_001723915.1 Gavialis gangeticus | reverse complement strand
ACGTTGCATGCAGTTTTGGGCGCCGCACTTCAAGAAGGATGTGGATAATCTGGAGAGGGTCCAGAGGAGGGCCATTCGTATGGTTAAGGGCTTGCAGGCCAAGCCCTACGAGGAAAGACTAGGGCACCTGGACCTCTTTAGCCTCTGCAAGAGAAGGCTGAGAGGTGACCTTGTGGCTGCCTATAAATTCATCATGGGGGCACAGAAGGGAATTGGTGAGGCTCTACTCACCAAGGCGTCCCTGGAGGTCACAAGAAATAATGGCCATAAGCTAACAGAGAGCAGATTTAGACTGGACATAGGAGGAACTTCCAAGGTCTGGAATGGGCTCCCAAGGGAGGTGGTGCTCTCCCCTACCCTGGGAGTCTTCAAGAGGAGGTTGGATGGGCATCTGGCTGGGGTCATCTGAGCCCAGCTCTCTTTCCTGCCTATGCAGGGGGTCCTCCTCAATGATCTATTGAGGTCCCTTCCAACCCTAACATCTATGAATCATCTATGACTCTGTATGCTAAAGAGGGATTAAGTATGTGCACTGTGCTCTGCTTTACACATGTAGTCATACTCTGCTCCAGTGGCACGGTGGGGGGTGGTCGCTGGAAACCCAGAGGTCAAGAGTTTGAGGCATGATGCAGCCCTGTCAGATTCCAATGAATGCCAAGTACTTTGCCACACAAGGACATGAACAAGGAAAGGAAAGTGTATTTATGTGGATCAACATTGGAGATTTAATTGCACCAATCTGGAAGTATTTCCATCATCCGTTATCATGCACTCTACTAGTCTCATGTTCCAAGATGAAATGTCAGTTGAAAAACATTCAAGAATTCAATATAAAAACAGTGAAAAAAAATCCGTGAATTTGCCTTTTGAAGGAAGGAGGTTGTTTGATATTGGTTTCATTGCCCTGCCAAATTTTGCCTTTACATTTTAAACAGTATTTTAACATTTGTGAACCTTAATTAAAGAAAGATGTGCTAATTAATAAAGGTCTAGAAATTGTATCCTCCACTACAGAAAAGCTAAAAGAATCACATAAAAAGGAAGAAAGCTCTCTGTCAAAATAAAAAGCATCCATTACGCTTGTTTCCTCTTTCTTGAAGGAACAAGATTTTTAAGTGCAAGATGACTAACAGTAAATCATATTTTGTTCTTAAAATGGGTTAAAACTGTTACGTCAGATTACAAAAACCAGACATGAAAAATGCGAGAGCATTTTAACAGCATTTTTTCCTCTATTATATTTAACATTAGTATTCTTTGACAGAAAAAAACAAGGTTTGGTGGTCTTATGCTACACATTCAATTTAAAACCTGTAGATGTTTTAGTAGCTTTCACACATATGAACTGAAAGTTGCTTTTGACTAAATATGTCATCTGTAAGCTGTAATATATAGCTGTATCTATACTCCTGGTATGATCACACTCTTAGCCTTTTTCAGGGAACTGATCTCATTTCTTGGATTGTCAGTGTAGTGACTCATTATGAACAACCGCATGAGTGTCAGTGAGTCTACAATAATCCCTACATTCAAGTCGGCTTTCACAGATCTCCATTTGCAGCTGGGAGTATGAAAAAAATGTGTAATGCACACAAACAACTGCAGTGAATCTCCATTGTGAGCTAAAGTGCTAACTTTTCTACTAAATGTTAAACTACATTCAACTGTTGAAAACTGAAGTGCTCCTCTTCCTTTCCTTATAAATAAATGCTTTTCCCAGCTGCATATCTGTAGGACAGCAATGACATCTAGTGGTTGGCTAAAAAATTACCAGGTCAAAATTCATTCATATTAAACAAAATACATTTTCCTTGTACACTGTAGTCCAGGCAAAGAGTAGCAGTGATTAAAATGGTGATAAGAGGTTACAGATATGCCACATCTCTGACATTTCTCCCCAAGCAAAGGGAAGCATCTAGCATAGAAGAAATTAACATGCTTGTTTTTTAAAGGAACAGTGTAGTTAGTCATGCTACTCTGAAGATAGGCCAAGGGCAGAATAGAGGGTGTAGACAGAAGTGCAGCTCCTTGCTGTAACTGAGAATGCTTTGCAGGTGCCACTTCTGGAAGTAGCCATGGGATGTTGATGAGTAAGATAGGCCGCAGGGGACCACCCTCCCATCAGCGCAATCCTCATCATCACAACCCTGTAGCTTGGACCTCCTGCTGGAATCCTCCTGATTTACACCCCTCTTCTGTGTTTTCTACGTGAGTTTTTTTAAGGTCATAACAAAATACAAACAAATCAAAAGGCAAAGTACATAAAATATCCTCTTACACAAACTCAGATTTCTAACACTTGTTTTGTGGCATGACAACTCTGGTCTCTTACTACTGCTCTAAGAAAAATAAGGCAAATTAACCATTAAAAGGGGGAGGGAGATAGCTAACTTAGTCCGAAGTCATGTAGAAGACAAGGCACAGTGGCACTGTATAGACTAATTCACGAGATACACAAGCTTTCATATGCAACAACTTTGAGGAAATGCCAATGCTTCATTTTTATTCTGCTTCATCCATTGTTTGCAAGAAACAAATTGAGCAGTAACTGCTATGTTCTAAAGCTAACATTCGTTTTGAAGGTAACATTTGTGTTCCTAACCTATACAATTCATATTTGGAAGTCACCATCTGAGAAATCTGCCTACGCAAAGCTCAAAAGCACATAGGGCTGTGCAGGCAGAGGAGGCAATATATTTACCCAACCCTCTGGGCTTGTCAGCACTGACGAGTTACACAGCATTTGGAAGAAAGAACTGGAAAAAAGACCTGGGTTATATAGTGTTAATTTGAGGACTGAATTAAAATGCTCAGCATAGACAAGGACTGCCATGTTTAAAATTATACAAATGGGCTACAGTTTATCCTCCTTGAGCAACTGACACAACATTAAACAAAACAGTGCTTTTCTGAATTACAATTTATATTATGTCAGTTAATTTGTATACTAACATGGTAATCTTTCAGTTACAAACGATGGGAAAATGGTATTGAGCATATAGATTCATTATTTATTGTTTTCTTATGTGTTGCAGATCATCTGACATAGCATGAATAACAATCTATTTGCCCACTGGCATTTAAAACAAAAGGAAGTCATGCGGCCAGTGAAAATGTTTTAGGACTGGGAAATCTCCAAGATTACAGTAAGAAAAATTCAGTTTATTCAAAGCTTTCACCAGAGCTCTGACAGTACTGAGCTCTCTTTGCTTTTGATAAACTAAACTAATTACATCACATATATGGTATGTAATGTACATGAGAAGTTCTCTTTCTCTTACCAGGGGAATATTTTAACCTTCAAATGCATCAGCTGGAGAAAAATTGGAAAAACAAAACACACAGTGTTAAAAAGTGTGTCAACTCTATCTACACTACACTACAGCTTTCACTGTTAGGAGGGCTGGCAGAGCTGAAAACACTTGTTTTCCTACTATATGCAAGGCCCAGGAGTCCAATCTTTCCTTGCTATGTGGAGGTCTGACAGCCAATGGCTGATTACATTTTAAACAACTACATACTTCTTTCTGTGGAGTCCTGCCAGATCCTTAAGATCTTACATTCAGAATTCTAGGTTTCTCACTTAAATTTGGCTATTTTAATTCACTTGATTCCCGTAATCTTAAGTATCAGTAAAACACGAGGCGTGGTATGCATAATAAAACTATTTTTCTCTTTTGCTATTCAAGGAAAGTCACTGGAATGGCGTGCGTATCTTAATTTTTCCCCAAGTACCACATAAAATGAAAAGAAGTCCCCAGTGGTTGGTTTCCAAGGATGTGGACACAAACAGTAATTACTGAAAGCTTATTTCATTAAACAATTTCATAAGTGTGATTAGTGTTGTGATGTAATTAAGGAAATAATCACCACAGTCATGAAGGAAGTATGCTTTAGAGTTGAGCCTTTCCACAAAGTCTCCTTGGCTATGGTGGGATTGACTAGAAAATGAACTGTTGTCCAAAACCTATTAAATTCATGTTATGTACTCAGCTTATTTCTGGAAGAAAGGCAAAAATAATGCATCTTATGGAAACCTTTCAAGCTGTTATGCAACTGAACATTTATACTATTTTCTCCAGATATGACGTTGCCAATTCGATGCAATCATTTTGCACCTTTAACATAACTTTGGCAACGTAGAGGGTTCTCCTTCATCAAGCTGTTTTTGAAGGATGGGTTCACAATTCAGTTTTTAAAAACAAAGTCAGTTTTTAGATAGATTTCATGAAAGGAAGTGTAAAAATAATATAAAGACATTCTACAAGACTGCATTTGGGATTAAAACATTACATAGCACCTCCACCCCGATACAACCATTACATTTGACAACCTTGTTCTGTTCTCTAAAACATTGGGGAGAAGAGAAAAGAAGGGAACTCCATCATACTATAGACCCCTTCTGTTGAACAAAACTATTGCTGCTAAAGCTGCATAATTTGCAAATATGTATCAAAGCCTAATTTTCCACCAAAGACTAAATTAGATACAGTATATTATATTAACAAAGCAGCAAGTGATTTCTAAATATATTGCATAAAGATAATTTGTTCATGGCACACAATAAGCAACTGATGCTTTTGAAAATGTGAATTTTAAATAATGCAAATCAAAATCAAAATAATTGTCCATGAAAATTCTTATGACTAAAGAATGTTCTAATTTGGTGGCCAAAAGGAGAGGGAAACTGGCAGCAGGGGAAAGCTGGAGGGGCCAGGGCTGGGCTGGGGAAATCCTCTGCATGCCAGGCACCCAGTCCCTCGGGCTTCCCCTTGCCCACCCCTGCCACTTAGCTGAGTGGCAGGATGATTATTTAAAAGTTAGTGGCAGGAGCCAGGCACAGAAAAAGTCTCCTCCACCTGGTTCCCACTCCTACTGACTTTCTCTTGTAGTCTCTCTGACCAGGGCTGCACCCAGGAGCAGGGCTGGAGGGAAGTTTCCCCAACCCGGCTCCTGCTGGCTGCCCTACTGTCCAGCAGCTAGCAGCAGGGTGGCATGGGAAGCTGGTGGAAACCAGAAGCTGGGTTGGGGAAACTTTCACTGAACCCCACACCTGCTTGGCCAGCTTTTAAAACCAGTGTCTCACTGTGCAGGATGGCAATGGACACCCAGTGAACTGGCAAAATTTCCTTGCCTCTTGAAACTGGGGACTGCTAGGTTTAGGGAAGAGACAGAGAGAAGTGCTTGCTGCTCCCATAATCTCCTGGTCTATGGGAGGATGGAAGCAGCTTCTTCCCCCTACACCTTCTCATGATCGGGGTGACCTAGATCTTGGGAAAGCACAGAACCTTTTCCATGGCTGCACTCCTCCTGGCCCGCAAGAGAAAAGTCTACAGACATTCAGTCTCCTGGAAGAAACTCTCCAAGGAGCACTTTAACACTAGTTAATTGTTCCAAGGTTATTTTTCTCCTGAAGCATTTTTGCTCCAAGAGATAAAGCCTGAGGGCATTTACACATATACATTTTCATGCCTGGACACGGAAGAGACCTGTACGTGAGCTGACGCGCACGGATCTGTGTTGCCTGCAGTTGTATAAGCGGCAAAATGTGCATCAGCACGGAGAAAATGGTGGTGGCGAGCTTTTGAACTAAAACACCTTCTACGTGTTTCAAAGCACCCAGAGCTGCAGTGCTTACATGTGTAGAAATGCCCAGTATGTCTATATACACCTGCTTTCTACCAGAAGAACAGTGATTCTCCCAGTAGAAACTGGCTTCATGCTCCTCCTGTGCTCTCAATGTCCGCCCCATTCCCTTGAATACTGGCGCCCATACAGCTTGGAAGAGGAAGCTGTCCAATTTCAACAGAGAAGGGACAATGTCCAAACAAGGCTGGGGGAGATGGGTAGGTGGGGAGGGGAGAAGTATAGCAGAACTAGGAGTCTTGTGAGACTGGAACTGAATGAGGGAAAGAAACTGACCCTGACTGAGTGGGGCAAGGAGACTGGGATATAGTGAAGGGAAAAGGGGACGGGAGGGAAGGAGAGACCAGAACCCAGTTAGATTGAATGAAGAAGGCTGGAGGAGCCAGAGGATTAGGTCTAAATGATGATCAGTGAGGTAAGCAGGAAGAAAGATAAATTTTACAAGGAACTGGAGTGTAAGGAGAGAATTTAGACTGAAATGAGCTAGAAAGGACAGAAGAGAGGTCAGATGAAGAACTGAGATTGGCTGGACAAATGCCAGGCCAAAGATGAGAAACCTGATGAATGGAGACGAAACTAGAAACCTGATGAATGGAGACTGGGACTAAAATAAGGATCCAGTAGCAAAGAGAAAACAGGCCTTTGGAAACACAAAGAAAGGATGGCAACAACTGAGTCTAGCAACTCTAGTTCCATTAAAATCAGGATGGAACCCAAAATTCCTGAGTATTACCATTCCTCTTCTGTTGCATATTTACTCCCAAAGTGTGTCTCACTGCTTATTAGAATTGATTCATATACTTTACTTACTTGTATACCATATACACTACCCCTCTCCCCCAACAATTAGCCCTCCAAAATTGGGGTATGCATGTTGGGTTGTGTAGGGAAGCTGATTTCTGCCTAGAATAGAAGCACGGAGAGGCTGTAAAATGGCTACTGCTGCTCTTCCTTCTCTCTTCACAAGCTGGCTACATGGAAGAAGGGACAGCATCCAGTCTTCAGCAACAGTTACAGTTTTAACCCTTTCACAGCCACTGATAAATTGGCACTAGTTTAAGTGAGGAAAAAAACCTACTTTTCTAATTAGACCATATTTTTCTACTTAAAACAACAATTTCTCATCCAGCAAAACATGCTGCATTCTACCTCAAGCCCAACGTTTAGATGTCAATTTCTTTCTCTGTTCTGGATGATCCTTTTGTCTCCAGGTTGCAATTGATGTGTGACTCTTGTTAGTCAAAGAAATTCAAGTTTCATGGAGTACAGATAAACTGCCCTTTCTGTCAAAGTGTACAGACACTTTACACTGGCATTTTCAGACCAGTGTGCCTGGAAACTGGCAAGCAGGATCATCTGGTAAATTAGGGAGTTCTTATAGAAATTGCTATCCATTTTCCTCTGAGCACTAAGGCTCTGGGGGAAAAAAAACCCTCTGCAAAAGAAAATAAATATGCATAGATTTGGAAAATATATTTATTGGTGGCCATATGACCATCCAGCAGACCTTAAAACTGAAGTCATGACTATTTTGCCACAATTGTCAGTGCTCCTAACAACTGTACTTTTCAGCTAAACTAAAGAACAACTATTTCCTGAATTTACTTACAAAGTGAATGCTATGACAGTCTGAGAATTACCTTTCTTGCTTCAACATATAATATTGGGTTTCACTGGAGAAAATGCCCATCTTCAAAAACAAAAATAAAACAAAAGAAACCCTACTGATAGAACCATAGATGGTAGCTATTATAAGGCGCACTCTGATAGACAGGAAACATGATAACACTTCCTCCGAAGGTTCAATCACAGTAAGACTAAAAGGGTAAAATTTACAGGGTTGGAATAAAGTCAATACCCTAAGGAAGCATTTAGTTTTGGGATTTGTGCAAAACTGTTCTCTAACATGCTGAGAACATTATGCAAGAAAGACTTGATATTTTGCTTAATAATTCATATATCCATAATACACCTGTTTAGAAGAACTGAAGGAATGTTTCACCGATCCAACATGGTAGTTGTGTGATACACTTTGCGCTAGACAGTAGAAAAAGCTCAATTTTTGCTTTCTCCTCATCCAAGTGATCATTATAAAATCAGCTAGGTGAGAGGATTCATCTTGCACTAGCAGACCTCTTCAGACCCTGCTAACGATCCAAGGTTAGGTTAATCAGGCCTGAGAGGCATGCACAATATTAATGCCAGTTTCTCATTCCTAACTCTAGCATTGGCATGGAAAACATTGTTCAATCCCCTGCCTTATTTTCAAAAATCAAGATACCCCTGGATGGAGGAGGATGAACAACTCTGCTAATCTGACTTCTGCCATTTAAGTCTTAGTATTCTACCCTTTTGTAGGCAGTGCATGTAGAGATGAGAAACTATTCCATTCAAGACAAGGACATATATATAAGGATTAGACTGGTAGAATGCTTCCTTGTTATTCTGAAAACCATATCAGCCATCTTGACTGTCAATCTGGACAGGTCTGTTATTCATGAAAAGAGAAGTATTCCAACACCTCAGTGAATCATGTTGCAGTTACAGATAATGGACATGATGTTCTTTCCTTAAGTATCCACTCCCTGAAATACATCAGGAAGATTCTTTAGCAACACTCATCCTAAAAATCACACTTGATTTTCTGCATTCACTAATGTAGCAGTGAGAGTAGGAAAATACATAATTGGAAAAAACTGATGTAATGCACCGACAGTGAATGGGGATGCTTACAACTACTAGGCAGTTATTATAAGAACTTTGGAAGACAGAATCATATGAAGGTCAGAATTCACCATGGGTGCCAATAAATGGTGCCAAAGAAACAAATATTCAATTTTTGTTTTCCATCAAGGTCACTGTCTTCTGTTAACTTTCTTCCGTGAAGATACCTTGTACCTGGAAGTATATTTCAGCACCTCAAGTCTATTATTGACTGCTCTGGCATCATAAATTTGTCCTGAATCCAAGATCATTATTCTATACTCACTTCAAATTTTCTCTCTGTACCGATCCCAATCAGAAAAAAAAAAATCGTCCAGAAAGAGAAAAAAAAAAAAATGAACCTTTTCCTTCCCTAAAGCAATATTACTGCTACCAAGATTCTGATGAGAGATACTGTAAAAGGCGCATGCAAAATCAAATGGGAAATGACTGAAAGCAGGAATCAGAAAAAACTATCCATGTGTAAAACATAAGAATTGTCAGGGTAAAAATCGGAATGTTTTGAGGACCAGCATCCTTTAGAAATGTTAGATATTTTAGACTAGGTCGTGCTTTGCTTGTTCCCTATTCTCCAAGGTTAGAAATAAGGACAATGGGATATAAATACCCTGAGGTGAAGCAGCAAGGAGAGTGGAAGAGGGCAACTGTTAACAAAGTGGCAGCAGGTGGGAAGTAACTGACCTGAAAAGGCACCTCTCACATTTTCTAGGGCTGGCAACGTTTGCGTTCTGTCTGGTGCCATCCATCTGTGACCCATGGGACCGCAGGGAGAGAAGGCGGCAGCTGAGCTGCCTGGTCTGGACTACAGACATTCCCAATCAGTGTTTCAGCTGGCAGGCTGCCATTTTGGCTTCACTCGTATCACAGAGATAGAGGCTGCTTGCCATACAGACAGCTCTCTCCCAGTCCTGCCTGCCTTCTTTCCTTCTCAGAGGAGATAAGGGCCTAGGCAACCTGAGCTTTGAGGAAAACTGAACTACATGCTCTTAGCTAGCTCAGCGTCCCAAAGGACTCCTGATAAGAAACAGAAAGAGGGAAACCTCCTTCTGTCTGACTTTTCTTAGCACCGCTCTCTCCCAGAATCCTGGAGGAGCATCAGCCCCTGCAAATGTCTCAGGAGAAACAGCAGAATCTAAGGATCAAATTCCATCCCCACCACCCCACCCAAATCAATGCTGACGTGGGGCAGAGCTGGGAGCTAACTGACTTACCAAGGCAACTTGCTAAACTAGAAATTTAAAATTAAGTTTGGAGTTTTCCTCAAAAAAGCTCTGCAGCAGGGAGATATGGCTGCGCTGCTGGCCACAGTTGGGCAGAAAAATCTGGAGGGGACTTCAAGAAGCAGAGAATCGCTTCGTACGGGTGCTGGACAGGTCTGCTGCCAAGCCAGAAGTATGCTTTGTAAAAGACCTGCAACCCTTAACATACAGCAGAAATGGAAACGCTACACTGTACATGAATTGGATTCAGAATATGTTCCTTTCCTGTTTAACAAACACACTAAAGGCAGTAAATTGAAATACCAAAGCACAAAGAGGTAGAATCAGCCAGCTGCTGGCCTGATTCATATCCCAGCTCACGAAATGGAAAACACACATCAGAAAAAGACAACAGTGGAGCCATAGTAGCCAGCCAGTTATCCAATGGTTCAGCTGCCACAGCTGGTGACACAATCCAAAGCCTGGCATCAGACCTTGTGGTTGGCATAGCTCCATAGCTAGGGATGGCAAAGAAATAAAACAGACATATTTTTCACAGGGAACAGAAATACAAATGGCACACACATCAGGCTAAAAACAGACCACTGACTTGATTCGGACCTAATAGACTTGATTCGGACCCAAGCGTTTTCTCTCGCAGCAAACCCCAGACCTGACAAGCCCATGGTCCCAAATTAAGTACCTGTAAATTATCTGAATTAATACTTTGCCTTGGAACAATCACCGCTAATTCAAACTAACTGCTATTTAAGCCTCACGTGTAAATGACTGCTGCATCTATTTTGATACAAGTCAGCCTGGACCAATCAGTATTGCATTAAATTGGTTGTCTATTTTTAGCTTCTATGATCAGTATAATGAAACTTAGAGGACCTTTTCCTAGTACAGGTTTAAGAACAAACATAAGTATCAAATATGAGAGGCAAGGATTTTTTTGGTATTATATCTTTTATTGGAGCAGGTTCATAGTTAGGCTTTATCCCAACTATACAGTTGAGTTGGTCCAAAACAACCTGGAGTCCTTGGTTGTATTGTTCAAGTCCAGCTGACCTGAGGAAGAATGCCTTGCATTTAAAAGCTTGCCTAACTTTATCCTCATTATGCAGTTGGTCCAATAAAAAATAATCACCTAAAAAATCCTTGCCTCCCATGTAATTCCTGGACATCGTGGCTACAAACAAGGGGTGCCTATACATGTGCTCCAGGGTGGGGGGGAGGGGACACTTTAATTAGAGCAGCTCTGAGAGCCGCTCTAATTAAATCACCCTCACCATCATGTGTAGTCAACATCTCATGCTTCAAAATGGCAGTGGGGGAGCTTTAGTTAAAATGTCCTCGCTGCCATTTTGAAGCATGGGGATGCTGAACAGACATGACACGCCAGCTGCTGGAGTATGTTAGCATGCTCCAGCAGACTCGATTAATTGTGTTAACTGGCACGCATCGGAGCAGATATCTGGCACATGTATAGATGCCCAACATGACTCTAACGCAACCGTAAGTATCAAGTGTTATTTTCCCTTCAAGATCGGAGCTTACTGCCGCCTTTCTGTAACTGTAAAATATCTTCCAGACAGAGTAACCAAAGGGGCTAAGGACAGACTTTAAACATAAACTGGTTTAAGTGATCAAAAACTGGATTAAACCTGTAACAGAACAGATGTTTAGTGCACATAAACCAGTCTGAAAATGGCTCAAACCGGTTTGCGATAAACCTGGTTGAATATAGTATCAGATTTAACTGATCTGAGTCAAACTGGTTTATAGAATGTCTGTCCCAAACGCCTTCCTGGTTTAAGTTAAATCAGAGTCCTCCAGCACACCAGCATGCTTTGCAAACCTGGGCAGGGCTCTGCTCTCTACTCCAGGCCAGCAGAGCTGGTCCTATCCCGCTGCTCCCTGGCTGGAGCTCCAGCAGAGACTGCAGGTACAGCAGCATCTGCCTGGCTTTCTCCTGCTCTACTCCCCCTGCTTAAGCAGGGATTCCTCCCTACCCTCTGCCTTACACAGACACCTCTCAGCATTAGCTAGCATACCACATGCTGGCTACAGTCTGTGCTGTGGGAGACAGGACAATGTTGGCTTAGGGCATTTAGGAGCTAATCAACAGGTAATTGGTAACGTCCCTTTGTTCCTTCCTTGGAAAAAGTTGTTTAAGAGCCTGAACTAATGAGAGGCTTTTGTTTTGTTTGATGGAATGATAAATGCTAAAAACTCCCTGTGTAACTCCCTGCTGTGTAACTAAATGCTGTTATCAACAGCTATAGGGGGTGGGGGAGGGACCCCTCTCTAATCAGAGCATCCTGCTGGGGCCTGGCCATGCCTCCCTCAGCTCAGCACTGTGAAAGGGAGGGAGGGCTGCTCTAGCACACACCAGCTTCTAGTCGGAGCCGCTGCAAGCATGTGCCTGCATTTCCTCAGCCCAGAGGGGATATCTGCAAGATTACAAACAGTTTACCTTAGCCAGGTTAGACTAAACCTGCAAAGATTGAATTAAATCAGGCTCAAGCTTTTTGAACATCTACCCCTAGCCAGAGTAGTTAGAAGAGATTGATTTTAAAAAGGGAGTTGGGAAAGACCGGTAAAACATCCCACTCCATACCAAAACATACCCAGAAAAACCCACATACCAGTTAAAAGACCTATATTTCCAGAATGTTTTCCTTCTCCTTAATATACAAAAGAGTGAAGTGCTTAGAAGGGGCATACTAGTGTCAGATTTGAATTCTGAACATCTTTATGGGAGATCTGTACTTCTGTGAATGCAGGCAGGTTAGCAGTTACACCTGTATATCAAAGAGAAGAATATATTCCTTAGGTTCAGTTTTCTGCTTATAAAAACAGCTCAATTTAAGAGTGTTTTGGGAAAAATGAAACCAGGGGCTGGAAGGAAATGTTTTAAGAACTGTACATAAAATTTTAAGGGAAATAATGAAACCAAGGATTTATTCACTATATAAACAACCTGAGGATATTTAAAAAATAAAAATATATAATGATGACAGGCCATCCTGATTAGCTTGATTGGGCATTGGAACAGACTACCTTGGAAGCTTAGTCAAAAGAAATTAAATACTCAACAAAAGATTAAGTGAAATACTACTAGTATTAACATAGGAAAATGTTTAGTATGATCCAGCAGCCTGCTTTGCCAAAGTAAGATATCTCATTATTTGGTTTCATCTCTATTGCATTTTAAGTACTTGATTAAAAACCATTTACACATTTCCCATCCCTCAAGAGAAAAACACAGAGAACAAGAAGTCTGCTTACTCTTCTTGACGTAAGTCATTAACGCTCCGATCTAGCGAGATCATATCACTTGCCACCATATTAAACCCAAACTCTTTAATGCTGGCTTGAACAGTTTCTTTGTAGTCTGGTCCTAAAACAAATGCCTTCGCTTCCTCTCCAGGGCCACCAGCAACGCCATGAGGTTCAGGTTCTTTGGGTTCAAAATTACCAAGGACTCCAGGTCGTAATACAGGATCACGGTATACAAGTGTCTGAGGCTTAAATGTGAGATACTGCCTCTGCATGATGTTCTGCTGTTCACCACCATGATGTTCTAGTTCATTTTTGGCCTTATTTTTTCTTCGAATAGATTCCAAGTCCACTTCCACACCTTCAACATGAGGCCAGGGTACCACAGGTTTGAACTTCTCATTTCCGGGAGCTAATCCATGGTCTCCTTTGTTTGGCATTGGTTTGTTGACTTCGTCATCCTATACATATATATAAAAAATAGCAGGAAGTCATTGGAAACCCTTATATAAATTTAGAAGTCTAAATATTTTAAATCTAAAAATTTTAAGTAGATAATCAATGCTAATATATTAAGCAGCAACAGAGAGTATTGTTTAGGGCAGTGGTTCTCAACTTGTTTAGATTCAAGGCACCCCCCTAGAAAGGCCAGCTCTTAGCTTTCAGTTTTTACATGATTTTTGACAACAGAAAAATAGAGCAATTCTGTTGCAAAAAAACCTCAAAAAGATCACAATAGGCCAGGATGTTTTTGACACTGTGGATTTGCATTTGAAATCTCTGGGTTTATCTTGTGAATCATACATGGGTGTTTGCACATTTATGACACCCTTAAAAGGGTCTCAAGACATGGCTAAGAACACATGGTGTTATGGCACCCTGGCTAAGAATCACTGGTTTAGGAATTGCACTTTAAACTCTAGCTTGGATATCACTGGTACTTCCAATGGCATAAATGCTCTCATCTCCTTTAGATACTTTCACAGATCCCACTCTTCATCTCCAAAAATGCCCATTCAAAAATGATTTTCATGAAGAACAAGTTTGTTTTTCAACATCAGTCTATAATTCTTGCTCTCTGAAGGCACTCACAATTAACACTGGAAATAGAGATTTTCAAAAGCACCAGAATCTAACTCTGCTTCTACTCAAGTCAACAGGAGAAGAGTCGAGGTAAATCTTAATATCATAAGGCAAATAGGAATAACTACAAACAAATGTAATTTTACCTCTAAATTGTTGCTAAAACCCAATTGAAATCTTGCAGACAAACGAGAAATTTTAAACAAGGGTACATTATACCTATTTTGACTTGTGGTAGAAACTAAGGTTAGATTCAAATAATCCAGTAGGCACTGATGTCGGACTTAGACACCAAAGTCCCAAGAAGCAATTCAGTTTGGCCTGGAGTTAGCACCCTAAGACCTCATTACACACCAAAATCTACAAGGTCCCTGGGTAACCACAATTAGGCAGTCCCAAATCCTGCCTAACTCATACTGACAGCACTAAATTCAGCACAGAATGAGTGGTGGTGGTGGTCAGAGTCTCTGCTGCCAGGGCAGTTCTTGTTCTCTATCTGAAGACTGAAATTTAGAAAATATAAACAGATTTGGGAGCACAGACCAGAAATAGACCAATTCCCTTCCACACAGGGAAGTGTCCTAACCAGTAGGCTACAGAGGCAGATTCCTTCTTGCTTGTTCTTCTCTGTCCCCACGACCCTCACTTTTCTATCTGCCTCACGGCCTAGTTTCAAAAGGAATGGGACATGCTTTCACTGACCCCAGTGGTCAGTTTTGTTTCCCAGCTGTGGACTGAAATGACTCAGCTCATGTCCAAGATGGGCAGGCACTAGGATCCAGGCTGCTGCCACTGCTTCTCCCTACTGCCTGAAGGTTCCCTGCTACATGGGATGGATCCAGCCCCAGGCCACAGACTGCCGACCCTGGGCATACCCTATTCTTAGTACAGCGGTTCTTAAACTGTGGATCGTAACCCCAAATGGA
>NW_017729029.1:78196510-78198486 GCF_001723915.1 Gavialis gangeticus | reverse complement strand
TTTTTTTTTTTTTTTTTTTTTAATTATAATGGAAGGTGCTTAGTACCATTTGATTTCCTACTCGTCTTAAAAGATGCCCCCTCAAACTCACATCCACACCAATGTAGACAGTCATCTGGACAATGGAGAGTTCTTTGCCCCAGAGAAAAGGCTTTAATGAAAAGAAAGCTTGTTCTACAGCTTGTCTTTTTAAAGACTGTGAATAAATGGGTACATCTTGTTGAAAAGCAGTGGTTACTTAATTAACCAAAAATCTTGTGTGCCAAGTGAAAAATGTCTGAAGACAGATAATGAAGTATGACAGGGAGATGAAGAAATCAGTGGGAAAGTATAAAACATGGATAAAGAAACAAAACTTGCTTTCAGGGACCAGAACCAACCCTCAATGATTGCATAATGCAGATGAGAGCTGCGCAAACTCACAAAGCTAAGAGTATGTCTAGCTCTAGTCAATGCCAATGTCCCGCACGTTCATGAGCATTCAGTACTATGAGCATGTTTCAACTAAGAGTTTCCCCTCTCTGTTAACCCAGTCCTTGGAAATATTTTCTAACCTCATGAGTGATGCTATTGTTAAACCTATGACAGTGTTTACATTTTAAGTCACTGTCAGAGAAAAAAGGATGGAAGGAAAAGACCCCAACTGTGCTGACCCATTTTTCTAGACAAGAACTAGATGATAACAACTGCATTGGAAAAATGGAGATTGTGGTTCCTGCAGCAGCTATAGGATGATTCCTCCTTCCAGCAACTAGCTATATTGCTTGATGGAGCAGAGAGGATTGAATAAAATCCGAGGGTCTTCAATCACCAATTTTGATGTGACAAGCAGAAAATTTTGATCGAAATCTTACTCTGCATTTGTACTTTCAAGTTATTTTTCTAACTAATGGTCCATTCTCATTGCTTGCTATTACCATTAACAAGAGGTTGAATTGTAACCACATACAGCCTTTTAAGTAAATGTTGTGCTTCTTTTTCCTACTCAGGAGGCTAAACTATATCTGTACACATCTATTTATGTAATTATATAACTTAATATACTTTAATTTAGATTCTTAATGTACATAAAATTATATTAGAAAAGGGTGAACAACCCATTTCTTATTTATTAACCATCATTTTTCACTTGAAAAGTTGTGTCAGGCTGCATTTGGATGGAAATTAGATTCAATTCAGCTAAATATACTAAAATAGCATTATTTTAAATTAGTTACAACATTCTACTTTAAACGTACACATCCAGCATATTTAATCAAATTTTTAAATTTCAGTACAAACAATTTAATAAACAGAGGACATAATTATAGTTAGCGACCTGATGGATCTGGTTATCATAGATCAGATTTTCAGAGATATTTAAGTGCAGTGAGGCTTCCTGCCTTTGCAGTTCCCAACCACTTTCACAACTTTGAACAAAAAAAAAAGTACAGATGAAGAAGAAAATATTCCATCTCAATTTAACATATCAAAAACCAGAATTAATTAAAGACAAAATACTTTTTGCACAATGGATGGCAAATACATTTGGAGAACTGGAAATGCCAATGCTGGACCATTATAAAGACTTAAATTAATACTTAACAAAGTCATGATATTAGAGCATATTTATGAAGCTTGAGTCAACCTAGAACAGTTACAGACCTTTTCCCATCTGATTCTGTGACTAATTAAAAAGAACAATATCCCCAAAATGACATTGCTTCTGTTTCCATCAAACTTTTCCACTTCGTATAGGTATGGGGACTCCCTATACCTAATATTGAATGGACACATTTGCCACTCCAACATGCCAAAATAGTTATGACAGACTTTGAAGCCCATTTTCTCCGCAGCTTCTGTCTCATCCCAATATACCAAAGGTACATCAATGACATCTTCATTATATATAAGGCTGGAGGCTGGATGAACACCTTGCCAGGGTCATTAGAACCAGTTACTCTTTCCTGCCATGGCAGGGGGTCGGACTTGATGAT
>NW_017729029.1:78186772-78196499 GCF_001723915.1 Gavialis gangeticus | reverse complement strand
GTTACGAGATTTCTGCGCCCATAGTGGGGTGCGGGGCTGTACCAGGGCTGGACCAACTCCAGTCAAGAGCTGCCTCCACAGCCCAGCGGGTGGGACCCAGCGCATAAAGGAGTGCCATACTGTCATGGCCACCAAGGTGATGTGGGGCAATGTGGAGTTGTGCCCCCACTTCTGCCAGGCGGACAGGGGGTGCCTCAGCTTGGTGGCCATGGCAGTGTGGTGCTCCTTCCCATGCCAGGTCCCACCCACTGGACCACAGATCCCCTGGGGGGAGGGCAGCAGGGCAGGGAGCCTCAAGCCCACAACAGGCAGCCTGCATCCTGCCCCCCACCCGCTACAAGCTCTGCTTTGGCCTTGTTGCCAACAGGGGAGTGGGCTGGGGGAGGGGGTGGGAAACGGGCTCCACACTCTGCTCTGGCCACAGCAGCTGCCACCTCCCATGGCCAGCAGCTGAGGCTTGGGCGCTGTTCGGGAGGGGGCAGGGGGCTGCAGGCCCTGATTCTTGGGCACCTGGGGGGAGTGGGGGACTGCAGGTTGGGAGGAAGCGCACCAGCAGGGCCAGTGGGCTGTGAGTTGGGACTCAGAGGCACCAACAGGGACAAGGGGCTGTGGGGCCAGAGTGAGGGGCACCTGGAGGGGTGGGAGGCCACAGGTTGGGAGCAAAGAGCCCTGCTGAGGAAATTAGGTCATAAATGGGGTCATGTTAAGGAAAAGTTTAAGATGCACTGGCTTAGTATTTAAGGTACTTCCTGGCAAGTGGGAGAGGTCTGGGTTCAAATCCCTTCAGAGTAAGGTGAGTCTAGGATCTAGGCCTCCCCCTTCCTGGATGAATGCTCTACCCCACTGGGCTGATCAGAAAAAGAAAAAGGAATCCAAGTTGTCTATTTTTAGAAATGCACTAAAGAGGTATCCTCAAAACCTAGGCATTGTGGGCCTACCCATTGTGAATAACAAGTAAATACAATGGAAAGCTTGACTCAAGTGAACAAGATCGTGAATGGGTAGGATTTCAAAATCCACCCCTGTGCTTTGGCAGCTTCTATTGGTGACGTCTAAGCATTTGTGAACTCTCTCTATCATTGCTTTGGACGTGCTTAACACTTCCCATTTTGCTTATATATGAAATGCTGTTAAGCATCTCCAAAGTCTCCAGAGTCTCTCCCACTGATTATGACACTCAACATTTAGGTGAGGCAGCACTCAAGGGGATAATAAGCTGACCCCTTATATTCAGGAGGAAAAAAAACAACATTTTCCTAACCTGAAAATAAGTTGATATTTCTGTCTCTGAAGTTGATAAGTGCTAATGCCTTTACAACATTTCATAGGTAAATCAAGTAATCGGGGAAATAACCCAAAGAACCCTAGAAATACTAAATGCACTAAAATACTAAAATAAACATGCACTGAAAATAAAAATTGCACTGAAAGACATTCTTGACTTGGTGTTTCTACTGAATGCATAAAAGTGCTGCACATACAAAAGCCAAGATTGTAGAGGAACCAATTATAAGTCGACCCCATGTGTTAGTCAAACGTAATTTAAACAGTTCCTCTGGAGAGGAAAAAAGTATACTTAGAACAACTTGGGTATTATGGCATATCCAAGTCACAATATGGCAACATGAAGGTAGGAGTAGTTCTAGTTCAGAAGCATGTACTAGTTGAAAGAAAGAATATTTCCTTTGTATAAGGAAGGAGCCTTAACACACAAAATGATTATATTATTCCACCCATACCTCACATTCATAACTTATTTTTGAGGAAGTCTTGCAAGGTCAAGATAGAAGAGAAAGATGAGCATAAGAATTATCGCATTTTGTAAGGAGGTAAAAGGCTGCAATGAATATAATCAAAAGCATCGCTGGAAATAAAAAAAATCTTTTTTTTAATGTGTCAGTGTACAGTCAACAAGTGACAGGTTTATATACTGAAAATTCATAAATAAAACTTTAGTTTATTAACAAGCATGTCAAATATACTTTTGTTTCACTTGTTACTTTGTTTTTATATATATATATCTATATGTAGATATATATATAAAATAAACATTGATATAGAAGGAGCCTTTGCATATTCATTTAAGTATAGGAATTAAAAAGCCAGCTAACTTACATCATATGCCATCTCATAAGTATCGGCAGAACAGTACCAGCCATGACAGAATAATGGCCTAAGAGCATCTCAGCTTAAGAAGAATGCTGGTCCTACAACTAATTTGGCTTACATTTGGCTGTGTAAGAAACAATATCTGGGCAAAACCTGGATGTGTTTTTCAGTTTCTATCCTTTCCTTCTGTGCAGTTTATAACTCTGCCAACTCCTGTTCTGTGACCTTTCTTAATAGTCTAAAAATGAGAGACTATATAATCATGTGCTAAATAGCTTCTAAAGTCTTAGACCTTGTGATGATTTATACCACAGGTAGCTGGGTACTTGATTGAGGTATTTGTTAAAAGGAGGAAAAATTTTAAAGTTAAAATGTGCATGCTTATCAAAAAACACAAAACCTGCTAATTTCCTATACGTGTATGTTTTCATATCAAGCTAAACAATACTTAAAAAACTTGGTCATTACCCAACTGAGAAACCTTAACATAAGAACCACTGCTCACCTACAATTCAGAATGAAAAAATGCATTCACACAGAGTGTTTCATTTCAAACACCCACAGACATGTTGTGTTCTAAAATGGCTTTTAGAAAAAAATAAAAATCTTAATGGGTGAATATAGTTTCTTTACAATAACTCCTGCTTCTGGGAAAGAAAGCAGCTGTTGCAAGACTAAAAAAAACCTATTTTCATGCTAAGAATATGTCCATACTAGTATTTGGGACGGAGTCTGAGGACCACCCTCACACGAACTGCCACCTCACTCCTGTACTACACATTGTGCTCCTTTTCTTTAAGAGAAGCCCTTCTAGATATAAGTCCACATCTCTTTTCTCATTTGGCTCTAACTACAGAATGCAGAGAAAGGGAGATGGGCTAGAAGTCAGGAACATGGAGTCATGGCATTGCTTCTGTGGCCTGCTATGTTCTGAATGTGCTCCTGGCTGGGACAGGTGAGAAGGTCCAGTCACGATACTCCACAGTATCCAGGACTGAGCTGACCTGCTGCCAGGGATCAATCTTACGGATCTTCAGTGTAGATGGGCAGCCCTTAGTATTAGTGTAGGCACAGCCTACATTTTCAGTGCTACACACAACAACTAACTAACTGCAGCCCATCAAGGAACTAAAACTGCATCCATATTAAAGAAATTTAGGTTGTTTAATAGATTTGGTTCTTCCTAGATTATTTGTAACATGCTGTACAATGACAGATGAGTACAGCAAATGGCTTGAAACTGCATTTAATTATATCACTTAAATTGAGCCTGTTTCAGCAAGTAAACCTGATCTCCCCTCATTCCTGTTCCATAGATATGTTAGCATGCTAATGACTGCCAAACTTCAAACAGCCCTTCAGTACTGCCTCACAGACGGGTGGCTCATTTAGTCTACTTTCTACACTCTTCTGTACAGGAATCAACTTGGTCAGAAGCCACTTAACCATAAAACAATTATATGGGCAACTCTGTGCTATTTCTAGCTCTGCATCAAGCTGTTGATAATGCCCTCCCCACCTTCCCATCTTAGAGTGATACTTCAGGAACAAATAGCACCTTATCTACAAGCTGCTCAGTTGGGCAGAAAAAGATGTTACAACTTTAGTCATATTACGTGGCAAGGCAGAGAGCCAAGCAGTGCTGGGTAACAAGAGAAATATGCTGGATTTTAATTGGATATCTAAGCTGCTTGCTGAGTTTCTCCACTGTAAAAACACACTGCTGGGACAAATAAGAAGTTTAAAATAGCTTTACATAGCCAGAAAAAGACAACAAAAGATCCAGGTTTGGGTAGAAAGATCACCCTTTCTTAAAAGACTTGAAAAAAATACTGAAGTATGCCCCTTGCTAAGCCCAGAACACTGCAGAGCCTGGAAGGGTGATCATCTAAAACAGTTGTGCTCAACCTTTTGATTTTGGGGGCCAGATGAGTGATGCAGGCTGAATCAAGCTCTAGAGCCCAGCACCACCTCCTCCTGTCCCCTGCCACCCTGTCTGACCCCCTGCGTGCCAAGATCGAGTCCGAGGGGTTTGGCGCTACCACCTCCTACCCCATGCACCTGAATTGGATCCTGGGGGCCTGGCGCCACCCCCTCCTGGAACTGTGCGTTGGAATTGGGCACGTAGGGCCCAGGCCTCACCATGGGTCAGATTTGGCAGTAGGAAAAAGCTGTCACTGCTCCCCCACTGCCAAATTTCAATCTGCAACATGAAAAGTAAAACTGCTACATGAAAAGAATTAATTGGTTCAATGCCAAAAGTCTACCATCAGGTAATATAGTTAGTGTGTGCGATACAGGCAGAAAGTAGGCGCTACATAAAGCAAGACTGGATTCTTATCCCGTTATCTGAACTAGCTTTTATAAACCCTACGTACCTCACTATTACTTTTTTCTCTCCCCTACCCAGGTGGCCTCTCCCAGCAGCACCCACACCTTTTTTCCTCCCCTTCCCTACCCTTTGTATCCTAATCACAGCTTTCTATTTATAAGCTCTGCTTCCTACAGTCCCTTGATAACATCTGATGAATAATCTACTGCTTACAAAAGCATATGCAACTCCAATTTAGTTACTCTATTAAGTGCAAATCGACCCCACCTTCTGCCTGACTTCAGACTAACAAGCCTAACTACCTTTCTTCCTTCACAATTCGGAACAGCTTAATTTAGAAGGCATGAAAGATGGTAGAATCATTGTGACTATCTGCAGTGCATTTCGTAGAACAGCATGTAAGTCAAGTTACAGATCTACACATACAACGGTCTTTTGTTCCTGGCATTTCAAACAGATAACACAAATTTGGAACATAACTGATGCGCAAGTACTTCAGGCAGTCTACTGCAAAGACAGTTTTACTCTAGACCTAATTTTACATCAGGGTGGGCAAAATACAGCTCGCGGGTCAAATGCGGCCCACAAGGCCATTCTATCCAGCCTGCAGGGCCCCTTAAAAATTTAGAAAATTAATATTTTTTGGTCTTTGGTTCCTGTAAAAAATGACAGGAATCAGGGGCAGTAGGACCCAGGGGAAGCCTGGCAGGCTCCCACAACAGCAGGGCCCGTCTGGCCCTGCCCCCCCAGCTGGAAGGCCCAGCAGGGGCTTCCGGCCTGGGACCACGTGGCTGCCCTGATGCCGGAACCTCAGGTAAGGGAGGAGGACCATGGGCAGGGAAGGAGTTCAGGGAAAAGCAGCCCAGGGAAGAGTGCCCCCTCCCCTGCTCCATGGCCAGCACTCCTTGCTGCAACTTAAGCAGGCACAGGCAGCCCCATGCGGGCTGCGAACATTTGCAGTGCGGGGTGCTGGACACAGGTGGGCGAGGGGCCACTTTTCCCCACACTCAGCACCAGCTTGTAACCCACCCCCGCAGCCAGCCTGGGCCTTGCACCAGCTCCGGGCTTGCCCATTGGGGCTGCGCAGTGGCCATGGTGGCCCCCCGCTTGCCGCGCTGGACAGTGTTTGCTGCTGCTGCCCACCCAGAGCTCATGAGCTGGACAGCCCAGAGGCAGCGGTGGCAAACACTGCCCAGCACAGCAAGCGGGGGGACCGCAGCTGCTGCTGCCACACTGCAGCCCCAAGGGGTGAGCCCAGAGCTGGTGTGGGGCCCAGGCTGGCTGCGGGGATGGGTTACAAGCTGGTGCTGAACGTGGGGAAAAGCAGCCCCTTGCTTGTCCCATGGCCAGCGCCCCGCACTGCAGCCACTTGCAGCCCACCTGTGCCAGCTCAGGACAGCCCCATACAGGAAGCGCCAGCCACAGGGTGGGGGAGGGGCCGGTTTTCCCCCATGCTCAGCACCAGCTCGTTCCCTGCTAGGGAGCAGGGGGTTGGGGCTGCACGCTGCCCCCAGCCTGTACCGCCAGGCTCGGGGGCACTGGGAATGAGCGGGTGCACACCGGTGTCCCAAGCCCAGTGCCGGCGGGGCCCAGAATGGGGTGGCAGGAGCACAGAGTCCTGGACAGCAGGGGCTCTATAGATCCGGGCCGGCTCCCACCTCTGCCTGCTGGTGCAGCCCAGCCTGGCTCCACAGACTCCTGCCAACCTGCACCCGACTCTGGACCCCACCTGTGCTGGCCAAGACATTGGGACACTGGTCCCAAGATGGTGACGGGACACCTGTCAAGGGGCAGGGCTACCCACATGGCCCTCAACAACTTACCAAAACTGGGTAACTGGCCCTCTGCCCAAAATAATTACCTGCTCCTGTTTTACATCCTAGGTGCATTACGTGAAAAACTTCAACCTATCTTTGGCATGCTGGCTTTAAGGCTGGGGTAAGATGGCTCTCTCAACCCTCACAGTATCTGGAAAAGCCTAACCCTTGGACAGCTTTCTAAGTAACCATGGTTCTGCAGCATTTTTACCTGGTTTGCTTTGTACTTTCTCAAATGTTTCTTCTCATTTCCTAAGGGGGACCCATATTTACACAAGGACATAGAGACCTATAATGAAAGCATTCCACCAGCAACACCCATGAGAGTTTTCCTCCTCTTCCATTCATTTCTTGCATGCATGCCCCTCCTGCTCCCACTTTATCATATCAAACCACTCCTTGGTTTTCAAGTATGGTTAAATCCTGTTTTTACAATATAGAAAGTAACTCTGATCTGTCCACACCTAATCGATCAATACTTTATAAATCAAGGACCTCTAATATTAGCTGATGTGAACCAGTACTGGGAATGGTAGCAACCATCTGATGCCATTTTTAAGAGTTTAAGCTCTTCAGGATTGAATGCATTCTCCCAAAATCCATCAGAAACAAGTAACATGTTTTGAAGGTAGTCATCTATTAAAAGAAGGTGATGTTACAAAACAGAAATGTTTTTCCAGTAAAACTGACAGGGATGTTTTGTTCAGGACTCACTCAGATCTAAAGGGCACCTATACATGTAATGGAGGTCTCCTCCAATGCATGCTGATTAGCGATTACTTGAGTCTAATCACGTATATGTGTCGTCCTAGTGTTTCAAAATGGTGGTATGGGTGCTTTAACTAAAGGTCATCAAACAGTCAACAAGCTTTAGTTAAAGTGCCCCTGCTGTCATTTTAAATGGTGGACGCT
This sequence comes from Gavialis gangeticus, assembly GCF_001723915.1. NCBI lineage: Eukaryota > Metazoa > Chordata > Crocodylia > Gavialidae > Gavialis > Gavialis gangeticus. The sequence continues at coordinate 78,189,329 of NW_017729029.1, read as the reverse complement.
GGAAACACATGCTGCTGCAAGTGCTTTAATTAGAGCAGCTCACAGAGCCGTTCTAATTAAAGCCCCTCTCCCCAGCACATGTATAGACACCCAAAGAGATTGACAAGAGTTGTATTTTATTCAGTGTCTAAGCTCCAACTGATCAGCATTGCTTAAAATTAGCCCCCCTGCCTTATACACAGCAATCAGTTCCAACACAGACTCATGTGAAGCCTGTATAAATCCCAATATTCTTCCTTCCCAGCTAAACCGAACAATCATCATTATTAATACAATATATACAATCAAACCAATACATGACAATTGTTCAACAGATTCTGAGCTGCTCTGTAAATTCATTAGTTCTCTCTTAACCTATTGTGATAGATACCAATGAGATGATCTTGGGCAAGAACCATAATTCAGCACCTTTTCTTTGCCTCTGCTACCTGAAGATGTCACATACTCCTCAGTAAGTACATCTATTTTCATATACAGAACGGACTACCACTGCTTTTTACAACCCTTATTTTCATCCATAGGAAACTGTCATCTGTAGAAAGTGGTAGCAACTTTCTGGACCTCAAATCATGCTGCACCTTTTATTTTGCCTGATCTGCCTCTCTCTGTATGTAAAAATCCCCAGGGATTTAGGCATCAGTTTCTAAATTAAATAAAAATGACAGCAGGTGATGACCCATGCTTCATTAAAGCCATTCTGTAATAAAACAATACTAAATACAGATTAAAGTCTAACCAAGTAGCTTTACTCTGCTGGGGATTTATTATTTTGACAAAGTTTTCTACCAATTCCCTGGATTAGAGATTAAGAATACTAGCAGCTACATGTATAAACTCTGTGCATTTCACTATGAATTGCTTAAGATCATGCCAACTAAACTGACCCCATTGTTTATACTATTATGTCAGGTAGAATACAGCTATCAAAAATAGATTTGCAGAATACTTGTTTAGCTGTACTGTCTTCTAAAAAGGCTCTCTGTCAGGGAAGTGAGAACAGTAGTTTAGGACAAATATAAGGTTATGTGCAGCCAATGTAAACAAACCGTCCCTATTTTGCCCATTAGGGCTAATTGTTCCGGTGTCTTTCCCTACTACTTGGCCTGTATTTTTGGCATGTGAAGGCCTTACCAGCTTCCCCAAAGTTACTATTCATTTGAGATGGGTAGATGTCTCCAGTCTTTCTTATATGTGTGGGAGGATGCACCATTCTGGGATTGGGGAGTAGATCCCAATCACATTTTACTTGCTGATGCAGGGGGAGCCCACTGTGGCTCATTTACTACAATATAATGCTTTAAGTTGAGTTACGTGTGTGACTGGTTACTATTTAAGTCCTTACTGGTAGCATTTACTATTAACTCATTAACCGTGTTTTAAATGCAACATGAGTTGAGGGTTGCATGTCTTTTTTCAGTTCCTATAAAACCTTCACACATCCTTGTTAGCAAGTTTTTCAGTAACACTTTTAGACCAAACATTCTAGTTTCTTAAAATAAAGTCTTAGCTGGTGCTAGGAGCTCCCCCTTAATTTAATAATAGGGTTGAGAATATGCTGCACCAGCAATCCTGCATTAATAACCTTAATTATTTTCTGCAAGCTACTATCCTCAGTTGTCGCAATCCACAACTGATACAAAACCACATAAGGTCAGGGCTTTATTAATTATTACTGTTGTTATTTAATCATCAAATTCACATATATGGAATTGGCTCTGGGCTTTGCTTCATGGCACTTTTCCCAAATGCTCTAGGACTCATGCCTACATCAAATCTCTCTCTGAGTTATATATACCAAATCCTACATTTTTTTAGTTAAAAAAAAATCCTGTTTTCAGGGTGGAGGGTACTGCCCTTTTGGCAATGACAAGAAGTGCTTTATGGTTATTTTCAGCTCATGCTAGCCTCCTATAAATGGGGGTATGATTTTTTTTTTTTTTAAAGAACCATGAGCTAAGGCCAAAACCACCCATTTCAGGATACCAATCAATTCAATTTTGCTTACACCTCATGATGCTATGCGCCATGGATTCACTAGTTTTTTTTGCCATACTTCTGCAGGAGGACCATGCCACCCCTCTCCTGGGATGCATCCATGGACAGCTGAGTTTACATTTAATGTGAAAATACTTCAGGACTGGAGCCGTTACTTTCAGTTTCTCAGGTTTTATATAAAAGATTTGCACCCTACATCCATTGGCAATCTTTCTATTCTCAGGCTGTAAATTCAATTACCTAGTTTAGGCACAACATCTCCCTATATAGTTCACCATTTTCAAGAATATTTGTACCTCTTTCCTTTTGTACTGGAGGAGACACACATAGGTGATGGCTTCAGCCTTACTGTGACTGCTACATAGTTTCATAGATTTAGGGTCAGAAGGGACCTAGTAGATCTTCTAGCCCGACCCCCTGCCAGGGTGGGAGAACAACAAAACCCCAAAACAAAAACGGGACTCAAATGAGTCCAGCCAGGTAGGCATCCAGCCTCTTCTTAAAGACCCCCAGGGTAGGGGCCAGCACCACTTCCCTTGGAAGTTGGTTCCAGCTCCTAGCC
>NW_017729029.1:78183336-78186511 GCF_001723915.1 Gavialis gangeticus | reverse complement strand
TCACAAATGTGCTCCTTGATGATCTTCTCAAAGAGTTTCCCCAGGATTGAGGTAAGACTGACGGGCCTATAGTTACCCGGGTCCTCCCTCTTCCCCTTCTTGAAGATGGGGACCACATTTGCTACCTTCCAATCATCTGGCACCTGGCCCAAGCACCACGATCGCTCATAGAGCCGTGCCAGGGGCCCTGCAATAACCCCAGCTAGCTCCCTCAACACCCTGGGGTGGAGAGCATCCAGACCCACTGACTTGAACGCGTCCAGCCCCTCCAGAAGCTCTCTAACCCGGTCCTCCCCAACCTGAAGTCTGAAGGCGATCCCCTCGAGTCCAGCTTCTATCACAGCAGGGAAGTCCCGGTCCCTGCACAAGAAAACGGAGGTGAAGAATTGGTTAAAGACACATTAAGGTGTCTCCCATGTATGTTATTTCCACTGCATGTTATTGACTTTTTTTTTTTTTTTTTAGCTTTAGCCCAGCAGCTCTGGTAAGGTATGTTCTTCTGTTTTTCCCAGATGAAAACTGTTTTGCCCAGATCAAAATATCATGTATGTACAACTTAGTACCTTCTTTTTATGAAAAAATGTGCATAATTTCTTAGGTACTGAACAGAGCCAAAATGGCACTCCAAAGCAGGTGTCTTATTTGCTTCTAGATTGAGTCTCATTCATCTTCTACTGCATTGCAGTCAATAGCTCCTGTGAAGAGTTTCTGTGATATAGTTCTGCTCATCATCCTCTTCACTATAGTCTTCTGCTTGCAAAATGTGGTCCAAAACAGTTCTTACATCATTTTCCAAATGCTGGAAAGTATCTTGGGTTGTAAGTTCTATTTCATGTGCTGTGGCATTTTAAGTAATTTGACTTGATCTCCACCTGTCTCTCTCTCTGGGCAACATGTCTACACATCTATGTCTACATGTGCAATTAATGCTATAGAGAGTTACTACACAATAAAATACATCCACACGTGCTCCCTGTTGGGAGCAAAATCAGTTCCTAATAGGAGCACCCTGGTACAGGAGTGCTTCAACCCTGATCTGGCCAGGAACTGTCCTGCTTCTAGGGCAGCTCTGGGATTTCAGCGTCAGGATGGGAATGGGGGGGAAGGGAGGACAGAGAGTTACCCTGTTGCAGTGCTGCTTGGCTCCCAGCTTCTGGGTGGAGCCCAGAGATGAGTAGCGCCAGGATTGACGGAGTTCCCCCTCCCATGGCCCCCTAGCTTTGAGGCTGACTGGAAGCAAATTTGCTCTCAGCCAGCCTTTACACATGTGCTTCTGTGCAGTGTTTACGGCGCAGTAAGTTTACTACCTGAATTTATGGGTAGTAACTAACTGCACAGTAGACTAGTTTACTGAGCAGTGAATGTGCACACATGTACACGGTGATGCTTTACTGGGGAGTAGAACAGTCTACAGCACAGTAAAGCATCTTGTGTAGACACACCCTGTCAAGTCTCTTTCCTTAGAATATTTTGGATTTGCTATAACGTCCAAACTGTTAGAATACAGTCCACCCTCTGTAAACTTCACTCTTAACTGGTTTGCCTTACTAAGCAAATTCCAATTGCTTTGGTGAGGGTTAACCTCAGGTCTTTCACTTGTATTTCCCTAAGTGATCTGTACAAATACCAGTTACAATTTGGTCTTTGGTCAGGAATATACTTGGTCATCCAGAACTGCAAAACACTGGCCCACCCCCCCAGATCAAATCACTGACAAACTTTATGCTTTCACATTTTCTTTTTTGTTTTATTCAGCTTAAAATAATATCTTTCATATGTTTAAATTTAATCTGGACTGTAGGACTCCTAAAATTTCTAATGCAGTTTCACTGTCAACCTCTGCCGTTAACAATAAAAGCACTTAAATGCTACAATTCCATAACATTATGCTCTTAAATGCCTTTGGCCAAACAGAAATTTGTTGTTGTTGAAGCAAATACGAAGTCAGCAGAAATGCCTACCCATTCAGGAAGTGGTACTGGTTTAAGTAGACTATTGGTATAGCAAAATTAATTATACCCTCCTGCTTCCAATACAGATGCAGTTCTGTAGGTATGCAAGAAGGGGAATAGGCAATGGTATAAATTATCTTTATATTTTTAAAACTGCATATACACTAGGGCTTATACTGGTTTAAAAAAAAAAAAAAAAAAAATCACACCTTTTTCTGAACTAATTATACTAATACAAAAAAGCCAGAGCATGAAAAGCTGGAAGCCTGAAGTTTATTTTCTGACCATAGCAGTAGTTGCAAGCAGGTTTTGCTAGTTATTAAGTCATCCTCCAGTCCAATGAAAGCCTTGGTTTCTTAATAATCATATGATAAACAGAGCTGTTTAGGAGATGCAAGGATCCCATATCAAAGTGCCACATTTACTTGAATTGAAGATGAGCCTCTCCCACAAGCTTGCCCTCTGCAGCTTCTGCCTCCCTCTTCCCCTTGCCCTCCCTCTTACTGTCAGGCACAGCTCAGCTCTGGCTGGATTCCCTCAGGCACAGAGCACAGAAAAAACTTTGTCCCCTGCCCAGCATATCAACAGAGCTAATCCGACACTGCTACATGGCTCCTGCCCAGCAGACCAGCAGTGCCAACATTGCTGCATGGCTGTCAGGGGCTGATCTTCCACCTACTGTGCTCCAAAAGAAAACAGAGCCTGAACAGCCTCTAGCAATAAAGGTAGAGGGAGAGTGGTGGGGTGGAGATGCTGTGGGGAGCTGGGTGGGTGGATGCCGATGGCAGAAGAGGGACAGGAAGGCTGTAAGGAGAAGAAATGCGTGGGGCAGTGCAAGGGAGCCACCTAACACTCTAGCCACAGCTTTCCCTGCTGCAGCAGTGGGGGGCAGGGGGAGAGGAGTGAATTCAAAATAATCCTCTGATAATTAGATTCTGTACCTGGAAGACTGTAACAAATTTATAAATTTCCCATATATAGAATCTAGTTATTGAAGAGAGTCATCTTCCATTCAGGGTTAACTTAGATTTGAGTAAATATAGTCATCAAAATACAGGACAAGCCATTTTGTGTAACCATGTAAATTTGCATTCTAAGCTGCTAATCTTAAAGGGAATCAGTTTACATCATTTTTATTATGATCATGTGTATGACTGAAGCATAAAAATATTTCTAGAACTTTTATTATAATTGAAAAGGGTTTTTTTTTTTTTTTTTTTTTA
>NW_017729029.1:78170043-78182539 GCF_001723915.1 Gavialis gangeticus | reverse complement strand
AACTATGAACCTATATAGAAATACGCGAAGGAATCAAGAGAAATTTCACCAGGAGCAATGATTTCTACTCCTCCACCAAACTAACTCTGAAATATTTCACCCAGCAAATTCGGTGCCTAGAAACCATGGTGAAGGTTATCAATGGCTGCTTTGCCACTACGTTATATTGGAAGCCAACTGATTAACACAGTTGCCTTCACATCGCTGACTTTCATTCTAAGCACACCACTAGATCCATCATCTATAGCAGTGGTCTCCAACCTTTTTAGGTCAGACATCACTTTTTGGAATTCAAAAGGAACCAAAGATCTCCCCCTCCCCCACAGCAGATAAGTCTGGGAGGGGGGAAAGGGCAGTTTGAGGCAGCAGCCCTGGCCCCACTTCCTCCCTCAGCACTGGGGATTACATCTGCAGGCCGGATAGAATGGCCACATGGGCTGGATCCAGCCCACAAGTTGTATTTTGCCCACCCCTGCTTTAACGTGTTCTTGTAGCATTTCCTCTGGCCACCATGAGATCTCAAGCCATTACTAAGCTGGCAGTAGAGAGTCAGGTATTCGGATACAATGTCTGGTTCCAGTGAAGTTGGTGCCTGAGGATCACAGGGCACGTCTACACTGCAGCGGTTACTGTGCATTTAGTTTAGTACCTGTAATAACAGATACTTACTAAACATGCAGTAACTGGCACCACTGTGCAGTAGTGCTGGAACATGCATTTTAGGGACACTGGTGCATAATAGAACAATTCTACTGTGCATTAGTGCAGGTTTTGCCTGCCACACTAATGTACACTAGAATTAATTTACTGTGCTTGAAGCATCTCATGTAGAAACACCCACAGATTCAATGCTGGTAATACTGGCTTCAGCCTCCTTCTGCTAAGATGAGGTATCATCTTGACACAGAGAAAGAGCCCTTCTCTTCCAGTTAAGGAAGGCTTTGTTCTCACCGTCACTCTCATCGAACCAGTCTGGGTGTTGATGGGTGGAATACCCAATGGATTCTGCACAGTCCATTTGAATGGTGGTTTTAAACACTTGCCAGAGTTCCTCAATGTTGCCTTCATTTGTGGACAGGGCAGAGAGCTTTCCATAGAAACACTGCTGAAGATCCTTACAGACCTTTGGGTCTTGAAGAGATTTGATGATGAGTCCTTTGCATTGCTTTCGGTTTTTTTCAGCATTTCAGAGCAAGATGGATCCTCATAATGGTTCTGACAAGATAGTAATCTGTCCAGCAGTCATCGGTTTCCTGCATGGCTCGTGTGATGCATATATCCATTTGATCATGGGCTCTAACAAAAACACAGTCAAGGACTTGCCAGTGCTTAGAGTAAGGGTGTCTCCATGTGTTGTATTTGTCACTCTGCCTGAAGATGGTGTTCATGATGACAAGACCATGTTCCATGCATTTGCACAGGAGAAGGATGCCACTGGAGTTGGCTTTCCCTACTCCTTTCTACCCAATGCCACCATTCCAGAGTTCCAGGTCATGTCCAACCCTGGAGTTGAAGTCACCGAAGCGTGATCTTGTTCTCCTTGCAAGTATAAGAATGTGGTCACGGTTGGAGTAGAACTGTTCTTTGACACCATCAAGCACTGGGCCATACATGCTGACAGTAGCAGCATACTGGCTGTTGCTGAGCTTAAGAGGAAGTGTCATATGACATTCGTTAATGCCCACAGAGAGCTAAGTTGGCTGACAAGTTGATTCTTGATGGTGAAGCCAATACTGTGGACATGTCTGTCCTGGGCCAGTTTCCTCTTCTAGAAGAAGGCATGGACTCCATTCTCTTCCCTTAGCTTACCCTCATATAGTTGTCTTGTCTCACTCAGAGCTGCAATGTCTATATTGTATCTTAATAATTCCCTGAAGATAATAGCAGTCCTTCTTTCTGGTCACTCCTTATCTTGACTATCCATCAAGGTGCAAATGTTCTACGTTGTGAACACATCTCCACTTGTCCCACAATTACTACACCCCACAACAGAACCATCACCATTCCTGGATCTTACAGCTACACCTCCAGAAATGTAACATATCTCATCCAATACATGAAACGCCTTGATAGAAAATATGTAGGAGAAACCAAACAACTGCATACCAGAATGAATGCACACCAAAAATCCATCAAAGAGAAAAGAATCCAATTACCTGTGGGTGCCCACTTCTCACAAGACATTATCTCCCTCTCCAATCTCTTAGTTCTAATCCTCAAAGGAACTTACAAAACACCTTTCATAGATGAACTTACAAACTTCACTTCATAAATCTACTGGATTCTAAAAAATCATGGACTTAATACAGACATTGGATTTATGACACATTATAACCTGCCTGACATCTGACTCACCAGGTACCTGCCTGAAGCTGACAACCTGCATTCCTTTCACACATTTCCCCCGCCACTTCCCCACCACCCCTCCTATCTCTACCCATTGTCTTCCAAACTTCCACTCACTCACATTTTCACAGATTTCTTATCACATTTTTAGCTTCTTTTCTACTTTGGAGAACTCAGAACAAACAGCAGAGTCTCCCAATGCCTGAAGAAGGGTGTTTGTGCCCAAAAGCTTGCAAAGAACTTTTTTCCAACTATTTAGCCTGTCTAACAAAAGATATCACATCTACCCAAAGAACCTTGCTTTACAAGATTAGATGCAGGGACTCAAGCATGCTGCACAGGACTGCTCTTAAGAATGTTAGAAACCATGCAAGTTCCACTTAGACGCAGCAACTATTTCACTTTGAGGAGACAGATGATTATACCTAAGGGACAGGGAGGGGATGGGTGCAGTGGTGGTAAATTTCTGCCTGCAGACAGAAAAAAAAAAAAAAAAAAAATCAAGCTTGTCAACACAAGCATGATCTGTAATAACTGCCTGCAACTAACATTGGATAGACACTTCAATCAACAAAACAGTCTATAGGAAAGGATTTTGGTCAACTCAGCCCACAAATGGGTATCAGCATCACCAAAACAATTCACAACTTTGTTGGCAATCAAAACAAAGGTCACCGACTAAACAGAGATGAAGTCAGAACTACCCTCTCACTTCCTCAACAGGTGAAGACAAACACTTGCACTGCCATTTTCCATAATGTACTATTTCTGCAGTTAGCCAGATGATTCAGCCTCCAAACATGCCAGCACTTACAGTGCCCCTACTCCCTACAATTCATGTGGTTTGGGATACCAGCACTCAAAGTCCTGCTGCAGCACTTTGATTGCTCCAGGCACTGGAACTCCAGGGACCCTGGTACCCAGAGTGCCCCAAATGTCAGGAGTTTCAGTGCTCAGAAGACCCAGAATGCAGTGGTAAGGAGCACCCTGAGTGTCAGAGCCCCCCAGGAAGCACCCCAAGAAGTAGGAGCCCAACAGGCAAGAGAATATAGCGGGGTAGGATGTATAGGGCAGGCAGCAGTAGCCAGAGTGCTGGAAGAAGGTGTGTATAGGAAAGAATACTTGATTTGGGGATGTTGTCATTGTACACTGGCTGAGAATCACTGGACTACAGTATACTAATTTAATGCACTGCTGTTGGTCATACTCCAGGCTTGTAGGTTTTTTTGCGCAGAAGTAGAGTTACTGCTATGCCTTCAGCATTCCTTATATAAGACTTGGCCATACTTGGTACTGTTAGGAGACAGCACACTGCTAGAATTGCTTAAAAGAAAATTGAAAATCCCTTCCTCTCAGTCTCTGTGTGGTCTATCTATGAAATTTCAAGATTCTATCATCCTTAGTTATGATTTATGAATAGTAAATATAAGCTTTTTGTTTGAATAATAATAAAGTCTCTGTTTTGCATAACAATCTACAAAGCATAAAGTTTCCATGAACTTTGCCACAGTGCAAAGGATAGGGGAAAGTCACCTGAAAGTCACTAAGGCTAAGTAGTCAGTTAAAAAGCCTGAGGCTGAACTGATTTAATCTTTGCAAGTTACTTTAAACTGCATAGATTGAACTGATAAGCAAGTGAAGAGACATTCACTTCTGATTCTGGAAATGCAGCCACATGCCTGCAGTGGCCCAGCCCAGATGCCCAGGTACACTAGAGCATGCCTGCCTGCTCAGCGGGAACAGACAGCTTTGGCCAAGGCTAGCCCACCTACCCTGCAAGGGGGAGTTTGCAGGGGAGGTGCAAAGCATTCTGGGATGCTGGGGGAATTGTGAGTTAACTTGAATCTGGAGGGGATCTGGGACAGAATTTCAATAAACCGATTTAACCTAAATTGGTTAAGTCTGATACAACCTTGATCCAGATTTATCTTAAACTGATTTTGGCCATTTTGAAAGTGGTTTATGTGCACTGAACTTGAGCTGTGCTACAGATCTGAACCAGTTTCCAATGACTTATACTGGTTTATGTAACTGGTAATTTCTGTCTCTAAATCCAAATATTCACTTTAACACCTCAAGAAATATCAGTTGTGTTGAGTGGCTAGACAGATGAGATAAAAGATTTTATTATTGCTTTGTCCCTGATCTCTCCTTTCAGCCCTTCATTCTTACATCTTCTCTAGGTACGATATTCAAGAAAATTTGCTTGGCCTTCACCAAGAAATTATAGTTACGTATAACCTGCTTAATGAGGGAAACAAAATTCTTATGTCCTGCTTGTTTTTTAGAAATATTTAGAGAAAAAATAATGCACTACTTACATTTTAAATTTAAACATCAAAAAGTTACACAGGCATAAAGTCAAGTAGCACTGCAGCTGATTTACTGAACACAGAAAGGACTTCAGCAAATTGCCTGCTCATTTAGTGACACACATAACTAGCCACCTCACAGAAGACTTATTTTCTTTTGCTGTGAAGTGCAGAAAATAAATCTCAGAATGCATTTAACCATTTTGTATCAGCAGACAAGGAACTACTATGATTAATGTGTGGGCAGTCTATGTTTCATATATCTTCTATAAAGAGGAAAAATCAACAAGAACACTACTGTTTAATGCTTTACAGTCAACTTTCTTCAAGGACTACATTAACTTACAAACTATGTATGTTAACTCCCTCTCAAAAACAACTGTCATTGACTTCATTTTTTGGATTCTGAAGGTACCAAAACTTTATTTTCTCTCCTATGAGATGTGCCAACATACATTTTTAGCAAAAGACCAGCTCTATGAAGCCCTTCCTTACTAGTTAAAGACTGACTTTGGGCATGCCTACAACATAATACCAGCACACCCCACCCACCTGTTACACACCTGAAAAATGTACTGGTGAGAATGCTCTTCGGTCACCTCCAGCTGCTACTTAAGCACACTGGAAGCCAAGGTCTTGAAAGTGGCTGCAAAGTGACACCCTGGTCCAAAACAACCAGACTTTCTATATTAGAAATATGAATAGAGGAACAGGTGGGCAGGCTGTGAGCAGACATGGCCCAACAGTCTCACTGCTGCTCCTGCATATATATGTCATTTAAATGCTTTAAACCTTTACATTTGGTTATATTGCCTTGAATCTTGTGGCCCCTTGGGGGGCGGGGGGATGAAGGCAGGTAGCTTTAGTGATCCACAATTCGAGGTCACTGAACCAACGCTTACAAAGATACAGCACCTAATAAACAATATTTCTTACAAGCTAAAAAGGTACCAACTTTTGCCACACATGCTTCAATGCTGATTCAACTAATGTCATTCACTCGAGTTAGTGCAAGGCATTCATTTCCTACTCTGGGTAACATTATTGAAATAATAATAGAAAAAGGCATCTAGATTAGGCAATGCTAAACAGATAATGCCAGATAATGAACACGTGCAGCAAGACAACAAAGATGGTGTTTCAGACAACCAATTTTTAGAGGACTTAGGTGGCTCAAGGAGACATGCTATGGCAGGGGCAGGCAAAATACAGCCCACAAGCCAGATCTGGTCCACCAGGCAATTTCATTCCACCTGTGGGCACCCATCAAATAATTGTACCCTGCCCCCCACCCTCCCTTAAACCCCACAAATCCTCACCTTTTCCCTACAACTCCCCCACATATACACCCCACAATATATCCTATGCCCTCACACACACATTTACACCCCTTCCCATATCCCTCCACACTATATACAAAAGACTTTATTTTTGAGTTATTATGCAATCACCTCTGTATACACTACACCAGGGGCAGGCAATTATTCAGGTGAAGGGCCATTTACCCAGTTTTGGCAAGCTGTCAAGGGCTGGATGGGTAGCCCTGCCCCTTGACAGGTGCCCCGTCCCCTGGTCACCATCTTGGGACTAATGTCTTGGGACCAATGTCTCAGGGCCAGCACCAGTGGGGCCCAGAGTGGGGTGCAGGCTGGCAGAGGTCTGTGGAGCCAGGCTGGACTGTACCAGCAGGGAGATGGGGGAACTGGCCCAGCTCTGTAGAGCCCCTGCCAGCTGGGACCCTGTGCTCCTGTTGCCCTGCTCTGGGCCTCGCTGGTGCTGGCCCTAGGACACCAGTATGGGCCCCATGCACCCGCTCACTCCCAGTGGCCCCCCAGCCCTGTGGTACAGGCAGGGGGCAGCAAGGTACAAGCTGGTGCTGAGCGTGGGGGGAAAAGTGGACCCTTGCCCGCCCCATGGCCAGCACTCCCTGCTGCAGCCGCTCGCAGCCCGCATGGGGCTGTCCTGAGCAAACACAGGCAGCCCCACACAGGCTGCGAGCAGCTGCAGCACAGGGTGCCAGTCATGGGACGGGCGAGGGGCCACTTTTCCCCGTGCTCAGCACCAGCTTGTAACCTGCCCCCGCTGCCAGCCTGGGCCCTGCGCCGGCTCCAGGCTTGCCCGCTGGGGCTACGCCATGACAGGAGCAGCTGAGGCAATAGCAATGTTTGCCACCACCACCTCTGGGCTGCCCAGTGCACGAGCTCCGGGAGGGCAGCAGCAGCAGCAAACACCGCCCAGCGCAGCAAGTGTGGGGGGGGAGGGAAACAGCTACTGCCACCATGGCACAGCCCCAGTGGGCAAGCCTGGAGCTCGTGTGGGGCCCAGGCTGGCTGCGGGGGCAGGTTACAAGCTGGTGCTGTATGTGGGGAAAAGCAGCCCACAGCCAGCACCCCGCACTGCAGTTGCTCGCAGTCCACGTGGGGCTACCTATGCCTGCTCAGGACAGCCCCACACAGGCTGTGAGCAGCTGTAGCAGGGAGCACCGGCCACAGGGCCGGGGAGGGGCAGCTTTTCCCCAGGCTCCTTCTCTGCCTAGGTTCCTCCCCTGCCCTTCCTCTGACACTTACCTGAGTTTCTGGCACCAATGCAGCCACATGGTCCCAGGCCAGAAGCCCCTGCTAGGGCTTCCAGCTGGGGGTTCAGGGCCGGGTGGGCCCTGCTGTTGTGGAAGCCCACCAGGCTTCCCCTGGGTGCTACTGCCCCTGGTTCCTGTCATTTTTGACAAGAACCAAAGACAGATAAATATTAATTTTCTAAATTGTTTAGGGGCCCCATGGGCCAGACAGAATGGCCTTGCGGGCCGGATCTGGCCCACAGGCCGTTTTTTGCCCACCCCTGCGCTACCCAAACACAAATTACAACAAAAATATTTTTTGTAATAAAATTAAAATGTTACAATAGGTGTTTGACTTAGTATATGGTTTGTTTTTCTGATTCTAATATGGCAACCCTCCCCTCACGAAAGGAGTACTTCTGGGGGCAAAGATCAGGGGGTTAAGAATAGGACTTTAGGTCCCAAGATGGGGGTGGTGCACCTGGCAAGGGGCAGGGCTACCCTTGTGGCTGACAGCTCACCAAATCTCTTAAGCAGCCCTCTAACCAAAATAACTGCCCACCCCTGTACTATGGCTTTTAAACTTGATCTATCTTAGGCAATGTAAATCCATAATCTGCCTTTGGCAGGACTCTGAGAAAGAGTTGTAAATGTGTCGCTAAACTGGGTGGGGAAATGTAATCTGAGTACACACAGATGCATGGGGTTCTCTTACTTCAGTGAATAAATGAATCAGCATTTATAACAGCGGGTTTAAGTGAGTGAAAATACAAATTGTTGGAACAACACTGAAAGAACTGTTTGTATTAATACTTGTAATTTTACTAATAATGTTTACCACTTTTAAATATCTTTGTTAAGAACTCAAATCACTGAAAATCATAGTTCTTCATGTGAATTGTTTGCTTAAAATGGAGCATTCAAAATAATGAAAGATCTCTCTGTCTCCTCCAGACTCATCTTTGACATGAAGCCCATTACATGAAAATAAATTAAAATAAAAAAATTAAAATGGTTTGATGAAAAGATGAAGATTGTGAACACTTGAAATAATTTCCAGGATAAAAAAAAATATATAATTATAATTATAATTAAAAAAATATATAATTATATATAATTTCATGTGATATGTCCCTTTCCCCACATCCTTCATATCTTGCCACTTTGGATTTACTGCAGGGCAAGGAGCATTTTTATATGTGCAGAGTGTACTGCACAATGAGCTCTTGGATTCTGTTACAATATCTGGAATTTATGTACATTTGCAATTAGAAATGATAGCTTTTTATAGTTAGTAAACAACAAGTTATTAACCTATATTTTTTGTCTAGCAACGTCTCATTTTACATTGCCAAGAATAAACTCTGTAGTGGCTAATCTAGTGTATAACCTTATAAATAAAATGGTCAGAAACTAAGCTTTTCCACTTAAAGTTAAGGTCAAACATTAAAAGGTCTAGATTTTCACAATATTGCTGCTTAATTTTTTCCCCCTTCTTACAGAAATGAAGACAACAAAGTTCCATCAGTGTTTTTATAGATTCTAGCAGTACTTGAAATAATTTACTCAGCTTCAGAGGTCAGAAGAGAATGCAGTGGCAGATTCGTAGAGGAAAAATCATCTTTCCAACACAAAAACAGAAGTACCAAGAAAGCATTATGTTAAGTTTTGTTTCAGAATACAGGCTTCTCTTTGGTGACTTGTCATTTTAACTCTCCAATATTGTAACAATTTTATTAAAGTTCATGAACCTCTTAGTACAGTCCAACACCCATTTCTGTTTAAGCATCATAGTATTTTTTAATGCTACGTAAAAACATTAGAAGTAAAGCACAATTATACACATGATTCTATGCAGAAATATGGTACTGAAGAAGAGCATTTCTTTTCTCATTTTCTTCCTTTCTTATCTCTAGAAGGTCATTTCCAGGATAAGGAATATGAAGGGAACAGGTTTTGAAGAGTGTTGAAACCAGAGGACAACCTTGGGACCAAACCTGTATGTAGAAGTTGTCAAACCTGATTTTCATAAGCATTAAACTTCAGACTCCCACTAGACTGTAAATGCAGGTGCAAGTATTCTACATTTATGAAAAGTGAAGCCTATATTTATTGCACCAAGACTACAAATGCATGAATGAAACTTTGCTCTGTTTTATCCAGGTTATTATGTGTGTTTAATTTGTTTACTTTTTTTAAAGGAAGACGGAATTCTTAAAAACAACCTAAAAAAGAAAACCAACATACCAGTTTTGTACTTGGTTCAGGGAGAGAACTAAAGATTGTTTTTTTAAGTAGTCCTGCTGATTAATTTGTAACTGGGCAATCGTTTAGCGTTCACTTCATACGCCATTTAGAGTAGTGAGGAAACATTCAAATCACTCCAATGGGTAAGATTTTAAAAAGGAAATGTTAATAAAACAAGTGAAGGTCTACAATAGTCAATTCCTTTAAGAGAGAAAGCTAAGAAAGCAGAATTTTAAAAAGTTATTAATTTAGAGAACAAATAAGCAGCTAATAGAAAGGAATACCCGGGAAGTTAAGTAGGGAGCAATAACAATGCAAATTAGTATACTGTATATTTAAATAAAAGCAGCAAAGTGAAGCCAGATATAAAATTAGCCAACAAAAATAAATAAATCACAAAATACGATTAAAATTGTAAAAATAAATTGTAAAAATAAATTGCACATGTATGCACACATGTATGCTCACACATTTTCACAATGCTACACTCATTGCAGACATTTTTATACTAGCTTGTAAAAACAAAGACTTTGCAAGCTTTTTCTAGCCGAATTCATATCACCTTATTTCTAGAGATTAATCATAGCAATAATATTGACTTGGCCAATCAACCCTGTCAAGAGCAGATAAAAGATTCTTTGAAAGCTCTGGCATGTATTTGACAACAGCATGATACTGAAAATAAGAATGAACAAAACAACTTTACTTTTATGCAAAACAAAGTGACAAGTGTCAGATACCCAAAAATCAACATTTTACCAGTGTGTTGCTGATCATACATCCCAATCTTAAGCAAACCTGCCAAAAAAATTATGGAAATTTGTCTGAGTTAGGCAGCAAATCTTTTTACTTCAGTACAGCCTTCACAGCATTTAACATGACATGACTACACTCTCAGATACCAACAGAAACTGGTTTTCGAGAAGACGCAGCCAGATTCTTTAAAAAGTTCATATGCCTGCTGGCTAGTAGAAAGAAGCTTTCCTTACCCCTAACATTTGCATCTGATGTTTCTACAGCTCATTGGTATTCCTCCCCTACTGCCTTTTCAGTGGAGCCAACAGGAGGAAAAAATATATTAAATAAAACTGGCATTGGTTTTCCTGCCCTTCTCATTTCCAGCCCTCCACACGATATGAAAGAAAATTCAAGAACTGACTCATGCACTATGCACTGAAAAAAAAATTAAGTTACTCAGCCCACCAATACCACAACTCAAACACGGTCATGGCTGCCCAATCACTATAACTTGCACTTTACTTACTATGTAACCAGAACATTAGTCTTGACAGATAAACTATAATATCCCTTAACACATAGTCATACATACAAAATTGACATATTAAATTCATGTTACAAATTTTATAAAACTTGTCTTGGACCTAGACTACATACTTATGAACTGTCAATATTTGTATGAAAAGTATGTCACATCTCAGAGATATGCTGGTATGTAAAATTGGTAGAGTGATTTTTACATCAATATGGCTATTAGTCTGAATGCACAAACTATAAAGGTTACAAAACATTTAATATACCTCAACTGATCATTTTTGCATTCCACAATGCTTTTTGAATTGTGAAATACGTACAATATCAATTAGTGATACTCAGTCTTGACTGAGAAGTCAAACATGCACCCAGCATTAAGCAAAGACCTTCACGATATACACCACTAGCTGAACTATAAGTTTACTACTGTGCAAGAGGAGAAAAAAAACAATCCTAATACAGGATCAAGTTACTATATTGTTAACTTAATACCTGTACCTAATGCAGGACCAATTTACTCAAACATAAGAGGAGGTTCTTTCCTCCAATCAGCATGGGGAAAAAAAGCCCCTCGTCCTACATTCACATACAAG
Organism: Gavialis gangeticus; assembly: GCF_001723915.1. Taxonomy (NCBI): domain Eukaryota; kingdom Metazoa; phylum Chordata; order Crocodylia; family Gavialidae; genus Gavialis; species Gavialis gangeticus. The sequence continues at coordinate 78,171,215 of NW_017729029.1, read as the reverse complement.
AGAATCTCATTAAATACACTGCCTACCAGTAAAAAAAAAAAAAATACACTTCCTATTACTAAACTACTACCAAAAGCAGCACATTCTCAGTAATAGAAACAACTATGAAATTGATTAAATGCAGCCAACACTGAGCACGACTATAGAAAATATGGCCCATACAGGTCAAACATACTAATGGGAACTTATCATGAGGACAGGCTAGTACAGGGTGACCATATGTCCCGGTTTGACTGGGACAGTCTTGGGCTCTGTAGGCCAGTCCCGGCCAGTTGGTCAAAAGTCCCAGGCCGGAGTCTGGCGGGTGGCATGGTGCATCAGACAGGCAGGTAAGTAGGCACCACTGCTGCTGTGTGGAGACAGGAAATGTAGGGACCTCGGACATGCCATCTTAGATAGGGCAACCACATATCTGCCCGCCTTGCTCCAGAGTAGCAGTGGTGCCTGCCAATATTTATTTCAAAGTCACTGCTTTCAAATTTGCTCCTCACTTTCATGTGCTCAGGGAAAGCAAGATCTGACAGTAAGCAGAGGTAGGGGGAAGAAGTTGAGGGGAACAGAGGGCAAGGGGACCAACCTCCAGATTTATTTTCCCTGCTGTAGCAGTGGGCAGAGGATAAATTCAAGGCAAACCTCCAATAATTAAATTCTATACCTGGAAAATTATAACAAATGTATACATTTTCTATATATAGTTTCTAATTATTGGGGGGGCGTTTTCTATTTAGGGTCATCTTGTATGAAAGTAAATACGGTAATATGTACATAGTCCAACAAGGAATAGTATTTTAATGCAAGTGTATAAGTTTAGTAAACAAGAGTAAAAAGAATATTGCTACTTTTAAATAACTGCAAAAACTGTATCCAGTACAATAACAAACATAAAAAGAGGACAGGGACAGAGATACTTTGATAACATTTTCTGCAAAAAGCCAAGGGTAATATTGAAAGGCCACCTTTGGCTTGGGAACTGTGATTTAAATATCACTGTAAAAGATTAATCGCTTGCACAATTTTGCAGTATAACGATGAAGGGTGTTGTTATAGAACATACTTTATCAATTTCAACTGCTTATATTTTTCAGAACACAAAACATTTAGTTTCAACTAGTTCAGTTTTAAGTCTATTTGGTTCTAGAACTACAAAAGCTTTAGCAACCTCATTAAAAAAA
>NW_017729029.1:78163313-78165043 GCF_001723915.1 Gavialis gangeticus | reverse complement strand
TATACATTTTCTATCTATAGTTTCTAATTATTGGGGGGGCGTTTTCTATTTAGGGTCATCTTGTATGAAAGTAAATACGGTAATATGTACATAGTCCAACAAGGAATAGTATTTTAATGCAAGTGTATAAGTTTAGTAAACAAGAGTAAAAAGAATATTGCTACTTTTAAATAACTGCAAAAACTGTATCCAGTACAATAACAAACATAAAAAGAGGACAGGGACAGAGATACTTTGATAACATTTTCTGCAAAAAGCCAAGGGTAATATTGAAAGGCCACCTTTGGCTTGGGAACTGTGATTTAAATATCACTGTAAAAGATTAATCGCTTGCACAATTTTGCAGTATAACGATGAAGGGTGTTGTTATAGAACATACTTTATCAATTTCAACTGCTTATATTTTTCAGAACACAAAACATTTAGTTTCAACTAGTTCAGTTTTAAGTCTATTTGGTTCTAGAACTACAAAAGCTTTAGCAACCTCATTAAAAAAAATTGATACCCTGGATCCCTGTAATAAAGGACCAAAACCTTTCACTTTCATATTTGGCATGGCAGGGAGATACAGAATAAAAAGGGAGGAAATACCCAGCAGTTCAAGGGCCTACAGGACCACTCTTTTCACATATTTTTCATTTTCACTGCATTTCTGGGGCCAAGGAGCAGAGATGATGGAAAAAGGCAGATTACTCGTTATTTAGATGTGCCACACTCACTCCATAATATTTACACAATAATCTGGCACGTATTTTGTGTGCCATTGTATTTTCTGTAATACAAAAAGTACAATAACATTCAGAAAAATAAGTCCAAATTGTTAAAAAAAAAAAAAAGACAGCTCTGTCATTTCTTATGACTATTCACAGTTGGGAGCCACTCTTTAAAATTACTATTGTCAAAAACACAACCTTGTATATGGACAAGTTGCCAGGAAAAGTTAAATTCTTATGATTATCCACAGCCTTTCAAAGCCCATCAAGTCATTCTCCCTTTGCTGCTGTACTAATTAGTCAAGCCTATCACTGGATCTCTGGCGTGCAGAATTCATGCTGTAAACTGTGTCTCATTAGTATCCTTGAACGTAGGCTTGAACTGCAGAATTTAAGTTTCTAAATATACGATAAAAAACAGAACAGGTTTAGAGTAAGAAATAAAATGTTGCTTATCAACCTCCAGGCTAAAAGAAAGATTTTCCCAAGGAGTATAAAGACAAAAGAGCTGGTACCATTAGTTTTTCCTTACTGCAGGCTGAGAATTTTCTAATTTAGTATCTAGTTAAACTTCAGGGCACAAGAACTGAGGATCAGTTATTGATAAGGTAAATAAATAAATAAAAACACTATTTTAATCAACTTCTTAAATTCCCAATAAGAATAAGCAAAAAAACTCCAAAAAACCAAAACTTTTCACAAGGCTTTAAAACTATTCATCCTCCAACTGTTTTATAATTAGATGATGGTATAGTAGCACATACTGGTTTTACTGGCACAGCTTTTTTGTTGGCTGAGGACAATCGTAAATTGCCAAGACATATATATGAAATGATATTCTCAAAGAAGTACTCTTTTAAAAGCTACAAAGCCATACTCCACTACATCATCCTGAGTTACGTGGATGCCACGTATACATAGTTTAAAATAATTTTCTGCAATATTTTTTATTTTCACACAGTCAGAAAAGCCAATCATCTTAATTACAATGGGTATACATGTACAAGAAAAATGAAA
>NW_017729029.1:78141192-78158313 GCF_001723915.1 Gavialis gangeticus | reverse complement strand
CACAGTCAGAAAAGCCAATCATCTTAATTACAATGGGTATACATGTACAAGAAAAATGAAACCAATTTTATTGGGGGAGAAGGGGGATCACAGGATTAAACCAGTCAGGTCATCTCACTTTACATAGAAAGTCAAGATTCCAGAGTGTAAATGATAATAGCTTTCATCTTGTACAAATGAGCCTTTGAGAAGAAAATTCAAACATAGATTTGTTGAATTAAGTGGAACCTGGTGACCACTTATGGCAGCAACTAGGAATACCTTGTCTGGAATGATAGGTAGGATCTATGGGGGAACCTGCCTTCTCACTGGGCTGATAGTAATCAGAAAGGCCCTGTTCATTACATTATAATGCTGTAATAAATAGAACGATGCCAGTGGCCCAAAGAGTGCTTCCATATGAGCTGCAAGAGCTAGACTGTGGTTCCACTGTAGGATCAAATCTTGGAAGTAACTTTGTGCAATCCTACAAAAATCTCGGGGAGAGAAAATACCATCTGCCTCTCACAGGTAAATAATGACCTAGGTGCACTTTGTTAGTGCCAGGTCCAAAGCCCCTGGTTCTTCCCATCACCTGGCTGTCTGAAACCAGTAAAGCAAACCTTTTCCGGACTTGGAAAACAGATTCTCTGTGAAAGAAGCCTCTCACACTTGGATGCCATACCTTGCCACAGTGACTTAAAATCTTCCATCTCAACCTGAAAGATTGCAAAGAATAATATTTTCTTCCCAATAGTGTAGTCTTTTAGGCTCCTTGCTTGGCTGGGTTTTGTTTTTCTTCTGGAATGTTCTTAAGTTGCAGGGTTTTCTTATCTACTGTCCCCAATATCAGGGATAGGGTTGATGAGGTATAGGAATATTTTACCCAAATATTTTACCAATAAGAAATATTGGCTTATTTTTGTCCAGCTTATACAAGGTGGGGGCAGGCATGGCTGGAGTAAGCTATACATTCTTGCTGGGTTTATAATAGCCTCCTTTAGGATAGAGCCATTTTCCCACTGATTCTAACTGCATATTGTCCATCAAATTATGTATAGGCTCCTCCATAGGGATCTGAATTGACTGAAGCCAGGTTCCCACATGCTGCTGGGGACGGGAGGAGCCCAGCCAAGTCTGCACCGGCCAGCAGAGGCGGTGGCTACTCCTCTTCCCACACGCACCGTGTTGGCAACGTCAAGCTGACGCAGTGTGTGTGGGAACCTTGTCCCTTCCCCAGCCCTTCAGCAGCCATTCAGAAGCTGCTGAGGGGTTGAGGGGGGACAAGGGGTGGGAATGAAAGTAAACACTGTTTCCTTTCATTTCCCATTGCAGCACCGTGGGCCTCAGAAAACGGCTTGGCCGTATGTTGGACAAGCCTGGCATACAGGGAGAAGGCCCTGAGGACGGGGGGTAAGAAACCATGCCACACAGAATCACAGAATGTTTCCTTGGACAGTCTGACTAATCACTTGCCAGGCCTCAGTTTTTACCCAAACTAACATACTTTCCCATCTTTTGTACTTCAATAAAGTGTGGAATATCAGAGTACAGGTTTCCCTCAATTTATGCGGTAGATGCAGTCCCCCTCCCATCGCAGCAGCCCAACCTGAGTGCCAGGAAGCCTGATGCCACTGTCGGCCCTAGCCTGCAGCGGTCGCTGGCCTCAGCCTGCTCTTGTCCGGCTGCAGGCAGCTGCCTGCCCCTGCTTCAGCCCTGGGAGTGGTGGACATCACCTGCTTGCAGCCACTGAACTATGCTGTACTGGGGGGGTTCAGGGCATGATGCCCTGGGGGAAGCGGAGCCCTGGGGGGTTCAGGGCATGGTGCAACCCAGTGGCTGTATGCCGCTGGCATCGGCCGCTCCCAAAGTAGCTGTAGCAGGGGCTGCAATGAGTGGGGCCTGGCCCCACAGCCCTTTCCCCTCCCCCTTCCACTCATGGCCCTCACAGACTTATGTGCTTGGGGGAGTGGGGAGTGAGCCTATGCCAATCACGTAACAGTGATTACCTTTTGTATGATGAATTTCAGGTATAAAAAGGGTCATCGCATAAGAGCAAATTTGCATAAATCAAACCTGCGTAAGTCGAAGAAAACCTGTAAATCCATGGAAAATGGAATAGCGCGCACAGAGCAAGTCAAGCAGTCAAATGTATCCAATAGGTGCATTTTATCATAAAGATTTTGCCACCCACCACATGTGTGGTATATGTAGGACATGCACACCAAACTGAAATGTTTATTTTCAAATCTTGCCTAAAGAAAAATTTATAAAGAAGCATAGTAGGACATACTCAAAAAATAAAACACTTAAACAGTATTTCTTTTTTCTGTAAAGACAACCATCTCAGTCATATCTTCTGTGTTATTCTTTCGTAAACAGAATTAATAGAATATTCAGTATGATTCTATTACACCACCTTCCCTGAATCTTTTAGAGCCTTTTTAAATCATTATTCCCAGTAGTTTTTCTCTTTGCAATTAGCATTTCAAACTAAAATTAGATTCCTAATGTTTTTAAAACACACTTAGAGCTACTACTGGTTTATTTCACGCATATACATCTCAAACCTTCAAAAAAAAAAAATCAAGAAAGCAGGAAACAAAACAGACTTTTCCTATCCTTTGTATTACAGCTGAAGGTGTAACCACAGTTCTCAGGCTCCCAGATAAGGGTCATTTGGGATACTTGGTACAACAGGTTAAGACAAGCCCAGAAAGCTTTACCACCTGGCTTTAAATATGAAAGCCAAATTGTTCAGGTTCCTTTGAAAGAATGTTACCTGCATGTCTAAATTAGATTCTTCTGCCTTTTTTTAATCAATAAATACTTCTGGTCTTGTAAAACCAGAATTAAAAAAAAAATCTTCAGTTCAATCAGAAGTTTTTTAAGTATTAGTATTTTTAATTATAAAGAAAATTTTACAACACGCTGTACACTAGAAGCTTTACCTGAGTGTCCCATCCATTTACAGTTTATTTTTACTAAAAATTATGACCGGAGTATTTGAATAGGATGTAAACTAATGCACTCGTTTCCTCCAAAAGCTTTCTAACAACTTTCGTTACTTTGCTGATGTTCATGGCTTTTTCAGGCACCAGAGATAATCATTGCTATTCAAAATCCAATGGACTTAAAAGTGAAACGAACAAAAAATTAAGTTAGTTTCACTCTGCTGCACATCAGTGAAGTCAGGAGCAATGGCAGAGGCAATTCACAGACTGGTAGAACAGTAGAGCTAGAAGGGACCTCAGGAGGTCATGCAGTCCAAGTCCCTTCGCAAGGCAAGATCATTGATACGGACTAGATTGAAGGACTCAAGAAGAGAGGATGCAGGAAAGATAGCTTAAATACAGACTAGCCTTGTGGCAGCCAAAAGGTTCTGTACTGTCGGGAACAATTAATTCTTTTATCATTGGCAACCAGATTGGTATGAATGAAGGAAGGAGCAAAGAGGCTTCAAAATTATATCAAATCCCTATCAGCCACAAGCAACAAAGAAAAAGGGATCAGACATAGCAGCTAGGTAAAGATCACAGCACCATCCATTCCCTCTGCCATAAAAGTGAGAGGTCTTGGCTCCTATCCCAGGCACTACCCCTTGGAGAGTAGGGCCATTTTTCTTAGGCTATGCTCTGCACTGTCAAAAAAGCTAAGATGTTATACCAAGGCAGCTAATGTGGATTGTCTATCTTACTGTTGAAATTAAAAGAAGTAATTTTTTTTTTAATCTTCATGTAGCAAGATAAAGTCAACACTATTACCCTCCATACATTCACCCACAATATACTGGATTATCTGGCAACTGTATATCAGTGCCATAAAAAGAGGCATCCCATAAAGACACAAATCTACTTGAAGAGTGACTCATAAATCCAGAAAAAAAATAAGAACTCTTTTTTCTGTCAGTATAAATTTACTTAAGGCTCAGCAAAATCAGATCTACTCTATCAATGAATATTCAAGATACCATTCAGCACTTGTTGAATCCCAAGTGCGAATAAGTTAGTACATATAAAAGAAAAAAAATAGGCTATCCACCTTACATAGGAGAATTCTAGGAGTATATCTGAAATGAGGAGACAGCATTCACACTAGTCACCAGCCCCACCGCTGTACTTTTAAAAACAATCTTATTCCAGCATTCTGGAATTTTTTTTGCTACTGCGTAAATAAGGAAATCAACAGCATCTTGAAAAGTGTTCACTTTGCGGCTTCTGAATTAGCAAGCATTGGCTTAAAATCTTTTAGTAAACTGACGTTAGTCAAAGGAGCAGAGGAAATTAAAACATAAGGATAACAAAACTTTAGTCCAGGCAGGTAGAAAAGACCTTGAGAAGCTTATTGTTCTCCTCTGATGCTGCTGGTAATGGCTTGCTTTTCAATTAAAAAATATTCTAATGCGGCTGTGTGGCCATAGGAAACACTGGAAAGAGAGAGGTCACTATTCCAAATAGGTTCTAAATATAACAATCCCATTCTTTCCTTCCCCACTTTTTAAGTTAAATTATACATAAAAGAAATAAGGTGAAAGCTTTTTTCTATTTAGTTACCTTTACTAAACTAGGATTATAGAAAACTAAAGAAGGTAAAACCCCTTAATATAAGCATTTACATTTTTAAACCAACTTGCTATAGGCCAGCGCTATTAATGTAATAGTGCAAGACTGCCAAGTCAAGCCAGTTTGCCTCCCCTTGCTGATTCAAATTTGATAAAATAGGATGAAGACACTGTCATTTTTCATTAGGAAATGCCAGCTCAGCTCAAGCAGTTTGTGACTCAGTGTAGGTTCAGAGTTTCTGGGGTGGGTCAGTCCCACAATACAGAGGTTATATACTGCCGGGGTTGTGGCAAGACATACAGGTTCTGCAACAACATCCTTCCTCTATGGCCAATATGAAACAAAAAAAATTGAAGTTAACACACTTAACATTCTGCAAAATAGTGTAATAACAGCAGAAATCCAAACTACAGAACCTTTGCACAGTCCAAATCTCTCAATTCACTTCTTTTTAAAGTAAGAATTCACTTTTTTTTTTTAAATAGGAGTTTTAAACAATCATCATATATCATAATGGTCATTGACCTAAGTTTCACTTTAAGTGAAGTCTCCCATTAACTGAAAATTAAGCATCCTATTGTCTGATCAGTAAACAGTCCTGATTAACCACTATTTTTAAATGACAGCCCAACAAACCTGCTGCAATGACTGTACTGGAGGCAAATTCTGCAGTTCCATGTACTGTATCCTTGCTCAGTGTGGCACTAGTGCACTACGGGTGCTTATACACGTGGGGGAGGAGGCTTTAAGTATAGCGGCTCCAAGAGCCACTCTAATAAAAGTGTCCAGAGCATCACAGGTATCAGTGTCCCTGAGCTGAAAAAATGGTGGCAGGGGCACTTTAGCTAAAGCTTGAACAAGCTTTAATTAAAGCACCCTTACCACCATTTTTCATCACCGGGACGCTGCAGTCTTCTGGACCATGGTAATTACCATGCTCCAGCAGACTCAATTAATCTTACAGGACATCAGAGCAGTACATTGGAGCAGCCTTGCTGTATGTGTATAGGCGCCCTACATGTTTACTTGTGGAGTTGTATTTTAAAACCAACTAAGGGGGTCATCATTCATCATATACTATTCCTACTAGTGCTCATTCCTTGGACAATCTAGCACTCCTCCTGCAACAACGGGGACTCCTGGAAATCAATACCAAATTTTTAAAGACCTGCACATTTTCAGTTATTCTGCTCTCAATTATGGGTTGCTCTTTTCCATTTTCTCAGACTTTTTCAGTTATTCTGTGCATAATATTAAAACCTACACAACAAACTAGTCCGGTACCATGCACATTTAAAGTTTATGAACATTTACATAGTTTTGAAGAATCTCTATATTGAGGAAGAAAAGGTTCCATTTACTCATAAGAAGATTTTGATAAGTTAGTGGTAGCAGCTCTGAGATTACCATTTTACATTCTATTTGTTTCACTGCTTGTATTAACTTGTAAAGATGAAAAATATAGCACTGTTAACTTCTACATTAAAAAACCCAACATACTGTGTTGCAAATTTTTTTTTTCAAATGTTTGGGCTTTTTAACCTTAGCAACATCATTTTATTAAAAAACCCTTTACCACAGGAAAATATGCAAGTGTAGAGCAGCAATATTTCAGTTGTTGTTAATTATTATAAAATTCCTTTGTGTATATTTATTCTGAAACATAAATTGAGAACATGGAATTATAGCCTTTTCTTATTTGTCAAAAATCTGAGATTTTTTTAAAACCCTTGTATAGAAAGAGTTGAAATAGGCATGAGGCTCTTTCAATGCTTTTTCCAAAGACAATTTGGAAAGGCATAAATTCAAGAAAATGCCATGAAAAGAAAAACAACTTCATGCTTACAATGGAAAATGTCATATCTACTTTTTGCCACCAACAACTCTTGAAATTACTAAGAATATAAGAGGTGCCATACTGCAGTGGAGACTAACCTTTTCGGCAAGTATGCCACTGGTAAATCCAACACCCTCCCTAATCGCCACTTTGATCCCCTTTCCATGCCAAATCAACTGCTTTGCTTTCTTCTCCCTGCCCTGTGTTCCTTCCCTGATGTGCTGTTCTGCTTTGTGCTCTCTGTCCTATCTGTCACTGTGTCCCCTGGTCCCTCCCCAATCTGCCATATTCCACAGAAGCTGCCCATACCACAGACTGGCCACCCCTGTAACGGTGGGTCAGATTCAAAGGTCCATCTAGCCCAGTATCCTGTATCTCACAGCAGCACAGAGTGGATGTTAAGAAGAGAATTAGTTTGGGACCGACCTAGTCTGGGACTGATCAGTTTCTTGTCCTCCTTCCCTAACAGCTGCTAGCCTTGGAAACCTTTATTTGGAGGCTGCAGCCCATCTCATGTAAATTCTATCTAACCTTCTTTTGAACCTGGTTAATTATTAGCCTCTGCAACATCTTGTACAACTTCTTATGGCAATGCATTCCACAAGTTACTTATACACCATGAAAAAAACCAACTTCCTTTTATTTTAAATTTGCTTCCTAATAATTTCATTGCATGTCCCCTAGTTCTCATACTGTGAAAAATGGTAAAAAGTATAACCCTATTTACTCTACCCATACCATTCATTATTTTATAGACCTCTATCATATTCCTCCTCAGGCATCTTTTCTCTGAAAAGTCCTACCCTATTTGCTCTCCCCTTACAAGGAACCATGGCTCTGCTCTTTCTTTTTATCTTCTCTGTGCCTTGTCTAGTTTTACTATATCCTTTTGGAGTTGAGGGGAGGACTAGAACTGCAATCACTATTCAAGGCATGGGCATACAGACTAGCCACAGACTTTTGTTTTCACTTCCTTTCTTAAGAATGTTAGGGATTGTATTTGTTATTTTTGACTTCTGCTTAACAATGGGCTGATCTTTCCAGAGAAGTATCCACAAGTTTCCTACGTTTGTCAGTGTTTCAGGCAAAGCAAACTTCTTCCTGTACAGTCATTAAGTGTTCCATACATGAGGGGTGTCAAACTCATCAGGCCCTGTTGGCCAAATGAATAGCATGGGGCCAGCCCACAGGCTGGATGAATGGTGTAGAACCAGTCCACAGGCCAAAACAGGCCCATAGACCAGTCCTGCATGCTAGAACCAGCAGGCAGCAGGGCAGGTCTGGCACAGGTACTACAATCGTACAATCTCACCCCAGCCCCGTGATATGTGTACCTGCCTCATGCACCGCGTGCCCCCACACTGGTCCCATGCACTGCATGCACCTGCCCTGTCCCACATGCCATGTCCAGTGTGTGCCTAAATCCTGATCCTAACAAGCTGTGTTCAGGCCAAACCTTAACCTTACATACAGAACTCTAAGAAGGCAGAGCCAGCTAATTTCCAATTAATTCAGTGCCAAACAGTCTGAAACATCCCTCATTGCATTGCATTGCATCAGGTCTCAGGTAATTATGCAGGGGAAACCTTAAGAAATGGATACCCACAAAGTATTATCAATTATAACTACGTGAAAAGATGTTTCTTCTTCTTTAATCTGTGACTGGAAGCTCCAGGTTCCCAGCCCCTTGAAAAATCAGGTACAAAGTGTCAGCAGGGGAGTGCCTAAAAATTTGTGCAAATGTTGGCCTTAAACAGAAAATGTGATTTAAAGTTACAAAAGACTGGCAGAGGGACTCACCAGCATACTATATCACTGGAAACTATTTTAAGTCACTTTCAACTGATTCAACTTCAAGTTGACAATACTACTTTAGAAATAAAAACAAACAATAATCATGCTTATTAAAAGCTATTTTGACTGATTCCATAAAAATTCTGTAATGTTAACCTCTACATTTTGAAAAGTTACAAAAATAGAATAATACAGATAAGACCACACCGAGGAGAATCATACATGTTGTTTGATTCATTTCGTACACACATATTCTTCCCAAAATAAAAAATGTTATCCAAAATAAAGTCTGCAATTCAAAAATTCACAAGAACACTATAATTACACATCCTAGACCCAACTACTACTATTGTATGTTAAGACACCTTAAAATGCCCTTTAGACACAGAAAACTTATCAAATATAACTAGCCTATTTAGGGTTACCATATTTCCAGTTCCAAAAAAGAAGATACCTGTTGAGGGACACACCTCACTCCCAACCCACAGCCCCCTGGCCCTGCCAGCACCACTCGCTCCTAGCCTGTAGCCCCCATCCCTGCTGCTGCCTCTCACTCCAGAACTGCAGACCCTTGGCCTTACTCGTGCCCCTCAGTCCCAACCCACAGCCCTCTATCCCTGGTGCTGACCCTCCCTCCTGACCTGCAGATCCCTGACCCTGCCAATGCCCCTCATTCACAACCCACAGTCCCCTACTCTCCACTCCCTGCTGGTACCCTTCACTCCCAAGCCACAGCCCCTCCAGCCCTGTCCGTTCCCCTCATTCCCAACCCACAGCCTCCTGTTCCCCCCAGCCCTGCTGGAGGGGGCTCCCAGCTGCCCCCGGCTCAGAGCGCAGTGACTCTGATTCAGGTGTGGCAGTGGTGCAGGTTAGAGAGAGGAGAAGGGGAGGCCTGTGGCACCTCCTACCCTGGACTGGGTCTCCTACACTGCACCAGGTGGCCTACCCACAGCCCCCCTACCCCCAGGGCAGGGTCTCCTGACTGCCCCATGCCTGTGAGCACAGACACTGGCCTCGGTGCCTCCAACCCAGCCACGGAGCTTCCAGCTTCCCCAACATGACCCCTGTGCCCCCTGCTCCCACTGGAGTGGCAGGTACCTCTGCCCTGCCCACCCTGCTCTGCCACAGCCTAAGTGCTAAGACAGCTTCCCCCCCGCACTGCCAGGCACTGGCCCCCCTCACACACCCATCCCCTTCACACACCCTTGCTACACCTCCCGCCCTGACGGTCCCCAAGCCCTGAGCCTCCAACCCCTCTCCCCATAGACTTACCTGCATCCAGCTCATGAGGTTGTTCCCACCACCCTTCCTGGCTGCATGTTGGCCACATGCGTGTGCATGCAAACACATGCACACACACCCCACTCCCCCTTCCCCCGCTCCCACCAGTGGAGCACAGCAAAATCCCAGACATTGGTTCACATTTTAAAAAACTGCCAGGACGGAGATCAGGGGATCCAAAAAGAGGACACATCCGGGAAAACCCAGATGTATGGTAACCCTTAAGATTATTATACAATTTTAATGAGACCAACTGAACTTCAGAAAACAAATTTACTTTCTGCCAAGATATCCAATGTTAAAGGTTGAGAAAATTCTGAATTCAACAAATGTGCTGTCTGCCATTTTGCCTACCAAAACATGCTCAAGATGTGATTATCTCCTCCTCTCTGGTCTCAGTGCTAGCAACTACACGATATATTTGAGTCCATTCAAAATGCTGTTGCTACTTTGCTGGCTCGTCACTCATACCACCCACTTTCCCCCTACCATTTCTTTCATTAGTTTCCACTCTTCTTCTATATCACATGAACTTCTTGTCCTTACCCTCAGATCCCTTCCCAGTTTGGCTCCACTCCAGCTGTCAGACCTACCATCTTACTGAAGTTAATACCTGCCTTCATTCAAATGACGATACCAGCTTTAATCATCTTATTCTCGCAAGCACATTTACCCTTTCTCCTGAGCTACTCCTTACTTAAGAGAAAATTAGAGTTTCTGCTATGATTTATACTGCAAGAAGATGGCCCAAAGGAACTAATTTAAACCCACATGAACAAAGGGCTTTTCAAAAATCAGGATTCAACTTGTCATTACATAAAGCAATTCAGCAAGTTATTAAGATATATAGCATCTTCAAACCTGACCCCTCTTTCTCCCCCACTGGATTCCTAACATCATGGCACCTGAGCACATCTGTTAAGATTTCAGAAAGTTTAACCCAATGTGTCTACACATTTGCTTATACAGGAGCTTAGTTTTGCACTACTATGACATTTGCAGCCATAACTCTAAACTTTGTAGTTGCACGGTATGTACCCACACACCTCTGTCAAGCCTAAGCCTGGTGGCTAGGATGTAACCAGTGATTCTCAGCCAGGGTGCCAAACAGTCTGAAACATCCCTCCCAGGCAGAAGGAGAGCCCTTGAAGGGTGCTGCCAGGGGCGAGATCAGCAGGTAAGTGCAGGCTCTGCCTGGATGATCCCTCACCCCCACTACTCACCCCCTCTGCAAGAAGGTAAGCACTGTGACATATAAATTAGTTTTAGAGGTTATGAAGGGGAGCTTCAAGTCAAAAAGGGTTGAAAACCACTGATATCAAGATAATACTTTTATATGTTGCATGTTCAGAGGTTCTTTTTACCAGCTCCTAATGGGTGCCCTAGTAGAGGTTAAATATGGCATTTGTTTAAACAGATGAAATTAAAATAACTACAGTATCTTGGCCCAAAATCTCAAGGGAATGGGAAGGAATTCCAAAGGTCCCCAGATGTGAGGGAAATTGGTGGAAGTGAGACAGCCCTGATTTAAGTTATAGGTTATACTAGATTATCATACTAAAATGGAACTAAGGACTTTACTCTGAATCAGAATGACCTGATTGGAAAAAAAAATAAAAAGATAAAATCCCTTTCCCCTAATCTGGACCAAATCTTATAATTTATGGATCAGTGCGAACTGGGTATACCATTCCCAGCATTCTGTTCCACATCAGCACATTTTTATCTTATAACAGATGTCTAACAAATACATTCTACTATTAACAAACATGTGAACTATCATCACCCTAACTGAAAACAGTGGCCAACTGTTGTAAGCAGAGCAGCCTGGGTCTGCCAGCAACCAAGACAACCTTTTTTCAGAGAAATGTACAAGAAGCCCTGAAGTTGGCAATTTAAGACTAATTTACTTAGGGGGAATTTTTCTTCACAATCTTCTATTAACTTAACAGAAGTTTATAGCACAAGTGTATCCTTACCTAAACTTCTGCTGTCTTTTTAATATTTACGATCATAATACTAGATAGTCTTAGCCATAACAAGGTGAGAGAAGCAATTTAAAAGGCCTAGGACTGCTGTGAATTTGACTCAACAAATTTTGTTTGGACAGTTATTTCAAATTATTTCTGTTTGGTTGCCCAAGGTTGTAGGCTTTTAGACTTTTCAGGACAACTCTCTTTTATCCCATTTCTATTTGAGGTCTTTCAGTACTACCAAAACATAAATAATAGATAGCCAGTCCTTTTTTGGATTCCTGTGAAATTATATGATAGCCTGTGGAGATCTACTGTGTAATTGTCTGCAAAATTACCTCCTTTTCAGTTCTAAACTTGCATTCAGTTAGAATGAATACCTCCTTGGTCCTCTACTGTCAGAAAGGGAGTAAAGCACCTGATTTTTTCACATAACTTGAATTAAAGGGCACATAAAAGGTAATGGTCCCAATTTTGTCACTTTCTTCATATGTAAACTTTCCATCCCTCTAATCATTCTTATCTTTAGTCTCCAAAAGCTTTCCTGTTTCAGAAATCTTTTGAGGAAGGGCAAGTAGTAGTAAATACAAATTTTCAGGTAAGAGCATACCAACAATGAATGATAATAGCACAGTAAGATTTTCAGTACTATTCTCTGTACCAGTTGTACTCAACCTTCTGCCCTCAAGGGCCCAATGAGTGGTTTGTGGCCAATCCACAGGCTGAATCCAGAGTGGGGTTCCCACACAGGGTCAGTCTATGGATAAATTCTGGTGTGCTGGCTCTACCCTGCATGCCAACCTGACTCTGCATCCCAGTTATGGCTACAGAGCAACTCTACTCCCTGACACAATCAAATGCACAGGGCCATGCCATCCAGCCCACAGGGTTCCCCACCAGTCTGGAAATTTGGCAGTGGGGGAGTAGTGGCAGCACTAATAGCCACTACAATTAACGCTACCACCATTCCCCCAGCACCAAATTTTCAGATCCATGGGGAGCCCTATGGATTGGATGACATGGCTTTGCGCACTGGAGGTTGAGCACTATTACTTTATAACATTCCTGGCTGATCTAGGATACAAGATTTATGCAGTAGAATGAGCTCTCAACATTTGCTACTTCTGCCCTGAGATGGTTTATTAGCATTCTACTCCCTCCTGTCTGTATGCGTTTACAATACAGACTGGGGAAGTGCATTATTTAACCCTGGCTTTAAAAAAAATTAAGATCTATTTTTAGATAGCTGAAATTCTCCCTAAAACAGCATAGTGTAATCTAGATTTTTCTTCTGTTGAAAGAATAATGCAAGGCTTTTTTATAAAAAGCAGAGTTATCCTGCTCTTGGTTTAAAAGCAGTGTTTTAGACTAGTAGCTAGTGACCAGAATAAATAATTTTATCAGGAAATCTGAACTAAGGCGGATAAAAAGCTATTTCAGAAGAGTAGTAACAACTATAAAATTTCTTGCTACGATATTTAGAAACATTATTCAGGTAAGTTTAGCTCAGTAATGCCCACAGCAGTCACTGGAAAAAAGACTGAGATACATGCTTTGTAGTACATGAGCATCAGTTTCTCTCCTACTTCCAAAAAGCCGTTACTAATCCGTAAGATATATAGTTGCAATTGAATTCTAACGTGCACCTGTGCTTAACCTGAAAACAACTCTACAGAAGTACATTTGGAGTTGCCACTGCAAAGTATGCTGACTGCTAATTTGGTTAGACTGCTGTTTACCTTGTTTTATTAAAACTCAAGATTTTGGGGAGCTAAGTATTTCTATTTCTAAAAGTACTTCAATACATGCCACTATCCTCTTCTTTCAAACACCCAATACTTGCTGAATTACCTCTTTCCTTTGAATCACTATAAAATAAATATTATTTTATCCCTTGAAACAAAACATTTAAAATGTTGATAACCTTCTATGTTTAGTCAAACTTTTTCCCCCTTTCCTTCTATTTTAGTGCCCATGCGCTTCTGTTGTTGCTCAGTTGATAAAAATTCATGAAAAAGTTATCACACTACTTTTTTAAACATACTCAAGGCATAAATAAGGAAAAAGTTAAAAAGAAAACACACGTACCCATAGAAAGATGTGACGCTGCACAGATGCAACTAAATAATTAATTAGGAAACAGACCATTCATTGCAGGCAGTGATGTGAAGAAAGAAACAATTTAAGATTGAAATCTCCCACTAAATTAATCAGCCTGGGAGTTTGGGAACAACAGGTAATATCTTGTTACTTGTAGAATTAGATTGATACAATAATTTTTAGAACAGAACCGCACTTCAAATCCTCCTGCCAGTGACAATGAAGACACTCCATCCCCTCTTGGTTAGCTTATTGTTTCTTTTTAAACCTTCTCCAAAACCGATATGTTCCTATAGCACCAAGCATCCCAAAACTGAACCTAGGGCCACTAACCTGGGTTAGTATCAAACATGATTTTATCCAATTAGAGCTACTCCTCGCTTAACGTCATACTTATGTTCTTGAAAAATGTGACTTCAAGCAAAACAATATTAAGCGAATCCAATTACGTCACTACCAGCCAGCAGCCAAACAACATTACAACCAAACACTGCGCAACTTTAAACGAGTATGTCCTCTAATAGATCAGGGACATAATAACGAAACAACATTAACCGGGACGACGTTAAGTGAGGAGTACCTGTACATAGGTCTCCCACCAATGTGAATCTGTTTGGATTCCTGTAACAATTCCCTTGATCTCTTTCATCTTCCAAATTAAATGCAACACCTTTCACTGCTTGTATGTTAAAGATTAAGAGTATAAATTTGCCTTCTGATTTTTAGTTTCAAAATGCATGAACTAACATGGTTACATTCAACTTCATCAGCCCTTCCAAAGACAACTAATTTAACTGACATACATAATGTACAGAAAGATTTCTAGAAATTACCTATTTCCAACATAAAACAAATACTTAAACAACCCTGCCCTCTACCTTTCCCAAGATGTGTGCGTCTCCAGGCACAGATCTCTAGCATAAGTGACAGTTTCATCAAGATGCATTCTTAAAAGACTAGATACTGTACTGAAAATTATTCACTTTCTAAATCTGTAACTGCATATTACTAGATAAGCCATTATGGTTTACATACTTTTATCTACCAAAAGCACATATTAAAGCTACTCTAGGTTTTGCATAACAGCTCCTTCTCTGTCTCCAACTCCTCCAAATACCAGGTTTCCTCTACTGCTCACTAAAGCTGTGGACACATGTTAATTTGCTGTGCTATACTGTCTCAGCACTTCGTAGTGCTACAAAAATAAAGTGCCACATGGACATGCATGCTGCTGCAAGTGGATCCCCTGTGACCCTCCTCTCACCCACTACATGTAACTGGACACACATAACATGTGACTCTTTGAAAACAAAACTTTTCTGTGATGGACCCACATTTTTTGTGGCACTGCAGATGTGTGAACCTTCACTTTCTGTAGAGCTACAAGGGGGTTTGGGTCCATAATTTAAGGGCTTCTTACTCCTCCTACAAATCATTCCTAACCCCTCCCCTCTGGTTTCCTCAGGCATACAAACACTAACATTGAACAGGAAGTCCCACAAACTTCTACTTGTATTGATTATATATTATGTACTTGCCATGATCCTATGAGCACATGTATTGCACTATATAAAAATAACTAACCTGACTGGTATGTTAAGATCTAAGCTACTTTGTTTTTCTGAGTAAACACACTATCAATCTACATCTTCATTAAAAATAAAACAATATTCCAACCTTATGACTGAAAGTCTATCACTAAAATGACAAC
Source organism: Gavialis gangeticus (assembly GCF_001723915.1). NCBI lineage: Eukaryota > Metazoa > Chordata > Crocodylia > Gavialidae > Gavialis > Gavialis gangeticus. The sequence continues at coordinate 78,143,076 of NW_017729029.1, read as the reverse complement.
TCTTGGAATATGTCATCCTTCATATAAGATACAGGTAACCATAACAGAATGCTTCGTCCTTGGATTCAAATATTTCAAACTTGTCCTGCCTTGCTTACAAAACATACCTCAGATGGGAGCAGTTTTCCAATCAGACTCCTTATATGCAACCTGCCACAGCACTCACTAGAATAGGAGAGATTGCAATCTCTTATGACCATCAGTTAACATACAGCCTTCAGATACCACTCAATTTGTTATGCCTGTGGCACTAAACTTACAGGTTTTCCAGCATTAACACTATGAACTTTTATTTTCACAGGTTGGTTGCCAGTCCCTCATTCTTGGCAGATGCTTGGACTACAGGCTTTAAGTCACAAGCAACATTTCCTTATTTAGCTGCAATAATTCAAGGCTTGTGGAAACTGTTCATTTGATAGCACCGCTGCCCTTATATTTGAATTGTTACACCACATGCATGCAATGGAAGTACAAGATTCATGTTATCAGTGCACCTCACCTGCACCCACAGAGGAGCCACTTAGGAATTACCCACTGAATAACAATACTGTTGGCCATAATTTGCCATTTTTCTCTTTAGGAGACTTCAGTTCCTAGACCTGAAAAATAAGACATTTAAGAAGCCCTAACAATAAAAAGAGCAAATCATTTTAATGATTTTAAACTGAAATGACGAGGCATAAATATACCCTCTAAAAATGCAACTAAAATTCCTACGGATTTTAAATGTGGATTTTCTGCACGTGCACAAAACAAATCCTGATCTCATTTTTTAATCACATCAGCCTCAAAAACTTTGCAAGCTAACAAACTGTACAAGCTCCAAAGGAGCCATTCTGGTACGTCATCCCAGCAATTCCACCAAGGTACAATAAACTCTAACGATATGGGGGAAAAAAAAAAGAGCACGAGCGAGCGAGAGAAAATAACATTGCTTAAAGGAGTCCAAAGTAATTACCAGTTTTTCAAGAATTGATGAAAACTTTTCTATGCTGATCACTGAAAATATCCAACTACACAACCCAAGAACATGGGGACCGGACTTTATGATCTTACAGGTCCCTTCCGGTTCTATTTTTAAAAAGCCAAAAACACCGCTCTTTGTTTTTAATCAGAACTATGACATTTCTTCCTTTCTTGGGCAAAGGAAGATCAGTCAAGATTCCTCTAAGCCTCTTTGGATGCCTGGATCTCTGAACATCTGGCTGAAGTGGGAAAAGCGTTCCAGGTCCTACCAAGCCAGGAGCAGACCTGGCTGACTTTCACTTGGGGGGATTCTGCCCAAGAACAAGGAGTCGCTGAGCCCATCTGTTTCTCTGACCCCCCACCCCCAGTCCCAGCGTTTGTCACCAGCTGCTGGTGCCATGCATCTTCCCAGCCACATCTACAGAAGCAGCAGTCCCAGGGTCCCCAAGCAGGGTCGGGTGTCCCTATTCAAGGTCTCCCTGATCACACCACGGGTCCCCGAGCTGCTACACAGCGCCTCTCCCCCCAGCATCCCCGTCTCCTGCGGACCTGCCACAGCCCAGAGCAACTGTCTTCCCCCTGGCACTGAGAGGGGCTGCGGGAGAGGGTAGCTTGCCCAACCCGGGTCTGACAGGAAGAGGCAAGGCCCAGGCGAGGTGGGGTGGCCCTCCGGGCTCCCCCAGGCAGCGGGACCAGCCCCCCGGGCGTGCCGGGCCTGGCAGGAAGTCAAGTGCACCCCGTCCCCGACCGGCAGAGGGCGGCTCTGCTCCGCCGCCCGAAGCTGTGCGCGTCCCTCCCCCCGGCCGGGCAAGCTGCGCCCGATGCCGCCCCCCGCGGGCAGGAGCCGCCGGCAGGGGCCAGGGAAGGGGAGGCGGACGAGGAGACCCGGCCTCGCCGCCGTCCCGCGCGCCCTTCTCG
>NW_017729029.1:78056682-78140718 GCF_001723915.1 Gavialis gangeticus | reverse complement strand
GAGCCGTGCCAAGCCCTGCGGCTGCTCCCGGCGCCCTGCCCCCTGCTTCGCCCACGCGAGCCGCCCGCGGGCGCCGGGCCTTGCAGCGCCTCACCCCGAAGGCAGCATCCTGCCTGGGTGCCAGCTGGGCCCCGGCCTCTGCCACCCGCTGAGGTGTCTCCTCACCATGTATCTGGGGCCATGAAGACAGATTTCCTTACGCCCTCCAGGGGATAACTGTTCTTCTGGCCTGGTTCGAGGTGTTGGGGCTTAAAGCCTGCTTTCTGGAAATGGGAGGCTCCTCCCTAGCTTGTTTCTGTGCCCACATGGCTGAGGGCAGGCAAAGCTTGGGCGCATGTGAACCCCATGCCTCCTGGCTTGGGCCTGCACATAGGATGCCCACTAAAAGAGTTTGGAAATATCTGAAGCCCCTGGTAGGGGTGGAGGATGTTTGCTGGCTGCAGGGCCGCTTGTGGTTCTGCACTGACTCGTGGATTTGGACTTGATTCGGCTTGGAACATGAAACATTTCTTTAAAAAAAAAAAAGTGCATTCTGCCTCCAACTGGCAGGCTGGAAAGGACACCAGAAGTGCCATGTAGGAAACCAACCCGTCCTCTGTCTTCGCCAGTCTCCTGTGTCACACCTGGATTCAGCTAAGGGCCTGTGGACACTGTCTGGCGTGCTCTGCTCCATGCCCCTGCTTGACACACTTGTTTTCCCTCTGACTGGCACTCCCGTCTGTTTTTTTCATTTGTCCCAAAAAATCTGTTGTCCCCTTTTCCTGCAGCCTCCCTGCCTAAGGGAGGCCAATGACCAACTCGGTAGACTGCACCCACGTGTTTTAAAGGATGGCAAATAGGCCCATATCGCACCTGGATTCGGCTGAGGGCTTGCAGGTGCTGTCCAGCGTGTTGTGCTCGGTGTCCCCCCTTGGCACTCTTGTTTTGAAACTTTGACCTCCGTTTCTGTCCCTGTTTTCATCATTATTTGTCGTAAGCATTCAGTAACTCATCACTAGAGTCCCCTGTATTAAAGGGGGCTTATAGTTTCCTTGGCAGGCCTGGCCCATGAAATCCCTTCACGTGTTAAAAGGCCTGTCACACGTGGATTCGTCTGAGGGCCAGTGGGCACTGTCCAGTGTGCTCTGCTCAGTCTCCCCCCTTGGCAATCATTATGAACCTCTGACTTCTACTCCTGTCCCCATTTTCATCATTTTTATCTCAAATAATCTGTAACATGTCATTAGTGGCCCCCCATACTAATGGGGGCTTCTAGTTGCCCCCCGTACTAACGGGGGCTTATAGTTTCCTCAGCAGGCCTGGGCCCATGACTCTCCTTGACGTATTAAAAGTCCTGTGTTGCACATGGACTTGTTTGAGGGCCAGCAGGTGCTATCCTGTGAGCTCTGCCCAGTGCCCCATTCCCTCCCGCTTGGCACACTAGTTATTAACCTTTGACCATCACTCCCATCCCTGTTTTTTATCATTTGTCCCAAGCAATCAGTTGCCACTTTATCAGTAGTCCACCTCTCTGAGTGGGGCTTATAGTTTCCCGTGGTGGGCCTTTAGCCCATGAATCCCCAAAGTGGCCTGTGTCATACACAGGCTTGTTCGAGGACCAGTGGGGGCTGTCCAGCATGCTCTGCTTGGTGTCCCCTCTAGGCACTAGTTTTAAACTTCTGACCTTACTCCCATCCCTGTTATCTTCAGTTATCTTCAGTTGTCCCCAGAAATCAGTTGTTGTCTACCTAGTGGCCTCCCTTTCTAAGGGACGCTTATGCTGTTTCCTTCTGGGCACTGACCAGCATTCTTTAAGCAACAAATAGGCCTGTGTTGCACATGGACTCATTCAAGGACCAGTGGACACCAACTGGTACGCTCTGCTCTGCGGCTCCTTCCTGATCCCTTATTTCAAACCTATTTTGTCACTCCCTTCCCTGTTTTCTTTTTATTTTGTGCCAAGAAATCTGTTTCTCAGTCACCTCCCTTTTTCAAGGAGTTTTATAGTTTTTCTGGGCATTGGCCACAATCCGTTGAAACTAGCAAACAGGTCTGTGTCACACATGGACTCATTAAGGGGGCCAACGGGTGCTGGCTGGTGGGCTCTGCTCTGTGTCCCCCTCCAGGGTGCTCATTTGAACCTATAACCTTCACTCTTGCCCGTTTTGTCTTTTGTTTGTTCCACGAATTCAGTTGATATATACCCAGTAGTTCCCACTATTAACGGGGGGGGAGGGGGCTGTTGCTCTGTGGGCTCAAGGCCCATGTCCCCAATATGTGTGAAATAGGCCTGTCACACATGGACTCATTTGAGGGCCGGTGGGCACTGGCCAGTGGGTTCTGCTCTCTGCTTCTCCTCAGTGCACTCATTTTAGACCTATGACCCATCTTTAGTTGTCCCAACCAATCAGTTATATGCCCTTTATGGCCCCCCTCAAATTGAACTTGGGTGCCACTCCATTCACAAAAGTTATGGCGGAGTGTTTCAAGTTCAGTGAGGTGTGCCTCAATATAAAAAGGTTGAGAACGACGGTTCTAGAAATCTCTCATGGATTACTATCTCTCCCCAGATAATCTTTGCTTTTGCAGAAAATAAGAAACTAAACAACTTCCTGACTTTGTATAGTTACTCAGGCTATCACTCTACAAATAGTCAAGAATACAGGCTTAGCTTTATTCACTAGCTCATTGAAATCCAGTCCTTTTGTAGTCCCTGTCACCATAGTATCAACCTGCTGTCTTGTAAACAAACTGTTGTATACAGCCTGAAGAAAAACAAGGATGGTGTAAGTGCAGAACTGTTTCCCAAGTCAGTGAGGTTTTTCAAAACTTGGGGGTAACTGAAAGAGAAAATAAGCCACCTGTTTCCTTATTTAACACTTGCATTCTGCTGCAGTGAAAGCCAAGCATCCGATCACTTCCTTTTCCAAAGTTTTGAAAAAATGTGTAATACTTCAAACATAATTATCTTCATAAAACCACTATGTGAAAGCACCTTGTTCACTAAAACATCTGTGCGTACTTGGTCATAGCATGTTACTTTATTGACATTTTTGTTTTCTATTCTGTTTGCGCTGCAAGAATACGCTATATCCAAGAATCCTGAATTTTACCTTGCAGTGATAATTTACTATAAGAGTAAAATGGGATATTGCATCATGAGTCTATTTTTTAAGGTAACTTGGTTCTTAACATGCTTGGGAACTGACTGAAACTAGTATAGCTGTATTAGTGCTGTTGGATTTTTCTTTTCTCTGGAATAATTTGGTGTGGAGGGGGAGAAATACAGGCTGATGCTATGTTAAAGTCATGCGGTTAAAAGCTCCAGTCCTGCAAGCACTTAGCAAGTGCCTAACTTAACATGTGAGCGTGTCAATGACAGTTTTACATCTGCAGTTTGAAAAATTTACCAGACACCCACTAGTTATAGGCAGCTACAAAGGACAGGAGTCACTGAGGTTGTTATAAATTAGAACTTCATCTCTTAGAAGGATAATGAAGATAGCTTTCCCCTTTCTGCTCTGACTAGAGATAGGCAATTAGCAAGTTTAGCCTAAAATCAGCAGAAAATAGGATAGGGTGGCACCTTAGCCTGCAAACAGATGTCCCAGTTGTCCCAGGATAAGCCATTTTATCCCAGGAGAGACTACAACTGTACAACCATTTTAAAGCTCAGAAAGCAAAAGACGTATGTGTACCAGTAGGATCAAGACATAGTGCAGCTGGGTACTAGAAGAGTTTCTTTGACTGACTAGAATGGTAAGTCTGACAAACTGTAGCCTCTTCAGACCATCAATGGACCATCATGTCCATTGTCCAGGGATAAGAGGTAGTGAAAGTTTATCCCGGGATATTGCAAAGTACATCTGTACAGTTATCCTGGGATTGCACCATTGACTCAATGGCAGAAAAGCAGCACTGCATTTACATGCTTACTAAACCCTGATTAGGAAGGTGGTGTATGTACACAGCAATCCCACAGTATTTATATTCCCAGGTAAACACAGGTATAACCTATCCAGGGACAAATGCAACACCTTTTCTAGAGACTAACTGTGACCGCCGGACTAGGGCCCTCCCCGGAGGAGGTTCGCCTTTGGTAGGGGAATGCCACTAGTCACACCGGATCGCTACGGGTTCGGAGTAGGTCTCTTAACATCCAGTCCCCGCCTTAGTTCTCGCCCTCCACGACTTGCTGTTAGGTTCAGTTAAGGTTGGTTCGTGGGTGCTCCGCGGCCTGGGATCCCTCAGCGGTCACATTGTGGGGCTCCGCCACCCATGCAGCCCGGCCTCACACCACCTCGAGCTCTCCCCTCTCTTGTGGGACTGACCTCCTGCTGATGGGCTGGTAGCTCCCCTCAGCCTGCCCTGTCCTTATAGGATTACTCGTGGGCTGGCTCGCCCCGTCCTCTACTTCCCCATGTCCTGTTTGGCCCGACACTGGGTCCCCGCACAGGTAGGGCTCCACTAAAGTATCTTTGACCCTATCTCCCTGAATGTGCCCCCTCGGCTATTCCTGTTGGAGTACCCCTTTAACGGGGAAACAAAACCTGAAAGCAACTTAAAGCTTGGTCCCACAGCCCCTTACTGGCTGGGGCCTCCTATTCGGACTTCCCTGGGTCCCCTTGGGCAATATCTGTCACTCAATCTCTCCGGTACCCCTATAGGTTTCTGTCCACGGCCGACTGGTGGCGGCCTCAGCCCGACTGTGCCCTCTCAGGGCTCTTCCAGGTCCTGGCCCCCTCTAGCAGGGTCGTGTCCCTGCACCACCGCCCCGGCACTCGACCTGTGGGTCTCACAGGCTTTGGGTCCATAATCCAGAGCTTCCTCGTTGAATGTTCTGCCAGCTTCTCTTTCCTCGTGGTCCGTCTCCGGCCTCCTTGCCTGCCTCTGCTTACCCAATGCCCTGCAGCTGGCCGTTGCTGCTATTCTCTTCTCCGGCTGAGGGGGTTGCAGCTCCTCTCTGGGGCTCTCTGCCCCTCTCACGGGGGAAGCTTCTGTGTGCTCTGCTCTGGAGCTCTCTGCCCCTCCTATTGGGGAGTCTGCCACCTGCCCGGCTCTGGGACTCTCCTCCCCTCCTGCTGAGGGATTTGCCGCTTGTCCCGCTCTGGGGCTTTCTGCCCCTCCTGCTGAGGGATTTGTCGCTTGGCCCGCTCTGGGGCTTTCTGCCCTTCCTGCTGCGGGACCCTGGTGCCTCTGCCTTCCCCTGCCTTTCTTCCATGGCCACTTTTATCCCCGCCAGCCGCCTGTTCGCGATGACGTCATCTTCCCGCTGCGTTGGTATAAACGAGCGGCAGATGCGCCACGCGGGTTTCTCCACCATCGCCGGTAAGTCCCGTCCTAGCTCCCCGGGACACTAACAAATTAATCTCTAAGGTGCCACCCTACCCTACCTTGTGTTGTGAAGAGGTGAAGTCACTATCTCTCCCCACCTAGTCTCAATTTTTGGGACCTTCTCTACCACGGCTGATATTAGTGTTTCCCTCTACTACTGCTCATACCATTTTCAGGAAGAAAATAATCATTATTTTTATAGTCTTAGAGCTCTTCACAGGATTGTAAAACTGACAACAGCCCAATAGCTTCACTTTGCTCCTGTTTGGCAAACTTATGATCAATAACAAAGCTTGCAGACTAAAGAAGACAATGTTGTATCAGTTCACATTTGTAAAATCATCTGCATAAGCTTGTTTCTAACTGAAAGTGCAAATTCTGTAAAAATCAATAAATGAGGTTGCCAGGCTCATCAGGAAAAGCTTCATGTGAATGCTGTAATCCAGTGATCCTCAACCAGGGTGTCTTGAGAGCCTTTCAAGGGTGCCACACATTAGCACTGCTAGGTGTGCAACCATGATTCACATGCTAAACCCAGAGATTTCAAATAGGACATTCTGATCTGTTCTGGTATGAGTATTTAACAGAAGAATTGATCTATTATTTTTACCTAGTGAAAAAACAAGCCAAAACTAAGAGCTGGCATTATGTAAGGGGTGCCATAAATCTAAGATTTCATAGACGTTAGGGCTGGAAGGGACCTCAGAACACCATTGAGTCCAGCCCTCTGCCCAAAGGGCAGGAAGTCAGCTGGGGTCATAGGATCCCAGCAAGATAAGCGTCCAATTTGCTCTTGAAGGTGTTCAATGTAAGTGCTTGAACCATCTCCGATGGCAGGCTGTTCCAGACCTTGGGGACTCGGACAGTAAAGAAATTCTTCCTTATGTCCAGCCTGAAACGGTCTTACAGTAGTTTATAACTGTTGGACCTCATCATCCCTTGGGGCACTCTGGCGAACAAGCATTCCCCCAGATCCTGGTGGTCACCCCTGATAAACTTATAGGTGGCTCAACCCTGAGCCTGTGCTTTTCCAGGCTAAAGAGCCCCATGGGTCTCAGCCAGTCATCATTAGGTCTGTTTTCCTGACCTCTGATCATGCGTGTGGCTCTTCTCTGGACTTTCTCAAGCTTCTCCACAACCTTTTTGAATTGTGGAGCCCAAAACTGGATGCAGTACTCCAGCTGCGGCCTCACCAAGGCCGAGTACAAGGGGAGAATGAGGTCCTCAACCAGGGGTGCCATAAATCTAACAGTGGATGCCTTGAATCTAAAAAGGTTGAATGCCACTGCTTTAAGCCCTGCTAATGACAGACTCTCCTGTAAATTGCCTCAAGGCAATAGTCCCTTTTTGACAATTGGCAGTTAAGTGTGATTTTTCTTGTACAGGAGCAGAAGTTTCACTTCTGGGAGGTAGGGTTTTTTTTCTAGAGGACAGGGCAATGGGGTAGGAATCATGCAGCCTAAGCCCTGTGTCTGGCACTGGCAGTGATCAGCTATATAACCATGGGCAAATCACTTCAGAGCACATCTGTTTGTCTTGTCTTCTTTATTTGAATGATAAGATCTTTAGAGAAAATGACCTCATCCATTTTCTGTTTTAGAGCACCCAAAGCAATGGGATCCCAGTTGTGGTTGGACCTTCTAGATATTGCCAAACTTGTAATAATGAACTTGGAAGTAAACTTTTCTGTTGCTTATAATTTTTTAAGCATTATTCTTTCCAGGTAATCAAAAATGTTTTCTCCTAGATATTTAAATATAATAACTAGCTCAAAACTTGTCTTTTTAAAAAATAAAATAAAATGGAAGAGTATATTATTCACTATGGATCAATTCAAAATGGTCAAGTAAAATCTATTCAGACTGTCCACAATAAAGCCCTGTTGTTTTAAGTTGTGACTAAGTACAATTTTGAAGAATATTTTTCATAACGTTATGAACACAGGAAAACAAGCTTTCTCTCCCTCTCTCATGTTAAATACAATTTTTCTGGCAGTTCAGTGAAAATACAATTACACTGCACAGTTATACGCAGTGCTTTATCTCCTCAGAACGCTGTATAATCCTGAAGGGCACAGATTAGAATCCTCCTGAATTTAGTTAAGGAGCTATCCTGTCAGCATACCTCAGCCCAGTTAAACCACATCTACTGTCTCTGTTCAAAGACTACTAATAAGGATGCTAGATGTCACAATATTCTTCTTTGTGTATGAATACCAGTTTACTAGGCATTGTATCAATTCCACCTATTAGTTTTCATATAAGCCATCAAAGAGCTGTCAGTATTATTTTTAGTCATTACTAACCTTTGCTGTACTTGAACTGGTGACCTATTGTGACCTAAAGGTGAAGTATCCTATTACCAATCGCCTAAGGCCTAAGCCATTCAATCATCTTACTGCCAGGGATTTGGGGGATGGTATCTGGAGCAGGGCCACTAGAAAAATGTCAAAGCTGTTTGCATCATACAAACAAGGTTTTGGATATACAGCTTAAGTACAGTCCTGATATACTTACCCATCCTAAAACATTTTAGCTACTGACTTCAGTTTCTTAACCATTTTAATGCTCAGAAAGCAAAAGACGTATGTGTACCAGTAGGATCAAGGCATAGTACAACTGGGTACTAGAAGACTTTCTCTGACTGACTAGAAAGGTAAGTCTGACAAACTGTGGCCTTTTCGGACCATCAGTGGGTGGTATTTTTGATTTTCAGTCTTCTGTACTTGACCAGTGCTGTTGGCAGTACCAAAACGTATTCAGTTTGTTACTTTTAGCCTTGGGGTACATGAGAATGTGCACACACACCTTCATATAGGCTCTTTCACCTCATGTGACTAGGTGAGGTTGAGAGGGACACCAGCTCTGGGATCAATTTGCAGGCGTACCAAAACGATACCCCCTCTGCTAGAGTCTTCTCTGCACAGGAACTGAGCTCGAGAGGCCCTGTGCTGCTTGGCTGTAGGAGTTGTGTGCCAGGACATGGTAGAAGTAGTCCTATACTGCATAGCCCTAGAAACCAAACAGGAGCAGCCCCATGCTGCCAGACCATGTGAGATTGGTGCAGGGACATGGCATGAGCATCAGGCAGAGAGGCTTCTCCAGTTCAACTCTTATGGCTGGCAGGGGGTGCCGAGGGGGCGAGGGGTAGAGGCACAGGGCCGCTCCATATGCGACAAAGGAGCTCTCACCCCTGCTCCTCACCACCCCTGAAGTTTTGCCTAGAGCACCAACATTTATAGTTTCCCCTCTGCCTTTCAGTCCAATGCAGTCAGCTCAAAAATCAAGTGTTTTTTTGTGAACTTTTATTTAAAGTGTGTGGTGCTTTGGAATAACAATGAGTTGTAGGGGTTCACAGAACAATTTTACCTTGAGCACTATTCTGTGCCTAGGATTCGTGGAATTTAACTGTTAGAATTTTCATTTAATCTTCTGTTTCTTTAGACAATATATTATAGCTTTGGTATTATTGCAGCCTTGGAGCTGATGCTGTCTGAAAGGAAATGTTAGCAATTTTTTTGAAATTGTATCCATTTAAATGCACTGAAATGAGAATTTATAAGCACTTTAGTAAATGAACAGAAAGTTTGTCTAGCTTCATTTTAACTCCATTAATACCAATGCTATTATCTTATGTTGAGATATTATAACCTACACTTCAATAGCATATTCTAGCTGAGGATCTCAAGGTGGGCTCTTGCCCTTCATGAATTAAAAGTCACAATGGGTGTTAGTAATAGTATTACTGGTACAAATGGAAAAAAAAACTGGTGCAGAAAGAGGTTACATTGTATATGGACTCTTTGAGAAGCAGGAACAGGATATAGATCTCCTGATTCCCAGTACTTTGAGTCCCTTGGCTTTGCCTCCCTCTAATTTTTTTTTTCTATTAGTGGTATAAATCACCACATTGAAAACAAACACAAAACAATTGTGGGAGACTTTTGTAGCCCTGCTTCTCAATTACTCTTGTTATATATTATGAAGAGTTTCTATTAGCTAGAGAAGAAATATGAAATCATTTCTGTGATGAGGCTCATTTACATTTTTAAAAGTTATGGTTTGTGAGCCAGGTCTATGAAATTATACATGCACTACCCTTGATCTGCAGCAAATCTACCACTAAAAGTAATGAAATATTTGCATGGTCAAGAGAAGATTATGTCCTAGCATTACCACTGCTGTGGAAGAGTCCACAACATTGGCAGTGTTATGGAGGAACTGGAAACAGCTCTTGGTAAGTTTTTCACTACAGGCCTCAGAGGTTAGAACTAAAGGTGCTAGACAGAGAAGTTGGCTGCATCTGGGTTGATGAGTTTTGAAAACTGCCCAATCAACTTGGTTTAGCAGTAGTGGTAACTTTTTCTCCTAAATGTTGATCATCTCAGTTACATGCCCCAAACATTTTCAATTTTCTTTCCTTAGAAGAGACTGGATTGGTCCTGAGTCGTGGCTCATTTTTTCCAAAGCACTTCTCAGACTTCTTGTTGTACAAGTACCTTTAAGGCAAAAAGGTGAAAATACCATGTTACCAGACTTATACTGCTGTATGATTCCTCTGGACATGAGGTAGCAGTTCCTTACTGGGTGGATGCTGGGCTCTAAAGTTGTATGGTGGCATTCCAAATGAAGAAAGCATTCTTGGTTTGGAATAACGCAGCAGGCTGTCAGTGAGCACATGCTATGATGGAAGAGAGGAAGGATTTCTATGCCACTGGAAAGAAAGTTTAAAAATATTTTTTAAAATATTTCAGACAGTTGATTGGATGAACTGAGATTTAGGTTTTAAATGTCATATTAGGATAGTAGGTGATTTTCAGTCTCATTTATTCTGAGGGAAATGACTACAAAATATGTCAGTAATACCAAACAGCTCCAGGTCTTGACATTTTCCATAAACGCTTCATCTTTTTCTTCCTGACTTCCTGATTTGGATTTATTGATTCACAGTTACATATTCTCTCTTATCTAATCCAGACATTTTGCACTGCAACTCCTACCATGATTATCCATCAGTATTTTTCTACTTGTACAAAATATTCTTGACACACAGTGTACCTTGCCTTCTTTAATCCTCTTTGTCATTTCTGTAAAGATCATTTTCAGTGTTGACATTCTTGTCATGAAGTTTAACCCACAATGCTCCTGTCACACCTAGTTTCTCATATTTCACCTTTTGAAGTTATCACCTCTAACTTATCCTTTTTTCCACAACATCACAAGAGAAAGTGAACTTAGTATTAATGCATTGTACCTGACTGTATAATAAAATACACTCTTTAGGACATAAAAGACAAACAACCTCCACAGATGAATGCAAATAGCTAAACAAAAACTTTTTTATTGGACTTCTAAAAAAACATTAAGACATATTTTCCATTTTGTTTCTCCTTTAACCTGCCTTTAAACTTAAACTCATTTGTTGCTTTAGCTTTTACAAACATACTGTTCAGTCCATTTGACTTCCCTATCATAACAGCTGCAGTGCTGATAAGTTACTTGCCTTTTACCTCTTTAACGTGGACATGACGTAAATTGCAGCAACCACATCCTGTAGTTCTGGATAAGAGATTTCCGTCCCACTCAGTTCTCAGGTCTGGATTCAGGAAAACATGTGATTACATTAATTTCTGTTTTATTCACATGTTTAAGTTCTGCACTGAAGAGAAAGGTGGGAGGGGTAAAATTCCTGGTATAAAATAGTTAAAACAATGCACATTTTGCATATTCCAGAGGTGAGCTATTTTTAAAACAACTGCAATATCTAAGTATATTGGTGCTTCTTTTAAAGTGTCTTATTTCCAGTTTTGAGGGAAAATAGAAAAGTTTTACTTTCAAACGAAAACAAAACATACCAGAGCAGGATTATTCCTTTGCCAATTGCTAACATTTTTTTGAAGGGATCAAAATCTTTTAAAGGTTGTGACCAATCCACATGATATATCGTCTTGTCAACTGGTAACCCAGTACCTTTCATGAATAGACATTCAGAGTAAAAGTGTGTTCACAGATAACTCCTAGGGTTTTGTGTGCTTGTGGTGCCTGCAAAAAAATAAAGAGTCCAATCTTACTAATTGCTGAGCTTCCTTGGGGGAATCCAAGTAGTCTCCATTCCTGTTGGAAAAAACGGAAAAAATGCTTAAACAGCTTAAGTAGCAGGACAGGAAGGGGTTATTCCTATTAATATGATACTGTGCCCGATTGTTTTGATGAGGCATTGATCAACTTAATGCTTTCATATACACATGGAGTCATTCAGTGGAAATTGCCCCTGTGAAATCACAGGCAGAGAAGGCTGAGGAACTGCAGAATCTTGTATGAGCAGGTTTCAGACTACTCAACTTAGGCTCCTGAAATGGATTTCATTCATAGTAAACTAAAAGTCAGCAATGCAATATATGCTCTAATCCCCACATATTGGCTGTTTTGGAATTTCATCATATAACTCACTCAACTTTATTCCAAGTTTTGTAGTATTTGGTGTTTTTCTGAATTTTCACAGGCCTTAAAATAATTAGCTTCCATACATCTCACTTATGTCTCCACCGTGCAAATCTCTTCTCAAGTGTGTATTCCTAATAACTTCAGTGTGAACAATTGCATATTAATAATATTGGAAAAGTACGTAAGTAATTTTAACCCTGGTATCACTTTTCAGAAATACCAAGGTTCAGACTGGTGGGTAGAAGCAGATCTTTATTTTGTACTAATATACGTTGAACAATTTAAAAGACTTTGCTTTATTAAGTAAGTGTTTCAATCAATGGGGGGCTCCCTCTAGAAAAAGGGATTTACAGTAAGTAGAACAGATATTCAGTTGTAGTCTAATGAATTTTTCCACTTACTTTGTAAAATCCTTGTCCTTGAAACCTATTTAATTTATTTCATCTAGTTTCAACATGAAAAGAATGCTTTACACAGCTTAGATGGGAGAGGGAGTTACTTGTATTAGCATGATTTTCAAATGAGACTGTAGCCATTGGACATATTTAGGATGGAATTGAAAATATGTACTCAAGGGATCAGACAATGGAAATTGTCCCTGTACAAATTAAGAGTAAAGTTGATTCCATTACATTATTGAAGTCCTGAAATAAAAACGAGGAATGGGAATTATGTTTAATTGTACTTACTTTCTACTGACAATATCCATAGAACTGGTGGAAGAGGCTTTTGGTAATAAAGAGAAGGATAAGCGGTGAAGTGGGAACCACAGGAGAATTACATAATCTCAAATTTCCCTCAGGAAATACATTGTGAACCATTGGTTGTTGCCTTGTTAAGTCACCTGAAAATCCAACTGACTCCATGTTAACTAGTAAATGCAATTAGATCAATCTCAGGCTTAAATGCACTTTCAGTCTTTTATCACCAGACCACTGAACAAGCAGGTTTATAGAAATCAAAAGGAATATAACAAGCTGCCCCTCTCTCCAGCTTGTACCCAAAATAGTAAAAATACCCTTATCCTGTAACTTGCACTGCTCACTTTTTGGAGTCAAGAGTTGATCTTTACAAAGGAGAGAGAGGTGTGATCTTTCCAACATAGAGGTCACCTCTGATACTATTCTCCCCGATATTCTCTGAGTCCTGTCTGTAATTAATCTTAGAGCATTCCTTCATCACAGGTTACATCCTGACAGCAGAGATTTGCCTTAGAGAAGAGAAAGTTCCCTTTCTTTACTCCAGGAAATTCCTCACTACCAAACAACTTTATGAATACAAACTTTAAAATATGAAGTATAAACTTCGGTGATTTCCTGCTTCACTGAAGTCAATGGGATTTTGCTGTTGACTTCAGTGGAGTCAGTATTTCACTTTAAGATTTTATTGGAACAGATTCATAAGTGTTCTCTAATACTAAAGTTGTCACTTCTTCTCAGAAGATGAAACCATTGGTTTTTTTTCCCCCATGGAAAATTTGTACACAGGATAAAGAGTCACATTCTATTTTACCTAGTGGATTACCAAAGTGCAGCTTGCGACCACCTGTGAGTTACCTGATTAAAATGCTCTGGGTGCGTAAGCACCCTGCCCCCTGCCTTTATGGGAGTAAGGAAACATCTGCATGTCTCTGGAGGCAATCCTGTTCCTATAATGGGGGCACATACATACACGGTAAGGGTTTTTGGGGTGGGGTAATAGAATTGCTCTGTGCTTTAATTGGGTAACTCAGAGGTGGTCTCAAGCTGTACTTTGCACACAGTGGATGGCCAATAGAATTTATCCAAAGTATTTAATCAAAATACAGGTGAGAAGATATGGAACAACTTCAAAGGTAAAAGGGATGGGTAAGTTCCCAATGTCCCCTAATTCCCTTTGAAAGTCAGTGGGAAGTGGTGTCCTGAATCCCTTTTGTGCCTTTGAGGATATCCCCCTTAGCTTTCTCTGTTCACCTTCTAAAATTATATAAATATTTTATTCCTGGGACTATGTCAATCTATTTGGCTCTGTGTTGTGCCTAAATCAAGACTGCAGGTGTCAGGTGTACATTGCTGTAGTGAACCAGTGAATACACAGAGATGCCAAAACCAAAGCCTTACCCTCAAATTAGGGTGACCATGTGTTTTGGGCAAACCAGAACACTCATAGCTTCCATAGCCTGGTCCCAGCCATTAGTCCAGAAAGTCCCAGAGCGGAGTCTGGTGGGGACACAGAGTAAAATAGCGCACCAGGCAGGCACCACTGCTGCTGGGTGACAGCAAGATGGGAAAACTGGAGCAGGTAGCACCCTGTCCAGTTCACCATGCGGCTCTGCATCCCCGGCAGGCTCTGGCCTTTTGGACTTTGGCCAACCAGCAGGGAACAGACTACAGAAGCAGTGAGTATGCCAGTTTGCCTCGGACATATGGTTACCCTCCCTCAAATCAAACCTGATCAGGCATGTTTTAGTATAACCTCAAATCACAAACAATTAGAAGATATTCAATTTCCACATTGTATATATTTGCCCTTGAAAATATTAACACTAGAATCATCAAATGTGGCTTTACTTATATTTAGTAAAAGATTTGATTATGTGAGGTGGTGAATGTCTCCTATAGAAGTGCCATATATCTACCCAGCATCTAGCTGGACTGTGTCCAGAAAGATGGCAATATGTCACAACCTATCCATTTTCCATCTTTGATTTATTAACTTGCCATTCTTTATATAACTAACTACACATACAAGTATGCCTTCAAACATGAAAACATTCTATTTCAAGACCCATCACATTTTATTAGTTATGAGGAACAAGAACTACTTGTTTTTAATACCTTATTAAAATACAGCTCAAGAACAATTCAAACTTTGTGTATCACTAGTGAGGTTATTGTTTTTTTTCCATGTCACCTTCAATTTTGAAATTATGTCCTTGAAATGTGCAATGTTTACATATCAAAGATTTTGTTGCATTTTATACAATACAGTTGTCAGAAGAAAAGCTTATTTAAATAGCTTCAGTTGATAGCTTATTGAATTACATAATATTACAAATGTAAATAGGATGTAGACTGTTTTACATACTTCTACTTTTCTCAAGCGTGTTGATTAGCGACAGGAGATGCTATGAATAAGTGCTTGCCACCTGCATATTAAAAACACTTATTTTGAAAATTTGCATTTTTAAAACTAACATTAACACAGTCAAAAGTCAGGGGCAAGGAGTAAAAGAAGGATCACATTGGATACATTTTTCTAAGAATTTTGCCTCAGTGAGGGCTTGGCTATGCTTAAATTTATTATGGGACAACTTGGGTTATTCTACATTAAAATCCTTTGCATCCATAAATAAAATCTTTTGTGAATCATTGCTCTTTGTAACATGCATTATTAAAACTGTCTTGAAAGTGGATTAACTTAGGTCTGGGATGAGTTTATATTCAAGAAAGCTGGGTGTCAACAGGAGGACTTGACAGATGTGCAGCATTTGTTATGGAATGTGAATGCATCCATGTCTACTCTTTTGATGGTTACGTTCCAAATCTTCTCTGCTTACCTGTGAGCTTTCTAACGATCCAAATTCATGCCACACAGGTCCATTATGCCACAGGAGCATTGTTTCAATGCTCACGCACAGATATGTGTGCTAGTAACTTGTGCTGAATTCACATACTTGTGGCCCCCCATACCTGTTACCCATCAGTCATGTGCTGTCATACTTCACCAGGGTCTGTAATGGATGAAATACTGGAACTTACTGATCTCTGGGGAAAGCAGCCTTATTTTGCCCATTTTTTCAGCTTTAATATGCACAGGTATACAAGCCAAAATTGTAACAAAGTTTAAGAAACACAACTGAGATACTTCTAAAGTAAGACAGAGGAGATCTGAACTATAGAAATGCAGAGTTACAATTTAACTGTATGGAAATGTATGATGATCTGCTGATACCAAGAGGAACTTTATTATGTCTTTGCTAGCTGAGCTACCACTGTATCCGAGTGGGGTGTGAACACCATGACTGATCTGCAAAACCTGAATGTCAACAATCCAGTGACCCCAATTAATCCTGAGCCAGGGTTGCAGAAGTCCTGAAACACTGCCAGATAAAGTCAGAGCTAGAATATGAGTCTGAACCTAGAGGTAGAAATCTGAATTGTGGATGAGGGGAGTTGCTGTAGGTATTACATGGTTACATTAAAATACAATGTAATGGAAGGGCTTTCAATATACCTAGTTATTAGTGGTATGTTCTGTAACCACATGGATCTAAATATTCTCTGCCAGGAGTACTTTTAAGTCTCCCTCCCCCACTCAGCTCTAGACAGAATTATTTTCTTCTATTCAGGTATCCAGCAAAAACCTCCATAAGCCAGAGGAAGTAAAGGATAATCTGCCCCTCCAAGAACGACTGGAAGAGTAGCAACATTATTAAGGCCTATAGAGACAATGCATGCACAAATGTCATGCATCAATGAAGAAAGAAATCCAGATCTGGCCTGGCACCACAATCCTGTCCAGGCCATACCATATAAATACTGGTGAACCTGCCTGCATATTACCGAGAACAGCACCTTCTTTATAGTGCTGCATACCATCATCATGACAGTTCATATGGTTCATCTAAGACCACTAAACTGGTTCACACTGACTGCTAGCTGTCAGAGTGGTGGCCACATTTTTCTCCATTCTGATGGTACCTCTTATAGATGTTTCTCTGTTGCAGCTTTGGGAAGTGCTCCATCAAAATAATAATAATAATAAAAAATCTAAGAAAATGTCATTTAATATCCTGAAGTTCTGCCATCTCCGCTGGTAATCCCATGTCTTCAGAACTAACCTGTCCCATAGGTCAGTATAAACTGGCCAAGCCTTAAAGTGATACTCCAGTAAATCTGCTCTAGAAAAATATACTAGAGAGAACCCTGATTATTTTCCTCATCCACTCAATGCTTAATGCCTTGGTTGTAAATTCAGTGCACAAGTTGATGTATTTTATCAGCAGCCTATTTATATTTATGACTGAGAGGATCCCAGCACTTAATGTATGTTTCCTCCATACAGAAAATACTTTAATAATGGCACTGGCACACTGAAGCAGAAAGAATAAAACTAAAGGAATAATAAAAATTAGTCTGTTTGACCACAAGTCCCAGAAATCCATTGTCTTCTATAGGCTTCCAGATGATGAAGTAAAAAAATTCTAGAAAACATACAGCACAGCAGTTGTGGGCTGTATTCCCAAATATGCTGGGCATTTATTCCCAACCGCTGCTGTTTTGTGTATTCCCAAAGTTATGAGGCCACCGAATCTTCTTCATGAAATAAAAAATGAGGTGCATGTGTGTGTATGCACACACATGCCCCTCAGTTTTTGCATGTGCATGTGCACACACACACTACTTTAACAACAGTTACTAGAAACACTTGGCATGGATACAAAAAAACCCTGCAGTGTGCTGAAAGTGTACACATGCCCTAATTAGAATGGGTATCTTTTGATCTGCAAGGGCTACCCCCATTGTTTTTTTTTTTAGAAGCAAACAACTGTTTTTTATTTATTTTTTAATTAATATTGTAACTTCTTTGGAAATCCCTATCCAGTGACCCCCTTCCATTTCTCAAGCGCTGTATAATTTTTGTGACAATTTATTTTTGCCTTTGGTAAGTGAGCCTTCTCAGCCAATTGGTTACAGTTCCCATTATTGTTAAATCACTTAATTTCCCAAGACTGCTCAAGGTGAAATATACAAGAATTCAGTAGCACTTATTTGGTATTTCATCTTCAAATATACACATAATTTTTGCACTTGAAATACCAGACAATATCTTCCTTAGTTATTTTTAATAAGTCTTTACCACTTTCTTTGTTTTACCATTCAATTTTAAGCTCTGAGACAGATTCTCAAATAACCAGAGTGTAATCAATGGAGTCATATAGATTTATACTAGGATCTAGCTCTCATACTTTACTTTCAGTTTTACCAGTCTTTTCTTTAACTAATCTCCCAGCTGCCTTAACTACATCTACTTCCTACTGTACCCCTTCAATCTTTTTCAATTACCTTCTTCTTAACATATAACCCCTCAGTAATTTTCCTTCCAAATCCTTCTAAATCCTATTTTTTTCCTTTTTTTTAAATTAACTAATTGTTAGAAGCATTTGTAGCTCTTTGAAATTATACGTCTGAATGTATTGTGGTATGTTGACTCTGAGGGCTAAAGTTTCTAAGCAGCTTTCAGAATAATGAGATTTGTGTGCATGGCTCCCATGTACTGCTTTGAAGATTTACTCTTTATAGTTAAACGATTTTAAAGAATCAATTTCTTTGTGCTGTTCTCTTGTAAACACTGTGCCCAGAGCACATAGCCTTTACAGTGAAGTTTTTCCTCAAGATATTTGTTCCACCAGAAATTTTTGGTCTTTGTAAAAGCACAGAACATTATGGCTTTTTAACCTAAGAGGTATATCCTTTCTTCATCCAATGCATTGTATAATTTTGTTGCTCAATTTGCCTATAGTGTGCTTTCAGCCTTGCTATCTATATATTTCCAATAGGACTCTGATTCTGCTGTCTTTGTATACCCAAAGCCTCCACTGGCTTTGATAGAACACAAAAGGTATATGTGATTGGCACTTAGATGTATAAATTATATTTCTTTGTTATAGTGGAGATAATACTTTACACTTGTATTGTAGTTTTTATTTGTTCATCTAAGTGTGTTCTACAAATGCTAGTAAGTACCCCTTCTCCTCTAAAAAGTGGATATTAAGGGGACACAGATTGGTTAAATAACTTGTCCAGAAAACACAGCAAGTCAGTAGAGGTATAACTTGAAATGTTGGGCACCCAGAGCAGTACAGAAAGGGTGAGGGTGTGGAGAAATTGTGAACGCTGACCTCCCCACTTAAAGGCTGCTGCAGTTGTGGTGGCATTGTTGCCACCTCAGCACAAGCTCCTCAAACAAGGGCTGCAGCACCAGCTGCATAGGCTTTCTGGGGGCTATGTTACTGCAAGATTGAGACACAGCTGGAAATAGAACATATTTCCCAGGCCCCTGCTCTAGTCACTAGATTTGCTCTCTCACCCTTGGATAAGCACTAGTGAGGGATGGAAAAATCTCAGTCAAGGATAATTTAGGAACAGCTACAAAGAGCAGTAGCTGGAAGCCCAGGAGGCCCCCACATACACATTGCTTGGCAATCATGAGAAGAACTCTGTAGCCCAAAGCCAGTGGAAATGGGAGAGGACCATTCTTAGCAGCAGGAGAATAAAGGAGAGCTCTACAACTGGCTAGGTTATGAAGGAAAATTAAAGGAGCTGGGATAAGATGACAGAAAGGGAAGAGTTGTCTCCAGTTAGGATGTCTGTGTGGAGCTCCATCTTTTTTGTAATTTCCCTTCTGGTAGTTGAAGGCTACCACCTCTACTTTTATATGAGTCTAGAACAATGCAGACACACAAGAATAAGACCACTAGAATCTAGGTAAAAATGCAAGAGCAATAGAGTGGTATAAGAAAAAAAGGGAAGGGGGGAAAGGGCTAACATCAAGCAACCTTTATATGAAGCTTTTAGATAATGTTAGTAGAGAAAAACAGAAGTCTACAAGACCTTCATATACACATATTGTTACCTTTATACTCAAGTGGTTAGCAAAATTTAAGTCTTGCATTCATAGATTCATTTCAGTTGAGAAATCAACGATGAAGTCAGTTATCTCTGCTATAATTGTTTATCCACAAGAATGTACAGCCTGCTTTCTTGAACACAGAAGGAATCAAATGACCAAAGGCAGTTTACTTCCTCGGAGCTCTAAAGCCCTTTTCAGCTATCACTTGTGCCTAAAAAAAGATTTATCTCCTGGGTACATGCTGTCTCAGGCTTTATTGTTAGTCTGTGTGCCATCCTCCTCTTTGTATACACCCTTTCCAAAACAGTATTCATTAAATACTCCTCCACCTCTAGAACATTCACATTTCTGAATAGGCTTGCATTTGCTTTTGTTTCAGTTGGAAACTTGCCCGCCTGTCTTAAGCAAACGGTGGTGGTTAAAACTTTCAGTCCCACCCCTACTAATATGTGAATGAATATTCCTGGTACGGGTAAGAGATAGCGCCCTAGTACCCAAGAATTAATTGGATGGCAAAAATATTTAGAAAACAGATTTCATATAAGAGACTAATTTTGCAGTTTGGTTTGGTTATCAGAAACTATGCCTCAGAATTCTTCCAGTGCCTTCAGCCATTACGACCACAATCCTTTCATAGTATTTCCAAATATTTGATATTAAATACAGTAAAATTCACTTGAGTCTGCAGTGTGTTTGATCCAACAACTTGGAGACTTTGTGAACTGTTTCTTCTCAGGGTTTCTTAAGTAATAATTCATTATTTAGCGGTATATAAGTAAAGCTGTTTGTTTAACCTTCAAGACTAACTAGTTGACTTTGCCAAACAAGTTGTGTTGTTGCTATTGATTCTGCCACTTGCATGCCCTGTGCTAGCTAAGACACTTTGCTGCTGCTGTGTGTTCTGCTTCAGACAATACTTGAACCTTGAAAAGAAAGCTCACAACATCCTGAGGCACATTAGAAAGGAGCCTCCTCCCATGTGTCATGATTTACTTTGGCTTCCAAAGATTTTTTAAAGTAGTATAACCTTGGAAGATGTTGTATTTTATTTTATTTAAATTTATTTTGTGGTTTTTTTTTTAATTGAGGGAGAGGAAATAGCAGGAAGAGCTAAAGGCATATGTCTATGGAATTTACATTTAGCCATGAAGAGGATGGGTTTTGGGTTGTTGTTTTTTTTTACTACACAGACTTTTCCTCCGTTTATCTATTTCACATTTAAGACTCCACACTTCTGCTCCTTTGGCAGTTCTTGTGTAAAATAGTCAGTCCTGTTAATCTCACTTGCCGATTGACTTTAAAGGACTTGCTTAGAATTTCCCCTTTTCAAATTCTTCCATTTTATGAGGAGGCAGAAGAAAGGGAGTAGAAAGAGTGTGTGAAATACTGAGAAAAAGATTTCTTCAACTTCTTCCTAACCCCCCACCCTCCCCAACTATAAGACAGTCTTATCCTCTCTTGCTATAAAGGTGCACATCTACCCTGCCTTCTGACTCATTTCAGACCAAGTGCCTTGTTACACTACTATTTTGGATGGCTCCTGAAGCTCTTAATACTTGGATTGTCTGCACATTAACACCTCAAACTGGTTTTAAGCACTCACATGGCTTAAAGTTGCACCACTCCAAGGGAGGATCATCTCTGATCCGTGCTACTCAGCTTCTGTTATACTAAAGGTATAGCTACTCTAGGCTATACCTAAATACTCCCTCTCCCCTGCTGGCCCAGATCAGGCCCATTCCCCCTCTCCCCCCAGCACCCCAGATCCCTGCTCATTGCCCTCCCCACCTACTTGTATCTGACTGAGGGAGCAGGCAGAGAAGGGCTTACCGGTGTGTCCACCCCTGCCTCTGCTGCTCTCTGGGAGGGTTCATTCCTGAGAAGAGCAGAAGTCTGGCAGCAAGAGATGGGCCAGCAAGTTGGTTAACCATTCCCTGCCTTCTACCCTGGGACAAACAGCTGGGCAGCTACAAGGCAGGGGTGGGGGGAAAGACAGGGGAGAACCCTGAGGCCTGGGGGTGGAACTGGGGGAAACCCTGGGAGGCAAGAGGCAGGGGGATGCTTGAAATGGGAAGTGGAGTGGTTCTAACCTTTCAGGCATCCAGGTTCCTGCTGGCCTGAAGTGTACCTGTTTCAAACTGGAGCTAGTACTAACACTGATCAACATTTGTGCAGCTTTAGGAGATGCCCATGGGTGCCAACACAGTGCACCCACCTTTAGGAGTCTCTTCCTGCTAGCACTTTTGTTCTTTCCCCTGGTATTCTCATCTGCCATGTCTCAATGTAAGAAATAGGCAGTGGAGGCTGGCCAAAGGGTGAAGAGAGCTTTGGGAAAGGGCACCCTTGTCTGGACCATGACTCTCTTGGCCATGTCCCACTTTAAGTCTGGCTGTGCCTTCAATCTTGAAGCCCACTGTCCAGGGCTACAAGCTTGTGGCTCAGCTTTGGCCACAACTTTATGACCTCAGGCTACAGGCTCCATAGGCAGCTGGGGCCGTGACTCCTGCTTTCCCACATTCCACTATGGCCTTTCAGTCCCTGGCAGGCTTTGCCCCTCTCTGGCTCCGAATGTACCCTGAGTCTTTATCTTCTGTCTTCTCGTGAGAGTCTGAAATTCAGGGCATCTCTAAGCACTCCTTTCAGTGGCCTCCCCATCCCCTACATCCAAAATTTTGTCCACCGGGGGAACAAAATCCACAATACAGGTGCCGTTCCAGGCCCAGAGACGTTCCATCCTGCAGTGGCATGCTTCAAGCAAAAGAAAAACAGAGAAGGCTCAAGGTACCTGCCTTACACCCAGCACGGGGGCTCAGTTTCCTTCACCCTGGCTGCAACTCTGTATTCTCCTTTCATGGTCTGGGGTTCAGTCTGTGAGTCCCTCTGCCAGGGGCTCCATCCCCTGTAGCTTCTATGGCCAGACTCCTTTTATGGCCTGAGGATTGAGCTTATAAAGGGTGTTCTGGGTCACCTGACATTCCTCCTCTGGCCCATGGGCTATCGGGCACTTTCTGCACCTGTGGCCATATTGCGTCAGCTTTCTCTGTCCATGAGTTTGACTCTGGCAATGCTAAGAAAGCATAAGTAAAAGAAAGAGGGAGACGAGGTGGTTGTGGTTGGGGGGACATACACAAAGGAGAGAAAAGGAAGGAATGAACTGGCAGAGGAAGGGAGGACCAGGCACCCTTACACCCCTTTCCCCTCTACTAACAGGTTTAGGGGCCCCATTACACTGGCTGACTGTAAGGTGTAAGACCCTAACACAGCTAACTACTTCCTGCTTATCCCATCTTTAACACCAAGGTGTCTCATCAGTAAACACACAAACTAGAATGATTACTACACAGTGATAACTAAATATTGCTTGCATTGTCTCCAGGCTCCATTATAGCTATACAGACTTTATAGAAAATACTTTAAAAATTCCTTGTTAGACAAACAGATAATCAAAGGCAATAATTATCTACTCTTCCTCATGACTACACAGCCACCAGCAATACAAAAACTGTTACGGTCAGTGCTAATGTATTTACATACACAAAGCTCCTTGGCTACTGATTGTAAAATTATAGCACTTGTAAAGAGTATAGAGAGTGAGTATTATACTTAATAAGGAGAAATATATGTGGAACTAGTTATAAAATCAATGCACTATGCTGCACATTTTATGTACACCCAAAAGTTGTACCAATACATTGTTTTGTCTATATTTAAGATGTCTGTATCTATTGATTACAGACTTAATTACCTTCTGAAAAAAAATATGATGCAGGAAATAGAAGGAGAGCAATGATAAAATCATTGCACCAATATAGTGGCTTTTCTGCTGACTTCTCAAAGCTATTGGGGAATGCTATTGATTCAAAAATAAACACACCTAACAGAGAAGATATGGAAAGGAACAACAACAAAAAAGGAGGGTGAAGAGTATAGCAGATTTAAGGTTACCTTGACTGTATTTCCAGACTTGCAAATATTTAAGTTTCCTTTAAGTTTAATCATAACTTTTGAGTTGCCTGTTTTCCAATGTTTGGATTTTTGATAGTGACAGTGACATTGTACTTGTTGTTTTTGGTTTTGTCCTGGAGTTTCCAGTTGGTACTATCAACCTTAAATTCACTTTAATATTTTTGTCTCGAAATGTAAAAATCTTTAGTTTTCTTTGATTCCCTTCATTAAAGGACCTGCCCTGCTCAGATCTGTTCCTCAGTATTCATCAGGAGTAAAGGAATCTGCTACTGCACTTCTGTATTCTTACAGCACAAATCCATATCAGAAATCTTTCTTTTAATCCTGTTCAAATGCTGCGAAGCAAATTCTTTCTTGCTGCACCTGACAGCTCAGTAAATGGTTAACTGTTACTTGGCATGGTCCTTTTAAAAGATATGAGCTAGCAGAGACCTAAAAACACATTTTTGTTCCTGTGGCTATTTCAGTATGTTATAGTTCAGTAAGCAGGGGTGTTTTTCCACTCTGGACATACAGCTTCTTTCTTATATTAGCTAACTCATCTAACTCAATGTACCTCTGGATAAAAGACTAAGCTTTCCCTCTTATGAAAGGAACTTGCCAGATGCTCAAAAGTAACATTCATATTTAGAGAAATCTAATTTACATATAGATGCTTTAAATATATAGAAGGGCACAAAAGTTATTTTTTGCAATCCATAACACTCTGTATTGCAGGACTTGTCAGCACAGACTTCACATATTAAAGGCTTTCTTACTAGAGGAAGGAGGCTCCTTCTTGCAGCTGGGAAACAAACTCAGACTAGGAAAAAAAATGTTATTTAAAATAGATTGTAACATTAGCTTGGTCTTATTCCTGTCCTGTAAAACATGCAGCCTCAGCTTTTGTCTCTACCATTCTGAAAAAAGGTGTAATGGATCCCAAACAGGGATTCTGCCAAACTGCCTTTATCAGGATGCCATTTCCTTGGCAGTAGTCCTGTCTCTTTAAGCTAAAGTGTAAGTGTGGCACGAGACATATATTGTTTCCGATAGGGAAACAACCTGCACTAGTTTGTACCATTATGTTGCCTGCAGTAATATGGAACTGTAGTTGATGACCCAGGAAGTCCCTTCCAGTTCTATGTCCTATGTTCCTTCCTGGAAAACTTGGCAGAGTAATCTGCACGTCCTTAATGGAAGCAAATCTTGCAGTCCAGGGAGCCAGTAAACAAACACAAGAGGCTAGGACAATAAAAAGTTAAACTGTGGGAGTAAACCTTTGTAGCTTCATTTGAACAAATAAAGAAAAGCCAAAACCAGGAGTGGCTAACGTCTAGTTAGATAACTAGCGCACATAAACTAATATGAAGTGCACGATCAAACTTCCACGCCCAGTGCCCTCTGAATTGCCTCCCCACCCACCTGCTTTTCATAGGCTAATTCCTAACATGTTGTGAGAGACAGTAAACTCTAGTGGGAGGATAGGAAGCTGGTATCCTTCTGTACTTCTGAGGCTCTGTGTCAGGGATGTTGCTAAGAGCCTTCTCTAAATTCTTCACCCCAGTTTTGGGCCTTTAGGTGGGGACAGGAACCCATGGCCTAGTAATGGCAGGACCAAGTCATCTCATTTCATGATCTGGTGCTCACCAATCTGACATTTTACCCAATGTTCCCACAAGCAGTTTGCAGAGTTTTAGGCCTTTTCTGCCAGTAACCACAACTGGTGTTTGCAGAAGATACGTATAAAGAACTGTATTTTCCACCCTGTTGTCAACTCTTGCGACTTTTGACCTTTTGCTTAAAGACCCAGTGCTTGGAGTGGTTATATGGTTAAATATATGTATGTTAAATATATTTATGTATAATATATTAGGTATACATCCACATATTTATGTAACACATGTTTCTACTCTTTGCAAAGGAGAAAAAAAAATTGAAAAAATAACTCTAAAGATTCAAAACCCAAAATAATTGAAAAAACCGATCATTTTAAAATCATTTCATGGTTTTTGTTAATGGTTTTCTATTCAGCCT
The DNA here is from genome assembly GCF_001723915.1 of Gavialis gangeticus. Classification (NCBI taxonomy): domain Eukaryota; kingdom Metazoa; phylum Chordata; order Crocodylia; family Gavialidae; genus Gavialis; species Gavialis gangeticus. Next base: position 78,115,366 of record NW_017729029.1, on the reverse strand, counting down.
CAGAGTTGTACTTCATTGTTTTACTCCTTCTCCCCCTGAGGACAAAGCTGATGCTTTCACAGGGTCTCTGGTGACCTTTTCCCAATTCTACTGGCTGCTTTCCAAGGAGGTGAGCGCTTGTTGCTATAGCAATTGAAGCTAAAGCTAGCACAGCAATCACAAGGTTTTGGAATAATTTTACTCCCCTCCCCTGCAACACTCCCCTCTTGTCCAGGACTCACTGTTGCACAGAAAGTGAGCCCCTGATTTGCAGGACCCAGAGAAATTCCACCTGGACTAAATGACACAGCGCTCCTGTTATGAGCTTTCTTTATTGAGGCTAAATAGAAATGTTAGATGTACCAGGTTTTCCCATCCTTAATTTCCAGGGTCAGTAACTCCAAATAATATATATTCCCTGGCGACAACAGTACCCATGGCTGTTTTGCCAGATGAATTCCTAGGGCTCTTGTATTCCTCATCTATTGTCTAGAAGCCCAGGTTTCTATCTCCTATTTACAGTTATTTCAGAATAACATTTTTAATCCTAAAGAGCTGGTATTTTTAGGCACTGTGGCACACCCACTGAGTACACATCCCCCTCATATTGTTTACTGCTGGTGATGGACTCTAAAATCTCTCTTTAGGTGATGATAAAGTGGACTGTAATTGATTGGTATTTGTACTTGTGGTTTCCACAAACTCTCATTGATCCATTGTGTTTGAGTGAAATGTCAGGTGTGCGATGGATGGTTTTTCAATGTTTCAAGCTTAGGGGTTTTTAGGGTTTTTTTTAAACACTTTGACAGCTTGGTGACCTTTCTAGATGCATTTTTATATATTAGAAAAAATTACAGCCACCCTGAATTTGCCAATCAAATGACATATTTTGAAGAGAAATCGATATATTCTGTGTGATGTTTATCTGTATTTGAATGGCCCTTAATGTAGGAAATAACACAAGAAATTTCTCTCCATGAGCAATGACATCTTACAGTTGATTAGCTTTGTGTTAAGCTTACAATATCAGGGAGGGGGCAGGGAGAGACTCTTCATGCTATGCTACAAGACCCCGCAGGCCATGTGTGGCTTTTTTGCTGTACTTTGAACAACCTCTCTCTCCCTCTGCACATATCTTTTGTTTTCAGTAGCTGTTATTGCTGATGAGCTATTGTATAAAGGTAAATTTTGCATCAGCCAGCAAAAATATCTGGGCTAAGGTTCTTTCTGATCATCTCTGCCTGGTGTTTTATAATGAAGAATCTGGCAGCAAGTTTATCTTGCCTGTGGTTCCCAAAAGTCACGTATGACAGTGGATGTTTCTGTTATAACTCCAGTGATATTTTCTAAAGCAGTTGACTCTCTGCCTAATTATACACCTTTGGAAAATGTACCTATTTAATTATAAAAATACTTTGCATTACAAAGCTTCCATGAATAGGAAGCCCCTATATTTTGTGCAGGTTGGCTGGGTATAACTGCCACTTTATTCACAACACCTGTAAAGATTTCTGTAGATACAATATATAGACAACAACTAATGTAATGACTGAACAATAAGGATTTAAATACCTGAGCTGGATATTTTGTTCACATTCAGCTGGAATAAGATACCATTTATGCTCACATATACCATGTGAATATAATATGCACATTGTTTTGAAAGGCAGACTGAAGGAAACAATATGATATTTCCAGAGTTATGGATGCATATAGCAGGGACAGCTGACTCCCCCTCTCTTTCTAAAGGTGAAATATGAGGAGAGAGACCAGGAGCAGCAAGCAGACAGCAAAGCAGCCCTAAGAAAGGTTAGTCTGATTAGTGGAACATTAAAGACCATTAAAGTATCAGACCATTACAAAGGAGAGATGATCATTAACACCTTGAGGGTGAAGAACAATGAGCCATTAAGTCAATTGACTCCCTCAGTTCCTGAATAGTAATACAACAACTGCAGCACTGTGGAGTAGGAATCAAAGCAGAGGCTTCTATTCTGTTCAGAAAATCAGCTTCCCTGCTTAATATATGCACCTGGACTTGGGATCGGGGGTGAGGATTTGCGGGGGAGGTACATGTTGTATGTGAGAAAATACAGTACAGTGTTATTTAATCACTAAGATAAACCCCCTTGTGACAGTGATATACTGCTGTAGGTGTTCACTTCTCTTTGGTTAAGAGAAAGTGGAGACTATGAGAGATTTCTGCATTATTTTTATTAACACTATGAGCAACTCAGTTTACCTACTAGGTTACATACTATGTGCTGCTGCCCAGAGCTATCAGAGACAAAGATCTGAATTAACTTAGACACCTGCTATACATGAGATAAGGAGTGTAAAGGACTACCTGTGGCTTAGCCAGGGGACAACCCTCCGCCTGGGAAAAGGAAGGAACAGGAAGCCTGGTACAAAGGGGAACAAAGGAAGGTGCGGGGGCAGGGGGGAATCTTCTGATGAACCAGAAGAAAAAAAAGCTCTGGAAGAGATGCTGACAAGTAGTTGGTGGAAGCAGCTACAACCTTTCCAGCTCTCCCTCCCAACCAAAGATCTAAGTCTGCCAGAGCTATGCAAGGCCTGTTCAGCTAAGCAAGGAGAAGTTATCAGGCTATGTCCAGTTCATGTGTATAGGCCTTCTTTGTTATTTTAAATTATAGTGCTGACTTCTGTGCTCCTTTTGACAATTGACTTATTCTTTCTTTTTTTAAAAGACCGTTCTGTACCCTGTTAACATTTTATTTGGCTATAAAAGTCCAAAGAAAGACTCCTGCATGCAACTACTCCAGATTGGCACTGGTGGAGGAGCTGCTGTGTGAAACAGGGCTGCTGAAGCCTTGTGACCCAGTCTCAGAGGGTCATGGGACTCGCCTCTGCGTGAAATGCACTCAGGAGAGACAAAAAAGGGTACAGGCATCAAATGCTCTGTTATCTGTGACACTTGCTTACTGGAATTTCTCAAACCCAACTGATCTTAGTGTAGGTCATCAAATACCACTTGCATATACAAAGCCCTTTAATTAGCTCTCCTGAAAGCAATGACAAAATTGATAATATGAAAAGAACTGATATTGTTATCAGAAGATTTTAAATGTAGTTTTTTTTTTAAAAGTCAGGTTTTTTCATTTTGCATAACATTCCAAGATCCTTCAGGGTGGAAGTTAATTTTCTTTAAGATTTTGCATGCATTTCTGTTCCTTTTACTTTTGATTATATTAAAAAAAACTGGATCAAATTTCTTTCCCACACAGTTTGATCTTACTTTTTTTACAGCCCATGTTTAAGTCTTTTTTCACTGATTTGAAATCCATATTCTGACATTAACTAACTGCTAACATAGTGACATGGAACCAGTTCTGGATTAAATAAAACCAGTGGCAAGATAAAATAATTATTGACTTTGGAAGACCAAGATAAAGCAAGCTGTAAAACATATAGAAAAACAAATGAAAAAATGGATACAGGATGAACTTAAGTTCATTTTCCCACCTCTGACCAGCGGTCTGCAAAGTTCAGAGAGAATACTACTTCCAAGCTAAAAAAGCTTCTTAAACCAGTGCTCCTCTGTCCTCTGGAACCTAGATTCAAAAGACAAATATTGTTGGTGTGAAGAAATCTTCCACTCTCTTTCTCTGTCCCTGGGCCTGAGACCTCCCATACCCTCCTTGCCCCCCCCCGTGATGCAGAGACTCTTTGTCTCATGTTCGCATCCATGTACCTGCTGGGTTTGTTTGGTGATGCTGGGCCCTCTACCTGGGGATGCTGACATTTTTAAAAAAGATTGGTCAGCCTCAACCAACGCCTGTTGCTGGTTGGAACTTAGTGTTGAGGTTGTAAGTGCTGTAAAAAGGTGTCACTCCATTTTGAAGGGGGAGAGACATGTTTGGGATGCTGAAACAAGTGTAACCGAGGGTGTGCCCTCCCTGCCAAATGGAGAAGTGGTGATAGGCTAGGGTGCTGAGGGAGGGACGTCACTGCCTTACATGTAGATCCCTCCATTTCCCTATAGAGACAACCCCACGAGTGTACACTTAACTATATACAGTTTTATTATTACAAATATAATTAAAACATTTACATGCCAGAGATAATTGAATACCTGATATTACAAAATAACTTTCATAATCTCCAAGTCAATAAATGAGTTACCAGATCCAATGAATCCAATAATAGTCACCCCAGTGGGTAGAACCCAGTATTGAAAAATATGTACACAACTGACCCAAACATTTCTTCAAGCTCATCAACATCATGGTTAACAACACTAAAATAATAAAAAACAATGTTATTTATAGATTATAAAGTGCAACATAAACTCAGAACCTCAACCACGTAGAAGTCTAATTATGAATTTGTTCCCAGAGCCAGGAGAACAGGGGTCCCCTCACCCACTCCCAACAGGGTCTCGGGACCCACCCATTGGGAGGGGTCTTCCCCCCACTCCTTTTCAGGGCCCCAGTGCTCCAATAACTCACAGCCCTTCTGATGGTCCAGCTTGTCCCAGCGTGATGCTCCCCACCAGGGCCTCTTCTCCCACACTGCTTCTGGACTCCCCTTGTGGCCTGGTGCCCCCGGCCTGGGCACCCAAGCCTTGCAATTTCCTCTGCTTTGGTCCTCACGACCCTCTGCAGATTTGCTTACGCCGCTCTATGCCCCGCTCTCAGCATCGAGGGCTAGCTTCTTCACTCAGCGGGGTTGCTGGGCTCCCAACTGCCTGCCTCACACTAAGAAAAACTGGGGATGAGGCGGCCTTCCCCGTTCTACGTGCCCTGCTCAGCATCGGGGCTCTTTCAGCTCACCAGGGCCCTGTGTGGGGCTCCGGCCTTCCGTTCTCATACTGGGTGGATAACCTGAGCAGCCTTTCACTACTGCTCACTATTCCTGGATCTTGCCCAGGTCCTGTGCACAGTGGTGGCCAGCCACTTGCCAGGATTTGCAAGCTTGAGCCACCTTGCTCCGCTCCTAGGGCCTGGACTCCGTGTGTTGGACTACACACTGTGACAAGCCCAAGGGTCTCACACCCCTCCCAGGGCTGCTCCATGCAGTGGGTCCTGCACCGTGATGAGCCTAAGGGTCCCACACCCTCCCAGGGATCTTCAGGAACTTGGGGCTTTTTCCCACTGGGGCAGCTCTTCCCCAGCTTTTCTGACTCTGATCCTTCAGACCAACCCTTCAGCCCTACTCAATCCCAAATTATGGAATCTCGAGCCCAGGACTCATCCAGAGCTCAAAAGGTAAGTCTGCTACACAAGCAAAAGGCCTCCAAAGCTCCAGCAGTCTCTGGATGAATATGTGAGTATCTTACCTGAAATTTAGCCAGTCATGTAGAATTAAGTGAACTAGATGTGTATCAAAAGGGCCAACAAGCCCATTCTGTTTTGCTCCAAACATTGTTTTTCTAATACTCTTGTATCTTGTACTCCTTCCCTATTCTTCCTCTCTTGGATTAATAAAAGGTATCTGTTATAGCATACCTATCTGTGAATGCTTGAGAGGAGGGATAGGCCTTTATGCTCCTGGTAGAGCTCAGTGGAGTATTACCTGAAAACACTTGAGGTGGGCATGGCTTTTTACTTTTCTCCTATACAGGAAGCTACTTGTGAATGCTTCAGGCTAAAAGAAGCACCCCAAAATACTATGGTGGTCTAAGCACCCTGTGGCAGTACACCTTTGGTGCTTGCCATTTTAAGGGCAGAAGCAGGCAGCCGCCAGATGCCTGATGAGGGTGGCCATTTTCAAACATAGGCCAGAGAGGCAGCAGTCTGCGTTGAGCAGCCAAAGTGGCAACATTGGGCTGAGCTGCTCCTGGAACACCTTGGAGGTAAGGGTGAGACTATGGGGATGGAGGAGGCCTCAGTGGTCCTGGACATGACCTGAAACTGTACCCTGCTGGGATAAGGAGGTCTGGTAGGACTGACTATGGCGTAGCAGCCCCACTTGAAAACCAGGACCGTGACCCTCCCCAGTGTATGGTGGGTTGGGGCACCTAAACACCAGCCCCCAGCTTTGGGTGGATTACTAAGAGGAAGGAGTGGGGCCAGGCACAGCTTCAGCCACCTGAGCCCACAGGGGTGCAAGACTCTGGAGGCCCCAGAGAGGGGGCAGTTGAGAGACCCTGAGAGAGCAGGGGTGTTGGTGGGCCCACCCAGAGTACGGTGCATCTTCACAACCTGAAGGACTGGGCATAATTTGAAGTTGAGTAGAGCTGAAGGGATGGTCTGAAGGACAGATCTGGGGGGGGTGTTGAGAAGGGCTGAAGGAAGGTCGGAAGGGCAGCACATGGGCCAACCCCCCTCCCCCCCCAACAAGATCATGGTGTTGTGTATAAGGAGTCTGGTGAGGGGCTAGGGCAAAGTTGGCCCCCAGTTTGGTGAATTGGCTGGCACTACCCAGGTGAGTGTCATGGGAGAAGCCCAAGAGTCTGCATGTTGCCAGCCAAGGCATGATTCATATAAGCCTGATGGCCAGAAGGGTCCCTCCAGGAGACAGCAGAGCAGAGTGAAGGGTGCACAGTATGGTGCAGTGAGCAAGAGACCCCGTGAGAGAGGGGTGGTATGAGTGTGTGTGTGTGTGTGTGTGTGTGTGTGTGTGCGCGCGCGCGCGCGAGACCTGGTGGAGGACTAGATTTGGTGTGGCTTGTGGCCAAGTGTATGAGAACATCTTGGATGCCCTCTGTGAGGCATGGGCCACAGTGTAGGGGAGGTACAGAGCCGTGGATCACGCTCCCTGGCATCCGGGCATAGAATGGGCAGCCTCCCATATTTACCACCAGTTTATTGTAATAGCAAAGTCATGGCAGAAGAGACTGGGCAGACTGTCCTATGTAGACAGGTGAGTGGGCTGACTTGAGACTCGACCCCAAGCATGCCCCCTGTCACTCCCCGCCCCAAGGTCAACAGGGTCTGTGTACCCCTGCTTGTAAAGAGCCCCAACAGTTATGGGGTCATTTTTATATTCAACATACAACTTTAGTCAAACTAATGATTGCCTTGGAGTCCTTGTTTAAAATCCATTGTTTTCTTTGAAGAATTGAAATACAGGTAAGTTACAGTAGAATTTCCACTGAATAATTTTAATAGCTTTGTTTGCAGAAGGGATGCAGTTGCCAATGCTGTCTGATGTAGCTTGAATTTTCAGACCAGATCAGGTTATTATCAAGAATCACCCACCTAATGCTCACTGTTTGCCAGTTCCCTAATTTCTATTTTGTCAATCAAATTTGATGTCCTTAAACCCAAACAAAAACAGCTGCTATCTAGATTTCCTCCTGTTAGCTAAATACACTACTGCATGGCCCTTTTGTAGAGTACAGTACAATGCTTCTTAACCTGCCAAATAGAGGAGGAAGAATGTAAATCACTGTGCAAGTTGAACTGTGGCCCCTGCTGTCATATGACAGCTGGCTTTGCTTTATTGTCCATGGCACAAATAGTACCATGCATGGAGATCCAAAACCAAACACAGAAACATCCAAGTCAAATATTAGTCATGAGATACCTGTGGCTCTGTACAAGCAGACTCTTAATTCAGTTACATATTACTTCATTACATGAGACAAGAAACCCAACCATTTCACACTTCTTTGCTAATTTCGTTAATGACAACAGCAGGCTTATATTTTCTAAGTATTATATACCCCTGTGTATGGCAGCTGTTTGGTTTTAGCCAACCAACTTTACTAACTGCCAGTGTTAGGAACCAAAAAGATTCCTCTTTCCCTTCCATAAAAGGAGAGGCTTCCTATTTCCCTTCCTGTATTGAAAGAAGGCCTTGCTGTTGTGGCTGCTGCCCTATGAACTGATATACAATTAAGAAAAAATGAAAAGATTCAGTTTTTTGTTCTGAATCTGCTCTGCAAATGAAGTGTGTATGCTGCAGGGTTCAGGCACTCTTTGTTAAGGGGTAGTTTTATCAAAATCTCAAGTTAAAATCAGCTCCCTGAACTTACCTGCTTCTGCAGGTTATAAATATTTCTAAGACAGCAGTCAGACTGTCCACCAGCTGTTTCTTAACATTACTCTTCCCACCCTCCCTCCTAGCTTCCCAGGCACCTTTTTCCCCCCTCAAATGTGTGTTTGAATATGTAATCATTAGCTCTTTTGAACTTCAGTCTTGGAAAATTAAGGTAGATGGCTGAGGTGTGGGTTCCTTATGTTCCTCAGCAGCAGTACCATCTTATCAGGTATCAGGATAGCCCTTTCCTGCTCACGTAATTCATGGAATACATTCTCTTAGGCCAGGTAGAAACATTACATTTTTACCGGTACAGTATAAGCAATTGGAAACCAGTCTATACCCATAACAGAACAGACTTTTGCCCCACACAGACTGGTTTAAAAATGATAGAACCTGGTCTAAGATTTGCACCTCTCCCTCCCACCAGAATGGCAAATATGTGTTCTGTTCCCTATCAATCTAAACTATGCCATTTACAGAAAACCACAAAGTTAGATGGATTCCGCCTCAGGCTTTTTGAATGTCTGCACCTTATCACACCTTACTCCCTCATGTAGATTAAAAAACCTGATATACAGGCTTTTGTAAGAGAGGGTAAAATGCATTCTCTGGCTAATAGGCATTTATTTGTTTATTTAACCATCCCATTACTTTTTCTGTTCACTGCAGACTTTGTTACTTGGCAGTGCTAAGGCAATGAAAATTCTGAATGATGGGAGAGATTAGCTTAACTGTAAACTGATAAAATGGGAGTTTAAACTATTAACCCATGACTTGACAGAATGGACAAGAACAAGGAATCCTGTTTTAATTGAAAACGCCTTTATTCTATGCTCTGTGAAAGACCAGTATATTTGCAGTACGTTGAAAATACTCGGTAATATTTAAGGCCTTCTTATTTATTATATATAGAATACCAAGTCTGGTGCTTGTTCCAGCTCATTTGGGACCCCAGTCACATGCAGCACAGATCCTGGAATGGGCATCACATGCAGCACAGTCTGGCTGGGGGCATGTAGAGCGGATCCTAGACCAGTCACAATGGGCACCACCTGCAATGCACAGCCTGCTCTGGCCAGGCTCTTCCAGCCACAGATGCCATGTAGGTCCAGGATTAGCTGGGGCAGGTACTGTGTGCAGTGCAATGCCAGACCTGCCAGGGTGGGTGCTTTGCACAGCATGTGTACCAGAGCTGCTCCAGCCATGGAAGCCACATGCAGTATAGGTCCAGGACTGGCTGGAGCAGGCACTGTGTGCAGCTCAATGCCAGAGCTGCCACAGAACTCCTTGTGCAGCACCATGTGTCCGCTCTAGGATCCACACCAATGCATCACAGGCTGAGTTGCCAGTGTGGGACCCATGTGTGGCACAGGTCCCTGGCCCTGCCCATGAAGCTGGTCCAGCACGCGCTGTGCCCCATATGAGTCTGCTCAGACCCGAGGGTAACACCAGGGGCTGGATGGCAGGGCTCCTTAGGCCAGATCTGGCCCAGAGGCCAGGTGACCCCCATAGTATACTTTAAGTGCAGGATCCTAAGGAAACTATGCACTTACATGGAGTGCAAATTTAATGTTCTGTAAGTACCCAGTACTGTGGTATTATAACCTTGATACTGACTAGCTCCCATCATTGGTACAATTAACAGGAGTATAATTCAGTTACAGAGTAGACAGTGGGGCTACATGTAAACAATTTCTCAATATGCAGATAATCAGAGATTAGCAAACAATAGGCAACAGGAATGGGAATGGCATTATGTTATACAGTTTAGCAGGCTAGACAAGGTTATTTGGCTAAATCTGATATCTTTTATTAGACCAACTCAAATAGGTGGAGAAATTCTTCTTTGCAAGCTTTTGGGTACAAATGCCCTTTGTCAGGCTGAGGAAGCATTTCCAGTATGTCCTTAGACCAACATGGCTACAACCTATACCCATTTAGCAAGCTAGACACTTGAGTGCTTTGCATCCCAGTGGAGTACCTTTCTCAAGTATCAGGCATCATTATGTGAGAGGCAAGGATTTTTTGGGGTGATATCTTTTATTGGACCAACTGCATAGTTGGGATAAAGTTAGACAAGCTTTCAAATGCAAGGCATTCTTCCTTGGGTCTCTTCTTCTCTGAGACCTTCTCCTCTAAGACTGCAGAAAGAATGCTTTGCATTCAAAAACTTGTCTAACTTTATCCCACCCATGCAGCTAGCCCAATAGAATCACAGAAGCATAGAAAAGCAGGGGAGGAAGGTACCTCCAGTCCACCCCCCTGCCTGAGGCAGAATCATTGGCACACCCCTAATCCAAGTCCCCAACCTTGGCTGTAGTCCACACCCAATGTCTCTGAGGGAGACTTAAAAACACCCTGACACATGTAGCAGAAAGGAGGAGGTGGGGGTGCTCAGAAGCATGTGAAATATCCACAGTAGAATATAGGCATAGCTACACCTAGATCATTCCCTATCAGTGGCTGTCCAACCTCTGCTTGAACACCTCCAGTACATCTTCTTGTCCACTACTTCCCTAGACAGTTTATTCCACTGCCTCACTGTTCCAACAGTGAAAAAGTTTTCCCAGATATCCAATCTAAACTTACTTTGCTGCAGCTTCAAGCTTTGGTCTGTGCTGTGTCCTTCTCTCTGCAGCGAGAGAGAAAAGGTGCTTTCCCTCTTTATGGCAGCCCTTCAAATCTTTGAAGGCTGCTGTCAGGACTCTCTCACGTGCCTTTTCTATAAGCTGAAAAGAAGATATCACCCCCCAAAATCCTTGTCTTACATAATTCCTGGACCACTATGGCTACAATACCATTCTAAAACTACAAGAAGTCATTATGACATACAGTCATAGCTACCTCATGTTTAGAGGAATAGATATTTAAAACGATGTTTCAAAGTTCAAAATCAATCTGTTTGTTAAAAATGTTATGGTCAGCATATTAATGAAAAGCTATGCTAAAAATTAAGATTAAGACTTTAAATACATGCACACAGCAAAAAGCAATCTTAAACTTGCAACATTGGCTGTATTAATTAGCGTTCTCTTGGGAGTAGTAATTATTTTTTGATTAATTGTTCTGGTAGTGGTTTGTTGCTTTTTCTTTTGAAATGCAAACCCTGCTTATACATTCACAATTTACTTTAACCTATGTTCTACTTATTTGCTTTCTAATTTATACTATGCAGTTTTCTAAGAGTAAAAATATATTCCTACTGTGTCTTTACTTATACATTTTCTCATTGATGCTATGGTATTTTCATCTGCATATTCAGAACTATGAAGTCAGATACCATAGAGCTGAATAGCATGTGTAAGAGGAAAAGAAATGAAATTATATAGTTCACTTTGTTCCAGACTTTTGCTAGAAAATGAAAATATTTTACCCAGTAGATCTACTTTGATGGTAGACCTCTCAGGAGAAAAGAGCATGATATTATTAGCTTCATTCAAGGCTAAATTTTCCTTCTTGCTTTGTTTTATTCTCCACACATTTTTGACAAATCCCTCTTGGGAGACGCAGGATTATTACAGCTTCAATCTTTTTAGAAAGATCTAAAGGAGGAAAACCTTGATAAATAGTCAGCTATGAGACTAGTTGAGAAAAGTGATGACTTCTTGCAGGGAACAGAGGCTTAGCAACAGTATCTGACAGTGCCAATATCATAGGGGAAGATTAATACAGTACTGGATACAGAACATTCCCCTACTTTGCGCACTCAGGGGCTTTGGGTCACAGAGCCCCCGAAGGATCCTTTTCCAAGAATATTATATTGTAGGCTAGAACCACCTATGGGATTTTGCAGGGGAGTGGCTTTTTAAGAAAGCTCCAATATGTTTCAGGAAGTACTGACTTGGGATCAAAAGTACTAAGAGAAAAAGGCAAGGCTGAACCTTCCAAACCATTTGGAGGCATAGGGTGTTGGGGTCTTTATACGTCAGTAGTTCTGGATCATATGGAAAACTCCTATTTCATGGAAAAAAGGGTTTAGAGAGTTAAGGTTATGGCTGGCCAGGGTGGCTGGCACCTTTATTGAAATGATATCAAAATATTGGATCCATCAGTCAATTTTATTACATCTGACGTCCTGTTCCTCAGGTAGTGGATATGATGGTCAAAGCCCTCTAGGACCTCATGGTCTCACAGTTTAACATGCTGTCTTTCACACTACCACATGCTATTGCCAATGCAGCTGCACTAACTCCTGGAATAGAAATTTGCACGGCCATATGCATTCTATTCACTCTCCTTTCTGCTATGTAAAGAGAGCAGGCGCACAGGTGTCATTTCCAGTGCCAGTGAGATTGTTCTGCTTGCTTTCATAACTTAGTTTACAAGCCATGATGCACTTTGCAATTTACCTTTGCATACTTAAGTTTCTGACACCTAGGATGCCTTTACAGGCTCTTAATACAGCATATGGCATTTTAATTTTTACTTTATTAATAAAGCTTTTAGCTGGTATACTCCATCAGTATGTGAATGCTTGGGAAAGAAGAAAGATGCAGGCCATTGTATGTAAAGCTTTTAATAAAATGATGCACTAGTCACTGTATCTTGTAATCACATAAAGGCAGTAGCAGTTTACTAGAATACTATGCAACTTCATGATTCCACAAGCATGTCACCCTGCAGTGCAATGTGACAGCTGCATAAAGCCTTTCTTATATTCCTTGCTCACCTGGATGAAGCCTGTCATAACAGATAACACTTTCTGGTTGTCTGGCAAAAGCAACTACCTTGCAGAAGTGCAGAACACAGCGGACTATAATAAGAATGGCACTGGGCATGCTAGCATCCAGTGGCATCCAATCTTACTTTTAGTCAGCCTAAATCACAGTGATTAAATCATCTGTTGCCAAGTGCTCTAACATCTAATTCAGGTTCATTAGTCAGGGCTTGATCCTTTAAAAGTAACATAGACACATGGTTTATAAGCATGCTCCTTGAAGAGAAGAAGTTTTCTTGTTCAAACTGAAAAGCTCAGCAACCAGGGATTATGAATCTTATCTTTACCACCATTATATGCTAGTATTAATGACTATATTTTAAGATCAGGTAAGACAACAGATTCCTGGTAGTAGCCTTTGTAGCTAACATTCATCTGCTCATTGTTGTGAACACATCTGTGCCATCAGTGTGCTGCAGCACAGTTTGGGAACCCCATTCTCCCCAACCTAATTATTATTTCAGGTGTATTGTCTATTTCTATCACATGTGGGTGAAAAATCTATACTTGTAGTGGCAGAACGTGAAAAAATCACATATAGCTAAGTCGCACAAGGATTACCCTTGTGAACAACCTTCACCTCACTACCAACAGTTGAGATGCCAACATGAAACTGAATAGCGAACAAGCTGTAGCATTCTGGGGTAGCCAGCTTCCAGATGGCAGTAAGGACACACTTCTGTAGTGGCATGACCTCCTACATTTGTAGTTCCTGGTGCTGAAGAGTCAGGGCAAGCTTCTCACACAGCTCCATGAAAGAAGCTTTCCGCATGAGAAAGTTATGGAATTTCAGTTTTACATGATAATGTGATCATAGGTGTTCTTTGCCAGAAATCTGTCTTCCTACGGCAAGTCTGCAGTGACTTATATGTCAGCATCCAGCATGCACAGTCTCTTTGCCAAAACCCACTGCTGTCTTCTGAAGGTCAGAAACCATAGGTGAAATGCCTTCCATCAGGCTCCTTACCATCTATCTGCATCCAGTTGCAATGTCAATGCAGCCAAAGTGAGAAACAAATAATTTCCCTGCCTTGGATCTATGCATTGGCGCTCATTGTAATGGACAGATGCAAGGCACTTGCAAAGTTGGAAGTGCTTGAGATTTCTGTGTTGCTTGACTAAGACTTCTACACAGGAGCTCAGGAAGGACAGATGAGAAGACAAATACCTGACAAAACAATTCCTATAGCAGGTTAGAAACAAAGATTCCTGGGATACTCCTCCAGAAACCCCAGCACCTAACTTGAATTACTGTGGTGGCTATGAGCCTAAGCATTAGAGACGTGGCTATGAGCATGAGTTAACGTGTAGCTCTGCAACCTGGGTGCCATAGTCCCTGGTTCTGGGTAAGATTCTGCTGTGAAGATATACCTTTATAGTGGACAATTTCTCCTAACTCAGCCTCAGGAAGACAGAAGAGGAGACTAGGATAACTGTGCCTTGTAATTATTCTTCAAGTTTAGTTCCTAGACTTCACCTTCTTGTATATTCTTTGCTGAGGGCCATAAAGTACTAGTGTGTTGATTCTATTACCCTGGTTTAGTCCTTGTTGGTCATGCTTTCTTTGTGGCCACTCCTGTGTTGTCCGTCATTTGGCGGCTGCTTCCCTGTATCCTTGAGCAGCTACTGGCCTCCTGCCAGAATGAAATGCAAAGCTCATCTCTTTGCCTTGGCATTCCTTCAAAGTGTGTATCCACTTATGCACAACCTTATTCCTACAGGTCATTGCTATTTTTAAATGGATACTACAATAGTGGGAGTCGCACAAGGATTTAGTTAAGCAGCTAAAAGTCTAAATCAGCAGTTTCTTCTCACACCATACTAGAAAATAACTAACTAGAGATCAACCAAATGTAACCACATTGACATCATATATTTTATGCCTCGCTGGACTTTGATGTGTGCTTGGAAAGTCAACAGATTCCTGGTATTTCCAACCAAAGGGGGAATTTCTTATTGATCCAGGGGCTACTGCTTGTCTTTCAGACCAGGGCTGTCCAACTGGTGGACTCCAGACTGCATGCAGGCCACAAGTGATTAATGTATGGCATGCAGGCCCCTGCAGCTGCTTCTTCTACTGCTGTGCAGTAGGGAAGGCCACATGAGGGGCTGTATGCTTCTGGCACTGCCTGTGCAGCGGGGAGGTGATAGGGGCCACACAGTGCCAGTGCAACCCACAAAGTGTGGGGCTATGTACTGGAAGTGTAGCTCATGCAGCAGTGGAGGGGAGCAGCGTGGAGATCTAGGATTTACCCTGCAGTATATTGCTCATGCAATGCATGGCTCCTGGCTGCAGCAAATTTGGACAGCCCTGTTTTGGGCTAAGGGATTCCAGTTTGATCCATTTTAGCTGGCTGCTGAACACTTCTCCCAAGATTCCTGGTGTATGACAAGCTTACATTAGATTGTCATTAAATAAAAATCAGAAATAATCCTGTGACAAGAGACCAGAACCCAGGTTTTTCCCCTCCCAAATACCCTAACCACAGGACTATAGAGTCAAGCTCTAACTTGTTTGTTTTACTGCTGGACCCATTATCTTTGCATTTTTGGTTGCATAGCGACTCATCTTTTTAAGCAGGTGGGTGAAGGGTGCCCTCACCTAGACTATTTTATAATTTGGGGGTGAGGATACTCTCCTGGGAAGTGGAAGATTTGGGTTGGAACTGCCTTCCTTTGTGAGGGGTGATTTGGTAAAAGGACTCCAGGCTCTACATTCAAGCAGATGAAAGCGGTTCTTTTGTTCATGTCATTCAGGCAGCTAAGCTTCAGATGGGGTAGGAGTTCAGTCACAGCTCTGTGCTCATTGTTTCTTACTGGCCAGCTCTAAGCAGTTCCCCCTGGGAATTAGCTTTGGGAGGCCCCTACTTGTGGCCCTGAACCTTACTGGTGCCTAACTCTGTTTCTTTGAAATTTCGTCCTGGATCAGGTACTTCCTTTATAGGCAGTATGGGTGCATCTACACATTACCCTATGGCGACATTGCTACAGCACCATGCTTTAGTATTTCCTTTTGGAAGTACAAAAGCATGGCACAGTAATTGCCTGTACTGCACCATGTATGTGGTCCACAGTTAGATTTCACCACTATATTGCTGTAGTGGCACACTAAAACGGGGAGTGAGCTATAGCAACATAGCTGCCAATCATGTGTAGACCCACACGATCGCTATATCACTGTAGCATGCTGTACAGTGGCGTGACGCATTGCTAAGGCAACAGGGCTATGTGTTGATGCACCATATGTCAACTAAGCTGGAGGTACCTAAAGAGCCTCCTGGGATCTCACGCTGTTTATTACTGCACAGTTGCTTGTCACCTATGGCCTTGTACAAAAAGGGGCTGACAGCTTCCTTTTTCCTCAGGTGTGGGAGTGTGGGGGGAGGAAAGGCATGCCACCATCTTGAGAAACACCCAATCCCAGTGCAAGCTGCAACACTCAGCCAGACATGCTCTTACCTGCAAAACTTTTTCAAAGCCTGTTTCCTAGAAGGCTTACAAGGTAATATTAAGATGATTAACTATAAGGTAGCATTTCATACAGATGCTTTGCCCAGACTACGAATCCCAAACAAGAGTCTTAAGTTATCTTATTATGTTCAACTTCAAGTTATGTTATTTATCTTAAAGCCAATGGCTAATGGTTTTTACATTATACAAAATGCTTGATTATTCTTTTACTAATAACTTATGTTTGTCCCTAGTCTTTCTTTAACCAAGGGTAGCTACTATGATCCTAAATCCAGTCTCCTTTGGGACCTTATGTTAATTTTTGCAGCTGTCTTGTTATTGAGGAAATCTTTGTGCTTTATTTTAAGGCAGTCACTGAGGGATATTTATCAAGGGCGACACAATTGAACTGTCTATAAAGGATTAGTCCCAGATAATTTAGTTATTGGATTGCCTAAAAATTACAGTTGAGATAATGGGTTTTTTTTCTCTCAGTTGCTGATATTTTTAGTGCAGTTTTGATTACAGGCAGTTTTTGTGCTAGTCAGAAAAGGAGCAGTCAGTTATTTTAAAGGAAGTTTATAGTCTTTCTTGTCATCTATTATTTTTAGAAGTCTTGAAAACCAATATCAGCTTAATTAAAGCTTCAGGAAAGTGCTGCAATAAACAAATGCTGACCAAAACAGGCTGCACCAAATTAATCTCTGGTGTAACTCCACTGAAGTCAGTGGATCTCGGCTGAATTTAGCCTACTGTTATAGACTTCTACACTGTAAATTTAAAAAAAATCACTTTGTATTCTTAAAAGATAAATTCTAAAATATGCATAAGGAGAGAGAAGGAGGTAAAAAAAAAACAAACCCTTGACAAGATGATTGACTCCTGCTGTCTCTGTTCATGACCTTTCAGTATATGAAAGGTCATATCCTTCAAATGTATATGAAGGATACATTTTCTATTTTATAGAGAGTAAATATAAGTTGGAACTACCTTGGGGAGGGAAGGGCAGTTCCTGCTTTTATTCATCTTCATTGGCATTGGAAGTGAATAAATATGTCCCAACCTACTGAATGGACTAAAGGGAAGCAGAAATAATAACACTTGGTGAAGCTCTGGCTCCACTGACTTCAGTGGAAGCTCTGTCCTGACTATGGTATGGCCTAAATTTCACAATGAACCCTGTTTCAAGTCTCACCGGACTCTGCAGGTGTAACCCCATGATGTCAGTAGAAATTTCCCAATATACACCATGTTCAATCAGAAGCAGGCCCTATGTGTTTTTTTCTGCACTTTTTTTATATTATAATATTCAGGTTAGTCTATGTGTACAACTGCACTCTGCTGGAAAAAAGGGAAGATATACAAGAGTACATGTTCATGTCTCATTCTAGAAGTTGAGTCACACAGGATATTTCCCTCTAATATCTATGTACCTAAAAGAGATTCTCTTTTAGCTTAACTGTAGAGGCTTGTGTGTTTTGGAGCAGAATATTCTGATCTGTTCCTATGGATGATCATAAGCCTATGCAGTCTCAGCATGCAGAGCAGAACAGCAGACAGCTGTGATTTCTGAGAGGTATTTATTAATTCAACTCATGGTAATTTTTGGAAACTGTACTTAATATTTTTCTTTGATCCCATAACTTAATACAATTTAATATAAAACAGACATGTGTACAATGTTTATTCCATGTTTTAGGACCTTCAGTACAGTCTAGTAACTTACAGACGTGCTCCCTGTAAACTTCATAAGCTTTTCGCTAAAATGTTATTTTAATACATCAGGAAGCTGATCAGAGCATCTACAGTTGTTATTAAATAACATCTAAGCCAACTATCTTAGACTAGTCAGCACAGAAGTGTATGTTTTCAATTATTATAATATATATTATTATTTATAGTTCATTGTCTAATACCTTAAATACACATATATGAAAAATAGTATTTTCCCATTATTTCAGAAAGCTATGTTAAACAAATTATGGTAATCAAAGTTCATTATACTCTCAACACTTTGGAAATTAGACAACTTTCTCTTACCTGCTAATTAGTCTTGACTGGCTATCCATCAGGTTAGAACACCACTGGCTAACACTGCCTACAAGTTGAAGGGAGTAGGATTAGTAAATTTTTCTCCAGGCATGATCATTGGCTCTTTAAATTTCACTCTGTTACTTGTATATCAGGGCATATTTCTCCAGGATGTTGTGAAATGGTGAGTGAACACTGGAGGTACACTCAGGAGTAATATGATGGACAACCCTGAAAGAACAGAAGAAAAGTATCCTTACTAATGTTCATGGAAGAGGAGATAAATGTCAAGGAAGCTATTTTGATTGTAAGAAAGTGTCCCAGACTTTTAAAGAGCTTTAAGTTTGGATAGAATTGCCATTTGCGTACCAGGTATATGGCAGTCACAGGGAGGAGTCTGCATTTGATTGCTTTAAAAAAATCAGAGATGGGTGTATGGATTACCACATTATCCAGAAAGCAGTAGAGCACAGAGCTTCAACAGATGATGCATATACCCACATGGAACTGAAAGTTAGTCCAAAGTTGAACTGCTTAAGGAAATCAAGAAAGGGATTTATAGAAACTTTGAGAGGGTTGAGGTATACAGCTTTGCACCACAGGAAGAAGATGGATAGTCATATGATCAACATTTTCTTAGACATGAAAAGGGAGGGAACAGCCACTGGAGTCTTGGTTAAACTCTGTCAACTTTTTGGTTATGAAGATGTAATTGGCTGGGCTCAGATGCAATCACTGTCCCTTAACTAGGTATCTCTGGCTGTGGCATGGAGGTCTACATTGTAACAAGGCAGGAAGCCAAGGATGTGGAGGCCGAAAATTGGAGTTGATCTGTGAGACCTGCTGCTTCTATGTGAGGAATGTCCCCTCAGACATCGATCCTTTCAGCAACTCAGATGTGGGGATTTTGCATTTATTCTCAGACCTCCCAGGAATTCCTTAAATGGAAGGGCAGGACCAAGCTTCTACTCGGGTAGATTAGGTGCACAGAAGTGATTTTGTAGAAATAATATTGCAAGGTTCCATGCTGCTTGTAATCCTGTTATTTTCATATAAAATATTCAAAGTTTGTCATTAACAAAGCTCTTGTTCTAACTCCCAGTTTCCAAACTTATCTTGAGCTCCAAGAGCCAAGATGAGTTCTTTGCTTCTTGCGCATCGGTGACAGCTACTGTTTTGGCTGACACTCTAGGAACAGAGGTCCTCTAAAGCTAAAAGCAAGAGCTGATCCATTTTAAACATGGCTTTTTCTACCTGGGGCTGTATCAGCCTCATATTCTCTATGGGTCACAGAAGGGGACCTGTAACACACACACATTGATGGGTTACTTCATTACAACTAGTAAAACTTCTGGATGTCAAGCACCTTTCAGTTACACTTCTAACTCTTCAGTGGCTTGTGATAGGTTTACCTTAGTACAGTATAATTCTTTTATAATGCAGAGTGTGGAAAAGCATTCAGCTCGCTCTCCTGTAGCTGTGTGGATACTGTAGTGTTAACAGGAGTGTGGGTGGGTGCCTCCTCGGTGCCTGCTGTTCTTATCACTGTCTTCCTCATTTGCCCACCACCCTTTTTTAGGAGACCGATAACATGTGAAAGGAGATTGGCAGCTGCTAGGACAGTGGTAAGATATTGCCGCTCTGGTTTCTGCCGCAGGCTCCACCTTCCTTACACCCTGTCCTGTCCCAACCGGTGTCTAATTAGTGTGATGCTAGTCAATTGAGCCTCTCTTCTTCAGGAGTGAGGGTCGTTAGCCCTGCTTGCTCTTTCAACAGTCGCACCCTCCCTCCATTCCTTCAGAGGGGGTGATCTCTTTTCTCTCCCTGCCTTCTCCGGCCCCAGGGGAGGCTCTCCCATTTGTAAAAGTGTCCTTGTCTAGGACCTGCATCTCCCCTGTAACAGTCCTGCCAGGGAACTGGGTCCCAGTCAACTCTGAACCTCGGGGTGTCTGTAGTCATCTGGCCCCTTCCCTCTGATACCAGTCCCATTTTCCCAGTTCTCCCAGTTTTCACTAACAGTCTTTTTTACTATGCATCTGGGTCACTTGCTGATAGGCTTCTCTTGTCACTCCTCTCTGGGTTTGTCTTCCTGGATGACTCATCACAGTTATAAGTTCATCATGGTCCATCCAACCCTGCCTCACTCAGCCAGCGTTTCCTTAGTCTCTGTTAATCCTCTGTACCGGCTTTCAGCAGCTTCCTCCAGGTGCCTCTCTCTCTTTCCCCCTATGGTAAATGACTCACAGCCAGCTTTCTCTTCAACAGGTTCTTCTGGGATGGTGGTCAATCAGCGTTGGCTCCAGCAGAAGACCTCTGTGTTGCTGGGATTCCCCTCTCAGCATCTGACATCACTGGGAATCAACGAAGCATGGTGGGCTCACCTCCGGTAAGTATTCTTCCATTCTCTCCTAGCCCTTGGAACAGGGGCCACAGGCGGTCCCCTGTTACTGGGAGTAAGTACAAAACTCATGCACACCTATTTTTGTCACCAAATGAAGCAGATGTGAATACACATATAAAGAAGCAGCTCATTTGAGTAAGATACTGCCATTTTTACACAATTCTTTTCGACTGGATTTACAGATCCAGTTCTAGAATGCAATTCTAGTATTTAAGGATGAGACGAGAGATGGAATCCGTCCTATCAGATACTGTTAATCCAGCCCAGGGAACTGTCCAGTCTCAAAGATACAACAACATCTGTCCTGTTGCATTGGAAAATGTGGTTCTGTCAGAGATAGGATCGGTAGGGAGACTGAGCTGGAAGGATGAAAATTCCCAGCATCATTGGTTTGATAAATTACTGGCTCGTGCACAAGTAGCAGCAGGATAAATTCCAGTATGTCTGGGGCACAGGCTGCAGGCAGAGAGACTGGCTGATGGCAAGCTGCTGAAGCTCCTCCAGTCAAGCAGAGATCAAAGTAGCTTCTGTTACTATTATCTCGGGAAAGGGGTTTGATGGAGAAGAAACATCCTTTTTCCCTGCTGTAAAGTGAGGAAAGAAAGATCATTATTCCTGATAGGCAGGATCCTACAGATTTGAAAGAAGGAAAATCAGGAAAAAGAATAAAGAGAATAGGGGAAAAGGGGATAAAAACAAACCCCCATCAGTGTGTAAATTTGATACAGAGAGTCTGTTTGGTCCTGGATCCAGTGAGTGATGCCTGGAGAGAAACATACCACTATATATTCTTGCTCCAGACAGCAAGTGCAAAGAGCTAACTGGTAGTGATCTGGACCAGCAGCTCCTGGAAAATCTGTGTAACATCCTCCGAGTCCCAGGGGGGCAGAGCATTCTGAGAATGGGGGGACCGGCCCAACCCTGTTGTTGGGTCTGTAACAGCAGCATGGTCTGTGAAATAGCTATTGTTGGAAGTAAAATGTCATGGGGCTGCTTCTGCTGCTAGGGTATGGGCACTGTGGGGGTGGGGGCACAGTTCTGGCACCCCTAGCAAAATTGGCACCTGAGGCTGGTGGTCCCTGCCCCACTCCATGTTATTCTACTGTTTTGTGCCACCCCACAAAGGCAGTGCCCAGGGCCGCTGAGTTTCCTATGGTTGATCTTTGAATGTCCCCTTCCATGCCCTTTTGCATCCAGGAAATATCAAAGCTTACTTGATCCATGGTCCTCCCCCTTTCTAACTAAACTGGCAAGTGATAACTTCACCATCCAGCCCATAACTTTCTCAGTTCCAACTCACAATTCCTGATTTTCCTAATTTGAGCTCTCTGCTGTCATTCATTCCTCTAGGTTACCAACCTGTCTATTTTACTGAATGAATCATAAGCCCATCTGATCCCATGCTATAAGAGAAAACAGAGAGTTTGTTTTAATTCTGGTACCATTTGGGACTCCTGGGTAGATTATACCTAATAATTTATTGTGCCAATCAGATCAGGATGTTCAGGGCTGACCTGCAGACATACTAAAATTTTGTTTTGCCCATGATTCTTTAAAGTTTGAGAGTCTCAGGCTTGAAGTGTCAAAGATTACTTCAATCATATCAGTTCATTCTTTAAAAAAAGATCAAGAATAAGGCTGAACTTGGTGAAAGCCAAGTTTTCCATCTCTCTTGCAAATGTAATTTATATACTAGCATTACTTATCTAAATGTGTCCCATAATATCTTCTTTCACTTCTCTATACTACTCATTATACCAGCCATCATACCCTGTTGGTCTCTGCTTCTCCAACCTTTGCCACTGTGCCTTTTCCCATGTCTCTTGCTAAACACAGGCTTTCTTTTCAGGCCTGGTCCATAAGGCCATTACTTTTTCCTGATTCATATATCCTCTTCTACATCAAGGAGCAAATAAACATAGACAACTATTTTTGTACGTTACTTTAAAAAACCCAAACCCTATTTTACTATGCTATAAACATCATTACTTAGTTTTATTGCTTTGATCGCTTCTTTCCCCACCTCTTTCCTGTTGTCTTTATTCTATTGTTGTCTGAATCAGGTTGTAAGAACTTTGGGGCAAGGACCATCTTTTCTTATCTGTGAAGTGAAGCACCTACAACATTACTAGATAATAAACAATAATAAGATGATTGGAACTTCATAAATATTGAAGATAGTTAGACAGATATCACCAACATTTCTCAAATGGCCAGGTTAAAAAGGCAGCTTCTTAAAGCAGCACTCCCAGATAGTGATTGCCAGCCCATCAGCATGCAGAAATCCTGTCACACAATTTTAAGAGTCCAGCAGGGGAGTATTGTAGGATTACAATACTCATCTGTGAGTTACAAAAAAAGCCATGTTGGTTATTAAACATGGTCATAAATAATGCCAGCAATTAGCCATAGGTGTACCAAATCCAGTTCAGTTCCAGAATAAAACCCTTAACTAGAAAACACTGTATAGGATTAATCCATTAAAATAGTTTACTGATTCATCCAGAGTTTTCTAGGAGAGAATTATTATTTGCCAACAAAAAGTTTGGTGAACCTTTGGTATCTCCAAACATGGTAAGGTATTTCTCATGTTAAACCACATTTTCACCATCACCCTCTACTTAAAAGTTAATGCAACTCCTCATTTGACTATGCTGTAAGATCATTTTCAGAGACAATGACTTCACAATAAACAAGGATAACATTTTGGGATCTTTGTACTCTTTGTATCAACAGAAACAACATTTATTGGAAGGTTAGCTAGGTGTCTTAGCTTGGTCTTAGCCAGCCTAGTTTGTAAGCAATAGTACTGTTTGTCTAGTACCAGCTAGCAAATAAAATAGCTTCAAGTCAGTCTGTTAGGTTCAAAGCTTTGAAGTAGTTCTTGTAGCCACCTTAACAGAAAATTTGAAATGAAGATACCATGTAGAGTTTGTGGACTCACAAAAAGATGCTGGATTGACATCAGCAGAGACTAAAGCCTTTTATTCACAAAAATGGTACTATATGGGTTGCAATAACACTGCAAACCTCTCAGTACTGCCCTGCTAAAGTGCTTTCAAGCCAGTCCTTGCTGGACAGGCTGAGAGGGTAATGCTAATTGTCATCTTCTGAGGCTGCCAGCAAGGATGCAAACTAATATCAATTGTGATAGAACTTATGTGATGGAGGCACCTGTCATTTCACTAGGCTAGTTTATATCTTGCACGTAGCGATTGCTTATATCACTGTGACTAGTTTTGAAGATTTTAGCATTTTAATGTTTAAAGATCATTTCATGTTTAAAGATCATAAATGTATAAACTAATTTATTCAGGCTAGACATATACTATGACATTATAGTGTGCCATTAAAAAACTTAAAACAACCTGAATTTGTGAAATCAGATCACAAGTAATAAATAATGAAATCTTGTCACAATGCCAGGACTTCTGCAGCAAGGTGCCTTTGCTGACATGTCAGTCATGCTGACAGATTAAACAGCTGCTGATGCTCTTGGACACATTTGAAAATCATACTATTTAGAAACAATCGTGCTGACATGCCTTTTCTTTTTTTTCCACTACACTTTGGATGTACTCATGAAAGCAAATGTGATTTAAAAGTTTTACCAGCACGTGTTGCTTATTTCAGTTTCTTCAACTACGACCATATCTCCCCTGCTCTAACTTCTGCACCAGTCAATTTCAATGATGCAGATAGACTGTAGTGTCTATAAAGTGAAGAATTAATGACAAGTGGCAATAAGCCCTTATGAAATAACAATTTTGTTTCCATGGACATGTAATGCAAACCCAAAAGAAGATGTGTTGAAAAACACAAAGTGTGTAGGGCCAGATCATCAGGTGGTGTAAATCAATGAAACATCAGTTTACACCTCCTGAAGACCTGACCCAAGATACACGTAGAACCAATTGTAAACAGTGTTTTTAAAGTGATACAAAGCAATATTTTATAGCATTTTTAAGAGTAATTACCAAAAAGAATAGTCCTATAGCAGCTTTCTAAGGGCCTGAGTCTCATTTTGAGAGAGCCACAGGCTGCAGCTGAATATTCTGGCAGGGTCCCTGGGTTCAATTAAGGCAGCAGAATGTACCCAGCAATCTACTCCTAGCATTATGCAAATGTTTATAGGATTGGGTCTGGAGGATATAGCTGTGGGATGGCTTGCAGAATTTCTAAACATAAAATCAGTCATAAATAGGGACCTACTCAAATCGCATTTTTTTTTCATGGAAACTTGCAATTTGAGGTGGTTTCCATGAAAAATAGCATTCCTTGTGACTTTTGGCAGACTTGCTGGGCAGCAGGAGGGGGGCTTACTAAAAATAAAATGCTGGCTCCCCAGTTATCATGGCTCCCCAGGAAAGAGAGAGGGAGCTGAGATGTTGGTTGCCCTCTCCTCCTTCCACTGCTGATTGGCCAAAAGGGCTGCCTATCATGAGGCCCCACCCCTCTGCACCAATCAGCAACAAGGGGCAAAACTGCATGAATGGCAATCCTTTTGGGCAGTCAGCAGCGATGGATGGGGCTGCCTGAAGAACAACCCTCAGCCAATCAGTAATGAGGGCCAGGGCTACCGCCAGGGCCCCTTAGCCAATCAACACTGTGTATGTGTGTGTGCAGGGGAGAGAGGGGAGCTCACTGCAAAATAACACAGAAATGGCAGCAAGTAAGTGATTGGCCTGCAAAATCACTCACCTGCTTCCTCGATTTTGGTAGGTCCCTAATCATAAAACCCTACTGAAATCAGTGGAAGACAGGATTCGCCTCACAGTTGTAGATGTCTATTTGTATTAAGTTCTTTTTAAAGGTACTCTCTTTTTTTGCCAGTATATCTCGTGTTAAACATCTGCTCCAACTGTTATAAGACACAATTTGGAGTGCCTTTGTCCCCTTGGTTTGCATGCCACACTTTTTGGTTATGTGTGTATATGTGGTACAACTTTTCTCCCTTTCATTTTTTTCCAAGAGATAGTGATGAAGCCAAAATGTTTTGGTGATTCTCTATTGTTTGAAGAGTCATGGATCCTACCAGATAATGTTCTTTTCACTGTATAGATCTGATTGTGCTAAAAATTCAAAATTTCAGTCATCAAAAAATAAAACACTGTTAGTGCTCAGTAAGATTTCCTTAAAGTGGGACCTTGCCTTAATAAACATGTTCTATTCATTCAGGGTGTCTTTTTCATTACACAAGACATATAACAAGATTCCTTATAAATTTTCTGCCAAGGTACACAATTTTTTTTCTAGAAAATGAAAAAAAAAGCATTTATTGTAGCACACTGACGTTCTGTTCAAAGATCTGAATCTTACTAATGTGAAATATTGTTCCATGGCAAGTGATGGAGCTTAGAAAGGCTGTAGATCTCATGTGCCTTGACTAACTGCAAGTAACAGGAAGGTACCCTGTGGCAGTGTAAATTTTTGGATAGTGGTATGCACCTAGGGCTGTAAGAGATGCAGAATGTCTTTGCCACAACTGCAGTTTAGTTTCTGATAAATATTTTCAAAATTCACTGATCGGGCTGCATTCAGACACTGAATGATATGACCCCACCAACGTTTTGTATTATGTAAATTGCTTAGCCTGGCTGGGTACGTCTCCCATAGCTCTTATATCTAAGATATAGAGTACTGCTTCCAGTACTTTGACGGTCTTGGGCAAGTCCAAATAGGCATCTTGGAGATTTCATTTTCACTTCTACATTCTAGGCATCTATTTTTCTTCAGTTTTCAAACCTTTTTTTTTGTAATGCTTGAGCTGCAAATAAATTGTGCCAGGAGTCTTGCAGCTGAGAGGATGCACAGTCTGTAATGCCCAGTCTATGTACTAGTAGCTAATAAAAATCTCAAACTCTTTCTGGCGACAACTTCATCAACTTCTGCTGGACTGAGGTATGAGACAGCCTGAGGTTAAATCAATTTTCTTCCATTGTGCAGTGCAGTGCAGTGTCTTCAAGTTTTAAATCTAAACAATGCCGTAATGTGAAGAGTCTAGCCTACAGGCAGATTGCTCCTTGAACATTTGATACGTATCTTTACTCAGTTGAAGCAAGGGTTCAACATACAGATGAATTGCACACAACTAATTTTCCAGAACATGCATCCTAAATGCTCTAAGATCTCTCATGCTCCTCCTAAAAAGTCCCTACAACCTACAATTTGGAAGTTGTTGCCATAAAACTTCACACAAGCATGGATATCATACTCATCCTCCAGCTGCAACCACTGCTCTTCATGCACACAGCTGAAAATCAATCTAGACTCTCAGGAAGGGTAGTTTAAACATGAACAGTTTGGTTAGCCAACCACATTACTAACAATCAGAATTTACAGATCAAGTTTATACATGATATTTTTGAAAGTGAAAAGTGTTATTATGGCCATCTCTTGTAAGATGTAATGTCTGCATTCACAGTGCATTCATCTGTCAGTTCAGGATTCAAGTAAGACCAGGCCACTTAAATGTGCTATTAGTTTTAGCAGTCCCTAAATCCTTTCACTGTGTGTTACACATTAGTACACATCACTTTCTACTGAGGAAGAAAAACAGGTCTCTCCAAGCTGTATTAACCCACCCAATTCTCCTCCTCCCCACCGTATTAAAGATATAAAAGATTTGAAGGACACTATTTTCCATAATGGATACCAACATAAGGAAATTAAAGCTACCTTAGATAGAATACTTTTTTTTGAGCTTTTGCTTTTTTCACTTTGTTTGCCCCACAACCCAGCAATATACAAAGCTGTTAGCTCAAAACAGTGGCACATTTGTGCAATTTCCACTATGGATGTCATCAAGTTATTTGCAAAACATCTAACTAGTTTTGCAGAAACTCTTCCCCTTACCTCCATCTCCTAGAAATCTCTGATTATCCCTGCAGATCCTATAAAATGTGCTGCAGGGAGCCAACAATTTTTGTAGCTGATGGCAGTGTACCAATGCTATATGCCTATCCTGACATATAGTAAACAATTAGTTTGCTATTCTCAATACTTCTGTGAATATCTTAATTTTATTTAAATGGACCTTTATTAAAGATACCGGAAAAGTATGCTTTCTACAAACCTTGCATTGTGCTGCTATTATTGGTGATATATTCACTGCTGCATGATTAGTAAGGATTTGGTAGATTTGACCTTTTGATTCTTAACTTACTCATGTTTGAGTCACAGCAGATGAATGTTAGGTAGATCCCATTATGTATGGAAATTTGATTTAGTTGCTTGATCAGGTTTTTTTTTTCCAAATGCAGGAGTGAAATGGGATGTAGACATCTTACAGTCTATTTCATGCTTCATTATAACGTAATTCTAACCCCTAAGATTTCTACCATTTTCATTTCGGTAATGAAAGGAATGTAATGGGGTGTAGTTTAAAATGAGCTGCAGCAATTCTAAGGGTTAAACCTGCGTAACCCAACCTTTATTCAGAGAGTGACAGGAGTGCTGGGACACTGTTAACATTCCACCAGCTTGGTTAGTTCTAAACCTGTGATTTCTGCAGGTTCCCGTAGCAGTCATGCACACTATATACCCACCCCAAATAATAGCATCCATTCATAGCTACTCATTACAGCAGGGTTTGACCTGAGAAACTCTAGATTTTTGTTTCACTTTATTTACTTAGAAGGTTTTGAAACATTTATTTAAATAAAGTTTTCCCTTGACCAGCAAGGGAATTGTCAGCCTGAAGTTCTCAGCAGCATCTGGTGAGGCTCTCAGCCAAGTTCTTCAGATACTGTACATCCATAATGACAGCCCATTGGCCTTTGCCGTGGCATTTTCTTAATCCTCAGAACAGACTTCCTGGATCTAGGAAATTTAATTCCTGACTCCTTCGACCCAGATGCTGGCCAAAATGTAGTTTGCAATCTGAATGTAATCGTCTGTTTTTTTTTTTCCCTAGGAACTGCCCTTGCTGTTAAATTTTTCTAAAACAGTCATATTAATATGTTCAAAAATCCACTGCTGAGTTTCAGATAAAGGATCACATCTGTTCATGAAAATCTTCTTCTCAGCTGGGTTGCAATCTATACAGCCGTTGCTTACTGGATGGAACAAAGTTTTGTCCTATGGGAATGAGGAAGAAAACAAAACAAAACAAAACAGAATTTAGTAGTAATGATTAAAATGCTGTCATTTTCTAGAACTTAGATTGACATAACCCTGGCTAAAGTGATGTTGTGTTCTATAGTAATTCTCTATGCAGTAACCTGGAGTAATAAACTGAGTATTGTTGGGGATGTATAGATGGCCGAGTGGGTTCTTTGCACATTTTACTTCAGAAAACTGGGCACCTGAAAGAAACTGGAGCTGGCCTGTGGTCTTTCGACCCACAACCATACAGTGCAAAACAAAGGTAAAAATGGCTTTTTAAAAATGTACATACCAAGTTCCTTATACATTCCTCATACATTCATTTCAAAATGTGTGGCCTGAAAAGCTGCCTGATTTCTCCACTGTAGGGCTAGAGGCTCTGGAGCAGTGCATTTTAAAGAGGGGTGCAGGGCCTTCCTGATGGAGAGGGGATGGAAGAAATAATCACATTTAACACAGAGTTCTGGTGCATGGTCTAGATACAGGACTGGGGACTTTTTCTAAACACAACCACCAGAAATTCCATCTGGGACTTTTAAGTCACTTAACGCTCTGACGCACTTTCCCCATCCGTATAAACCTGCTAATGGAGGCTAATATTGGCTAACCTGCCCAATGGAGATTTTGTGAGGATTAGAATGTAAGTTGATTATGAAAAAAGTATCAGTATTAACTGGGAATTACAGTTAGCTGAGTTTGGTCAAAACAAGATGCCATGGTAAATAGCAAAAGATTGGTCTTTGACAGTTTGGCTTGTACTGATGAATTCCAGCTATGTTGCCTCCAAGAATATATTGAAGTCCATCTTAACTGAGGGCTTGAATAGTTCTAATGTATTTGTTATGTTCATGTGTCTGGTGTGGGATTGATTAGATAGTTGGAAAGTTTCTGATGATTGTACAATAATACACTTTTTGCATTTGTTGAAATAATGCTTCTAACTGCCCCAGATAAATACATTCAGGTTTCTCCCTCTCTGTGCCAGGCATACTTCTGCCAACAATCGGTACTAATCCAGGATGTGAACATTTGTACGGTCACAAAGAAGAGAAGAAAGAGTAACAGGAAGAAAATCATACCGTTAATAAATAAGTATGGTTAATAAAGCACCCTGCAACAGTGCTTGGAGAGCAGAACAACAAACATAAAACAGTTTTTTCATTCGCTTAAAAAACTCTACTTTCAAAAGAAATTACAACAAGTTGGATTTTAGCGGGAGCTAGGCAGGCCTTAATTTGATATGGCCTTTATACTTTCAGTACATACAACGAACAAAACCACATTTAAGAGCATAACACCCAATTCAGGCCCTAGGAGATGTGGTGTATATCTGCACGACTTGCACGTATCTTCTCCTACATAGATAGCAGGAGAACACAATCTTTTTCTAAATAATATGCTCTGAAGTAACAAAAAGTTCTCAAGAGGCAGCAGCAGGGCTGACAACAAAACCAGACCTGCTGACTATTTCTGAATCACCAGTAGGCAAATTCCCACCTGGCTTCCCCACCTCAGCCTGTGCATCCTTGTAAGCAGATGGGATATTTCAGTTTTCAAGAATCCTGAACTCTAGATAGGGCTGGATAGTATTATCCAATTATTATAGGGGATGTGAGTTAGCACAAGCCCCTTGGCTGTGGTTCATAATTCTTTTTTTTGTGGGTGGTTAAGGGTAGTGGTAACCAGTGCAAAAAAGGAGTAGAGGGGATGCTCTTCACTGTCCCTGCCATGACAGGTTGACCAGCACCGTGTGTCCTTGCACTCAGGAGAGCACAATGACTGTAACTGTGGCTGGCCCCTGTTCTGGGATTTTGGGAAATGACAATTTCTTATGTTCTTCCTCATCTTATAGACTTGCATGAAGACTAGGCACAACCTGGCCCCTACTGCTTTGGGACATCGGGATCCTTTGAAACTGGACTATCCTGGCTGCAAACAAGGAGAAAACAACCTGCTTCAATGGGAAATTATGTGTAGTACAAGTGTTCTAGCCTTCCCCAGGAAAGCCAGTACACTGCTGGGTTAGTCTGTGTAGAGTTTTCTATAGGTATAATTTTTGGATTAAGCACTGCTCCTACTCCCTTTCTGAAAGGTTTTTAAAATTAGGAGGCAGATCATGTCCCTTTAAGAACAGCTGTTTACCACTGGAAAGCTTCTTTTTGACTTAACTGTGTACTAGTGTTATCCATTTGTCATCTGTACCTTTCTTTGACCTAAGGTCAGAGCTTGCTGCTGTCATTGAGTTGAATGGACACAGACTCAGAACTGTAAGGGGGAACAGTAGTACGTGCCCCAAAACATAATTTTCCATTTGCAGTAAGAGAGGCATAGGTACAAATCCCTCCTTCATAGTAATAATAAAGAGTGACAACAACCCTCTTTTAGAATTCAGTCCTATTTGAGAAGAATAAGTTGATTTTTAAACTTCATGTGAGCAAGTCCAATTATTACTTTATAAAGTAATATCTTTTTCATGAGATAATGGACATAGAGCAGGCCTGGACAGCTTAAGGAATTGGTTACGAAGCAAGAAGCCTTTCACTTTCTTCTAGGTCACTACTTAACTGTGGCCAAGGTCGGTAGTGACTGAAAGTCATTATCATCTGATGGCTGCAGTAGTTTATCTGAAATGAGTTGGTAGCCTCAGCACAGTTTCTGCTGGACAGGTGTGTACATGATAAAAACCATCATCCAAATGACACCCACTTTGGCAGTCTCAGCAAAAGAAACTACAGACTTAATGGGCACCAGGGAGAAAATTTCCTCTCACAATTTGTCCCTGAAGTGCTATCAGGGGCAATCTGAGCAAACTGTACTGCTTTTGTACCTGTTCTGTGCAGAGAGAACATCAGTCTCTGACATAAATCTAGCAGCTTTCATAATCACTATGCTCAGAATAGAATTATAGCATAATGAATTTGATCTTTCACAACTTTTTTTTTTTTTTTTTTTTTTAGAGAGATGTACTAAATCAGTCCCCACTTTGGTACTTGTAGAAGTGCTACAAATGGTAGTGAAGGGCTACAGCACATAAATTGAATCATGCTGTATCAGGATTATTCTATTACTCATCCATCTGGAGTGATGCTAAAATAAAAATCGAGGGCAGGTCTCTTCCCTGGGAGAAATGGAAAATGTCAGGGTCTTTGCAGTTTCAAATCTGGAGCATTTACAAGTTAACTTTTCATGCTTATGGAATGTTTTTATCTTGAGAAGCTATCAAAACTTGAAGTTTCCTGTAATTTTAGATTATCTGTATGTTTACTTCTCTAAGAGCCCCTGATATATCTACCTACCTATCTCATCGCTTATATTGCTTCCATCACTGATATCTGATTTCCAATAGAGATTCCTCCTTTCAGTCACAACATTATGTAAGTTGTTACTTGGACTAGTCCTACTTGGTAACTCCAGTGTTTTGAGAGAGATGGGTATGCTGTGTTCTTTGATTAAGAAAAAAATGTTTTGGATTGTGTCAAAAATATGCAAATGCTTTCATGGTAAATGATTGTTTAATAATATAATTTAATTTATAATAAAATAATAATTTACCAAGTCAGGCAATAGACTTACTGTTCAACTGTAGCATACCAGGCAATAGTGTTGATAGTGTAGGAATCAGTAGTTATTTGACATATTCTTTGCCCGTGTCCAAATATTAGACATTTTGGGTAGAATTTTATATTCCTATCTGATTCAGAAATTATTTTATGGCATAAAGTAATGATAACACATGAATAATCCTACAAATTATTTCAAAAGTGGCCCGCAAAGGCAACTGATCCTTAGAGCATGGAAAACTTCCTAGGTCCTAGTTTTCCAGGACCGGTTATGTCAGGATGGTAAAAACTGGCTGAGATTAGGGTTTTATAAAATTAAGAACAAAAACTGAAATTGTACTTTATAGGACACAGAAATAATTACAAGCAAGGGGGGGCACAATCAGCAGGAAGCTGCTGTGTATGTACGTAGGAGTGGAATGGAGTAGCATGGTCTGTTTTTTCAAAAGGGGCTGTTGTTTAACTGTACATGCTTATTATTTCTATGCTCTTTGAAAAAGTAGTTTAAAATTAAAAAAAATACTTTAAAAGTACCATGGCAAGGTCTGTGCTAGGAACATTTGCCAGCATAGCAGTAGCGATTAGAGAGGTGATTTTTTGTGACATATCTAGGTTGGCAAAAACCCTAATTTAGATACAGATACATTGACATAAAAGCACTTTCACTGGAATGGCTTATTACCCTTGGAGAACCAGTACTTTTTTTTGTTAAAGTCAGAGATATCCACACTAAAAGGATTTTGCTAGTAAAACTTTACTGGCAAATTTTCTCATGTAGATTGGGCTGAAGAAAAAGAACCGAAGTGAAAGGCAATTAAAACATATTTAATATATATTCAAGCAAAGTTTTAAAAATTATCTCAGCGAAAAAGGATTATATTTATCCATTCATTTTCTATGCTGATGTGGCTCCTCAGCTTTATGGTTTAGGGCTAAACAATACACAATACTTGTGTATTTTACTCCTTTTAATAACCAAGGTTTGTTTTTGTATTAGTTAATTTTGAATAGTTCAGCATTTTCACTATTGAGGAATTTTTAATTCAGCTATAAATTCACCTTGTACTTAGACTTTTTATATATTATTTGAATCCTCTAGATAAGAGAAACAAAGCTAGACATGGGACTTAACTAAATATTTTTTTTACAATACTGTTATTTCTTTGGCCATCTACTGGGTCTTACCTACAAAGGTGATGAACCATATATAGAAGACAGCACTGGAGCTGTATTTTGTCACATGTACTTGGTTCATTAAGCACCAATGAAGTGTTAAAGTTGTCAAAGCTGCTTTCTAGCAGCATGGATAAGTATTAAGATAAATTGGATGGGTTCTGAAAGTATTATTATGGACGTAACTCAGCAACAGAACAATGCTAATTTGCACAGTCAAAGAGTTGGTCCATACCTTCTTTAGCTGCATTACCAATGCCACCTTAGCTGTGAAGAGATCACATTTCCAGATCTGATTGCAATGTAAATATTGGCTCAAATGGCAAAAGTCAATAATTAGACACCTTAGGAAAATAGCAGATGTAGCTAACCTGTTTCTAAGAGTTATAGTTCAGCTCACTACAGTGTCTCATTTCATACTAGAAATTCCAGCAGATTTGTCCAATCTTGGTCATTACACTCATCTCCAGTAAATGTGGGAATATGGGGATGATGGTTATGTGAAGATAAAGAGGGGATGAGAAGAATAGTGCAATGGTCTATCACAGCACGGATTACAAGTGAGAGCAGCAATGAATGGGTTAAACCTGTTAGTGTTAACAATGAGGCGGCAGGATAGAGTTTCACCTTACAAACTAACTAAATTAGATATATATAAGAAGCTTTCATTAACAATGTCATTTGAAATCCTGGTAGTGTTCCTATAGGCTTGTTTGCCCTGAACTAAGGCCTGACACAGTTTCTAGCATAAGCTTCTCCTTTTTTTGAGATATATAAAAATAGGCTAAAATTTAGCAGTTCAGAATGACACCTAAATCTCATTTAAATCCCTACTTTTTGGAGGCTTACAGTGGTGTTTTTAATGTGAATTGTTTTGTTTTTATTTTGTTTTGGAGGTTTGGGGGTGGGGAGTTGGGTTTTTTTTTTAGATTGAGCTGTTAATTGTAATCTTTTAAGTATGGCAAAATGATAACATTTAATTCATGAACAGCACTTCTTACTGCTGTCACAGTGAATAAAAATATTCTCAGTGGCATTATTGTTAAAATGACATGCATATCTGGAAGTGCCAAAATAGTAAGGCTTTTTCAGGGAATGTGCGGCTCACTCTGTGTTGGATCAAATCCATATTAATTTAAACTTGACCTAAAAAAACTGCAAACTTACACAGTGTGCATTGAAAAGAAACACAGTCTACAGAGAATCCATTTAAAGCAGAATTGGAATAAATCATGATGGATTTTAAATTATTTTAGGAGAACAGATATAACCGTCTCTAAATACAGTACAGACTTGAACCTCTTAAAATGACCCAAGGTGACGCCAACCTTCCGATAGCTCCAGTGCTGGTTGCCCTTCATCCCATGACAGTCATACAGTGTGACGGGGCTACTGTGTGAAATGGTATCGAAGCAGAACTTCCTAGTGTGAAGAGGTTCCCCAGGGCGGATGTCTTCTCTCCAACCAAAGGTAAAGAGCTAGGAAAACAACCAGGCAAGATAATAATATATGGCTGTTTCAAGACATTTAAAAACACAAAACTCAACCAGTGCACATGTTCATACTTTGCACATCATATTTTACATTTAATTAGGTAATTCATCTACGTGTTCTGGCAATGCAAAGTTACATTTGTTAAATGAGCCCATTAACAGGAGCAAACATCAGCAAAGAACAAATGCTGGTTCATGGCAGAAAAGGAGAAGTTTAGAATAGATGAACCAGGTCTTAGTTATTTTCCTAATTCTATAAACAGAGAGGGATGGATCTTGAGTTACTACCACAAATGAAATGAATAAGCCTCAAGAATCCTGTTTCTGGGCAGTATTCCATGGAATTGTAGACAATACAGCCCTATAAAACACTTGGGGTTCAGATGATATTCCTAACTGAGCCTTAAACATGAACCATTTCTCTTGCCATTTTTTTAGAAATCTCTAGGACCAAGGACACAATCAGTTACCTGGACAGATCTTTCCTCTAGGGCTAGGCATTTAATATAGTTTCCTTTATTTATAAGAAAGAACAGTCACGGACAAACATACTATTTGAAGTACTCCAAGTGCCTTTGAAGTGCTACAAGCTGTGAAGTTGCAGATGCTTAAGGCTGAAGAAGTCCTTAAAAAATGACCCTCAAAAAAGGCAAGCATCTTTGCAGTGCAAAAATACTTTCTGAAACATATTGTGCATGCTCCGGTAGAATGTGACAGAATTGATCGGTCCTCCGGCAACTCACAGCGCTCTGCTTTTCTCCCCCTTGAGGGTGGGGGAGAGCAGGGCAGACAGGCAAGGGAAGTAAACACTTTCTTGTTTCTTGGCTGTCCTCCAGAGGCTGAGGAATGCAGGGATTTCTATTCTCCATGCCCTTGGCTGGAGAGCTCCACCACTGCGTGCCTTTTCAGCCATTCTGAAGTGCTCTGGGGGTGGGGATCATACACAGTGCTCATGTGCACTGAATTTGATACCCTCCAAATTGGAGTGGCCTCCAAACACTTCACATTTGGAACACTTCAAATGCATGTCTGTCTATGCTGAGTGTTAGCATGTCCTTTCTTTGCCCTGCTTTTTTCCTCAGAACAGAAATTGTTTCCTCGTTTCTCCTGCTGTGCATCTTGTCATTTACCTACAAGACATTAGAACTCCTTTTATGCAAGTGTGAGGGAGATGCTGGAGTCAGAATAAGCACCTTCCTCCATCAGAGACCAGTTAGTTGAAATAAATGCCATGAAAAACAGTCTTGCAGTTACATAGGAGACAGACCTGATGGCACCAAATCTAAATTTGCAACATGCCTTTTCTTTTCAGGTAGCCAATAGCTTTTCACTGAATATTAGTATTAGCTCCTCAGCACTGTGCTATCCCTGCTGAAAGCTATTTTTTGTGCTAACAGCTCTGTCCTTTGGCCCACTGAGTAGCTGCTGATTACCTGAACTCAAGCTTGCAGTGTGTAGAGGTACCTAAGCCAGCAGGGGTACTAGAAGCAATTTAACTGCAGCAGTACGGGGCTCCAAATGGTATAATTTACACTGCACAGAAGCTGCATACTGCTATAACTGCATTGCTTTTGGTACCTGAGCTAACTTGGTTAAACATCTGTTTCTGCAGTATAGATATACCCTGATCTATCACACCTTCAAAAATCCATACTAAGATCCTTCAAGTCAATGAAATCAAACTCTGATCCTGAGTATCTCTAATATCAGTCTCACATTTTAGCCCTTTACTGCAATATTCATCCTCAGCTTCTTTTAAGAAAATTACGCTCTTTTTAAAATTAAGCATCTCAAAATGCTCCACTGTACTTCAAATGTGGTTGTATGGATATGACACAGAGGCATTATTACCTTGCCTGCAGGCAAGTCCACAGTGTGTACAGCTCATATCAGAATAATATTTGCTTTTTGCTGCAGCACCTCATTGTGAGCTCAGGTCCTTTTTGTTAGCTGCTGTCGCTTCCTATTTGTTTCTGCATTACAGGTTCTCTACCCAGGGTTTTTCTAACCTGATTCTGTGCTATGCTTACTTCCTCTTTTCCCCAGAGTATTATGTTACCTTTATCTATAGGAAACCACACTGGACAGCTTTAACTTTATTTTTAACCCAATCCTCATTTTGCAAAAGGTTAAATCCTTCTCTGAAGAAGTCTCACATACTCTACAGTGACATCTTATTATGTCATTATCAGGACGAGAAGCCAGACTCAGCATAGCAGAATGAAGCAAGGCTGCTGTGTTATAAAACCCAGAAACCTGAGAGGGTAGAAAACAAAATCACTGCTAGTCTACAGAACAAGTCAGAAACCTGAGGCTCCAAAGAATGACTGACAGTCAACAGGAGAAACCTGGGAATACCAGCTTCTTACCAGTATGGAACAACCATTCTACAGTTTTCTAACTCTTCTGATTGATTTGAAAACAGTAAATCCTCTCCTGACTCATGAGTCATTTTCTAATCTTCACTGCTTGATTTTCAAAGGCTTGGGACAGGAGTTACAAATAAACAAGTTTAAGTGATCAGAAACTGGTTTAAACTTGTGACACAGCAGAAGTCCAGTGTGCATAAACCGGTTTCAGAATGCCAGAAACTTGTTTAAGATAAACCTGCTTGATGTAGTATCAGACTTAACTGATTTAGGTCAAACCCATTTATGGAACTTCTGTGCCAGACTCCTTCCTGGTTCAAGTTCAATCAGAGGCCACCAGCATCTCAGCATGCTTTGCAGCCCTGGGCTATGCTGTCTGCTCGAACAAAACAGGACTGGCCCCGTCTCCCTGCTCTCTAGCTGGAGCAGTGAGGGCTGGCTGACAGGGGATAGGGGTGGGAAACCCAGCTGGCACAGCCCAGTCTGCCTGGTGGGGGCAGAACAGCCTCTGCTAGACTTTTCTCTGCTGGACTGGAGGGGGTGGGCCAACAGGCTCAGGGGGACTAAACTCCCCTGTCTGCCCTTTCCCCATGGGCATGGGGACCCCAGCCGGGGTCTGCCTGTCTTTCCCCCCTACTGGCTGCCTGCATGGCAGGGGGTGTGGTCAGCCTGTGCAGCCTGTGCAAGAGAGGGGAGAAGGGGAATTTAATCCCCCTCCCTACCTCCCTACACCCACTTCGCCTGAGGCACTGCCCTGGCTGGCATCTGGCTATGCCCCACCCTCAAGGACAACCCTGGCAAGGACTCTTTTCCCCTTCCCCCTCCAGGCACACCCCAACTGGGGTCCCTGCAGGCCAGGGTAGGGTTTTAAATCCCTCCCCAGTCATACTCAAGTCTGCCATGTGCCCCCCCCACCCCCCAGAGTTCGCTTCTCTTCAGCCTTGTGGCTACTGCTGAATGGAGGGGAGGGCTCACTGTAATGCCTCCCGGCCCCTGGCTTCTAGCCTGAGCCACTGCAGACATGTGGCTGCATTTCCAGAATCAAAAGTGAATGTCTATTCACTTGCAAATTGGTTCAGTCTATGCAGATTAGATTAACCTGCAAAGATTGAATCATTCAGGCTCAGGCTTTTTACATGTATGTACTAAGCCAAAATGTATTTCTGTGCAGCAGCAGTAACAGGCCTCAGACCACTGCTGCCTGTGAACTTCAGCCTGGGATCTGAGAACTGCTGCTACACAGAATGATGTGCATGTAAAAGATCACAACCTGACCCTCACATCTAAAGATTATGATAACCAGCCTGTGTCCAGACTCCCTTTTCAATTCCTTCCTGGTTTCTGTAGATGACTGTTTTGGAACTGCTAGAAGGAGTGATTAATGTTGTAGGCCATCCTGTCTGAAAGCTGAAAATAATGGGTTTGTGACTGTATGAAGCTCTCATTTCCAGCCCTGGTAGTTTCAGAAATACTGGATATTAAAACCTTCATGCTAGATGGGTTATTTCTTCTTCCTCCTCCTCTTCTTAGAGCTGCTCTTTGAACCACTATCTATTTTTTCCTATCTCCAGCAGCAAGTGCTGTCTGTCCATGGTGATAGCATTATAAAAGTAACCTCAGAAATGGAGGATATAAATCAGGTGTATTCTTTAGTGTGACCTTGTGTATTTTCAAGGAACACACACAAAATCCTATAGCAGCAGATATCTCTAGTGAGTTCTGTACCTCAAGAGTGTATTGTCTCTCTGTTTCCAACAACTGTCTCCCTTACTGTATGCTGGTCTTCTCTTCTTATATACACAGAGCTTGCCAAAATATCTCATATCTCCTATGTTTACAGTCAGATAGCTGGTCAGCCTACCTGGCTTCTCAGGCACTTCCACTTAGCCCATCCAGCATTACCAGGGCAATAGCTTCTATTGTTTCTAGCTGTCTCAGCATAAACATGTTAATTGATACTTCCACTCAGCCTAAAAAGGAGATTTTATAATTAAATCTGACATTGTCTATACATCAAAACTTATTTATGGCAGTTGCTAACACCGTGCAGGATAAAGACAGTGTTCTGCTACCATTAATATGCTCTGTCAGTAAGTATTGTCTGCGCTCCAATGTTAGCTTTAGCCTGAAAGCATATGTCCAATTCTCTATTCACTTTAGATAAGGGGGTATATGCATGTCTTGATAAATTAAATTCACTAAACCCGTAGCTCTGTCAAGACAGCTAGAGTTTAGCTGCAGTAGTCTCTCCTTTACAAACTCATATTGCTTATTACAACATCATCTTGTTTATAAGATTTGATCCTGTGCAACACAGCCTCAATTCTCATTGCAGTCATCAGGAATTGAGACCATTCAGCACCTTCCTTTGCAAGATGGTTAGATAAAACCTTTACTTGTTCACAAAAGGGAGAAATATCCCTATGTTCCCCTAGGCAGCCTGCCATGTGCCCATTTGTTTCTCCTCTATTTTTTCCAAAGCAAGTAAGCAGGATTCAGGAAAAGACAGAGATGTAGTTTTACTCTGCTAATCTCATCAGCCCTCTGCCTGATTTTAGAATATACACTTAGCAATTTGAGATGGGAAGGACCTACTGAATCATGCAATCATCCAGATGGCTTTCTTGCTAGTAAAAGCATATTCCTTGTTTCCCTCTCTGTTGAAGAGTATTCATTCTTCATTTTCAGAGTCTAAAACAGCAGAGCTGTTGTCTCCAGCTCTCCCACTCACCAAAAACTTAAAAAATGGATCACTAGTTCTTTGTCTGCTGTTTTACCTGCTAGTATCTTTGGAGATCTGTGATTTAAGGTTTCTATTCTAACCACTGAAGGCTGTTATAAGGAAATGTCACATAGGCATACTGTTAATGGATGCATCTTTCCTTCCTACGCCTCATGACATACCGTATTTACCCACATAAGGGGGTGGAGGGTGGGGCGGGGGTTGCTGCCTCTGTCCCAGCTCCCTACAGCCTCTGTCCCTTTCCCTCTCCCCATGCTGTTTACCTTGATTTTGCTCTGGTTTTGGCCCCATGCCAGCCTGGGGCATGAAGCATATACTTGCTCTGGCCCCAACCCAACCTGGCAGCAGCAGAGACATGGCATCTGCCTGTCCTCGGCCACCTCATTTTCAATTCCAAGATGAGGGGCTTTTTTCCCATGTTAAATAAGGAAAACACCTCACCTTGGAATTGAAAATATGGTAACAAGAACAAATTCTGGTGCAAAAGTTGACTTCTCTGTCTCAGGGCAGGGTCACTATCTATTAATTCGTTATACAAGTCACATCCTGCCACAATTTTATCTACAGATGTACCCATACATTTTTGATAGAAAGTTACCTGATGTGTAGCAAAATATGTTATGAAAATATAAATGGATACAGTAATAAAATACTCAGCACAAAATACTATCAGCATATGCAGAAATCCTGTAAGCCACAAAGAGTGAGGAAAAATTGGGGGTGGTGTTTTTATAGCTGTTTCTAGCACTCTTTTAACCAAGCTCATCTTCATGGCTTTCTGACAATTCTCAGTGGCAAAGTGATAATCATTAGGGTGTGCAAAGTGGGCCCTATTTGATTTGGATTTGGCCTGAATCAGGGACAGTTATCAACAGATTTGTTGATTCAGATCACTGTCCCTGATTCAATTCGGCCAAATCTGAATCTGAAGATTCGATGCTGATTTGGAGAATCAGCAATTCGGACACAGACACAGATTTAAATGTTTTTTTTATGTACCTTGAGGTACCAGCGTGGCTAGTGAATGCTGCGATGCTGGGTCCCACAGGAGTGCGGGGGTGGGAGGGCCCTCCATGTGTTGGGTGGTGAACCTGGAAGTGGACTGGAAGTACTTCCGGGCTACTTCTGGGTCCACCGGGGTGCGTGCTGGGGGGCCTCCCCATGCCTCCCCCTGCCTCGGCGATCTGCCATGGGGTGCCCTCCCCTAGGCCCAGGAGGCACCAGTTGCTGAGCTGGGGGAGCATGGGGGGTGGGAAGGACAGCATTGTCCCCAGTGGACCTGGAGGTGGACTG
Organism: Gavialis gangeticus; assembly: GCF_001723915.1. NCBI lineage: Eukaryota > Metazoa > Chordata > Crocodylia > Gavialidae > Gavialis > Gavialis gangeticus. The sequence continues at coordinate 78,074,101 of NW_017729029.1, read as the reverse complement.
AAAGTGCTTCTGGTCCTCTTCCAGGTCTGCTGCCAAGTGCGCTGGGGAGCCCCCTGTGCTTCTGTGGGACACTCCATGCACTTCAGCATCACAGCATTCACAAGCCGTCTGCTACCTAGAGGTATGTAGAAAAAACATTTAAAGCTGTGTCTATGTCCAAATCTCTGAATCTTTCTGAATCTGTCCAAATCAATTTGGAGGGTTCTGACTGGTTTCGGAGAGATTTCGGAGAAAGACCTCTCCGGTTCTTTCCTTCTTACTTTAACTGGAAGCCTTAAAATGCTGAGTAAAATGATTCCTACTGTGGCAACAATCACACCTTTTGATCCTATCAGTAGGGTGCATGACTTTCACATCAGGGCTCAGAAACTCTGAGTCCTGATATGAAAATCCAAACATCCAAACATGCTTCTTTTTATCTATGCTTTATTTTGCCATAAAACAATCCAAGTAAATATTAGGTATCTTAAAAAGTAATCAAATTAACAAGCTCTTCATCAGTGGCATGATAAACATTATATATTAGGGAAGATACTCTGAATCTTCTCACTACAAATACTTTTGCAATCTTTTTGCCTTTCAATTTCAGAGTTTTTCAGTTAAAAAAAAAATCCCTTTCCAGAAGGAAGTGTATGTACATTTTTGCCATGCTATTTTTCTTCTGGAGGCAATAATGCTTACAGCATTTGTACTTGGAAACATTTCTCAGTGTTTTTAGAATGCACACTGAGAGCTGGATAAACTAATCCCAATTGTTCCTCAAAGTCGAAAGTGTAACTTCTGGATACAGTGTAATTTTCTGTAACATGGGAAAGAAGCCTCCTGTTTCATTTTCCATGATAAAATAAACTGTGGTATTTTGAAGTTAAAATCAGTTTACTTTTCCTCTGAACTTTAAAAATGATGAACTTCTTCTTATGTCAGTGCAGCTGAATCTCCATTTTTAGTGGCTTTCAGAACTGAAAATCTCTCACAGTTAAACATTCATTAACCTTTTTATCTTTCCTGTCTCAACATGGTGCACTGCTTGTCTGGAGCTGCCCTCTGCTGACAGTTTTCTTGAACTACATATTCCAGTTTCAGACAGTGGTGAAATGCAGGAAGTGATGTCTATAATTACAAACATAACTAAGGGACTGATTCAGCGAAGTGCTTACCACCACCTTCAACAACCAGTGCTGATGAGTACTGGTTCATGAGTACTGAAGATGATCAGCTCCCACCAAAACTGATCAGTGCACCTCACTGGCCTAGGTTTTAACTCAGAAAGTAAGAAAAGTGATCCTAAATCTAATTTTTTGCCTGGATTTACATAATTTCTCACCTCCTCAGACACAACAGATATGAAATACCTGTGCTGGAACTTGCCTTTTTTTTTAAGCATCTCAGCAGACAGGGGAAAACCTAAGTGATTAAGGCTTGGAGGAAATGCTATCTTGTACAGTTCTGAAAAAATATTCTGTTGTATGAATGTGCATATGATTTTGTGTCAGTCACATAGGAATAACTCAGGTTCTCTGGGAGGCATAGGTTTAGTAGTGTAACTGGGAGCGAACAAATAGCACACCAGCCCTCGGCGCAAAACTGGGCATCTTAGCCAGTCTCTGATATCTCATTGTTTAAATTAAACATGGACAAAATAATAGGAAACCCCAATCCTAAAGCCAATGTACTGTCCTACTTCTTTATCCTCTCCACATTACCCAAACCCATAACCTGTAAATCATCTTCACTCCTTTTTTATGACCTATTGGTCTAGTCTGTATACAAACCTAGGTTTGTATTCCTCCATGTTTCCAATATTTGTCAATTCACATGGCCAAAATTTTTAGGTAAAGTCTCATTACTTCTTGTCTTGATTACAATCTCCTTCTTTCTAGCTTCTTTGGATATCAATCCATGTGGCTTGTACTAGAAGCCCATATAGCTGCTGAGATCAGCTTTCTTACCTCTTGATCTGAGTTCTTTTCGAATCTACTTTCTCAAGCCCTTTTGGCTCATCTCCAGTCACTATGGCTGTTAGGTGGAAGGGGTATGGAGGAGATAGACTCCTCTGTTATTTCAAAAATGTTGACACTTCATATCAAAGATGGACATGTTACAAAATTCTGGGAACTAATTTAAAGAAAGGAATAAAGGAGGCTCTAAGAGTATTTGAGGTGTAACAACTTTTTTTTTTTATAAAAGAAGATAGGGCAAACTGTTAAAGACACATAGTGGAATTTCTAAGGCTATATTAATGTTTGTTTTGTAAAAGTTATTATGGTTAACAGCACAACAAAATATATATTCCATACCTCGCTTAATGTCTTACAAAGAGGAGAAAAGTCTTTAATATTTGGAAGAGAGAATCAATAATTTTACAGTTCTTTTCTTCTTTCACTATTACAATACCTGTTCATGTGACCAGGTCCGTTCTGAGCCATCCTTCACACAGACATCTAATCTCAGTTCAGTCCCTGTGGCCCCATGTTTACTGTCAACACAGAGATTGGCTGCCACGTTTCGAATCTGTAAAACCAAAAAACAATATTTCACATTACATTAAGATGCAGAATACAACTTCCTAGGACATAGGAGTCTGAAATTTGACTCAGTTATGGTTTAGTTAGAACACAGGGATAGGTACACACCTCTTACTTATTTATCTTTACTGACATATTTCTTTGCAATACTGTTTCTTGCAGAAGACCTTGAAACACTGCATTAAGAAATCCAGGTTAGGTGTTTTGTGGAATCGTGCTGGGAATAGAGACTGGACATTTGGGGGAGGGGAGAGTCATCAAAGTTTACTTTTACTCTTTTGCAATCCAAATAAGCCAGCTCAAGCTCATTCAAAGGAAAAACCATCTGTTCCTATCTCTGAGACTCTTATAGTTTTCTGAAGCTCAGATGCAAACAGTTCTTATTTTGACAATAACAGCATGCACTGTCCTGGAGTTTATTGCATCAGATTAATTTCATGTGTAGATGCACCCACATTGTTGCAGATATGATCACATACTAATATTTAATATACAAAGTCTTAAGAAACACTTATATTTGCACTAAGTGTGTGGAGCATATTCTGTCCATATGGATTCTGAGCCACTGAACTTATCCATAAAGGGAAAATAGCACTTTTGAGATTGAAGGTAATTTACTGCTGAGTAATAATTAGTCCTGCATTTTCAATCAGACCATATACATGGCATTGATGCTGTTCTTGGAAAACAGGAATAAAAGAGAGTCATGTGGAAAGTGCTACTGATAACAAGAAAAGGTGCCAGATTTGAGTTCTTAAACTGTACTATTTAAAAATATCAAACAACTCTGCATTGTGGAACTCAAGATTAAAGAAAATAAACAAAGTATCCCCTTTAGAGCTGTATACAGAAATCTAGCACATGGACAGACATACAGATTATACATCTGCAATACATTTCAAGTACATATAGTCTGTAACTTTGCTTTACCTAGGCATTGTAGTCTGGAAAAAAGAGCACAGAATTGAAAGACGGGAACTTCTGAATTCTAATCTTGGCTCTGGCCAATGACTTACTTAGCGACTGTGACTTGCAAATTTACTTTATCTACCAGCTTATCCCATATATTATTAGTTTCCCATATAAAATAGAGAAACTAATAATAATTACCTACCTACTGTGTAGTGCTGCTGTAATGGTAAGTTAGTTACAAGTTGCTTGTACACTATGTGTAACTGTTATTATTTTAGTTGCCAAGAGGCCTGTAAGGAACTGGTTGTCTAGCATTAATGTAATGTATGACCTCACTGGAAATCTGCGCTGAAGTTGTGAATATTACTGATGACATCCCAGGCAGGCAGGAGCTAAACAGAATTTAACCCTCAAAGAAGTGTGAGGAAGTCTCAAGCTATTTTCAAAGGCAGCACCTGGTATAGATACAGGACAGAGGTCTATAAAACATGGAAGGATAATTCAGACCAGTGCAAGTCATTTGAAGGTTTTAAAGAAGGAAATACACCTTCCCTTTAGGCCTTCTGGGATTTTGATTCAGAGGAAAAATTGGAAAAGGATTTAAATAGAACAAGGCAATCCTGGATGATCACTCTCTTTTGTAGAGAAAGAAGATATAAGGGGGCAACTCAGCTGAGATCACTTGTTATCTATAGACTATGACACCCAATTAGCGTCTATGTCTGGCTTCATTTTGTGGAAAGAGGTGGTTATGGAGACAGAAATATTATTGTATAAACAATAGAGTTTACATAAATATACATTATTTTACAGAGATTATATAAATAAGTAACTGAGATTGGGAGATGTAAAGTACATATCAAGATGCCGTGAAAATCACTGCAGAGAATTAAATCCAGTATTTCAGAGGTTCTGAGCATTCCTGCTCTCACCGAAATGGAAACGTGTGTGTTAAAAATGTATTTAAAACAGTGCTCAAAATCCCTCTGCTGATTATTGAAGTGGAGTCAACTTCTCCACATTTGCAGAGTGTTATCTGTACATGAATATTCCCTGGGGGGAAATGGCTTGCCTACCAGCTTGAATATTTGGCTTAATAATCTTAGGCCTCAACCCTTCCATGGGCTGGGTGGGAATGAATCGTAAGTATGCAGCACTTTGTTATGTCAGTGTAAAAGTCAACCAGATTGTCAACACCTCTGTCTTTATTTTTATATTTTCAGTCAGAAATGTGAAATAGCAAAATTGGGTAGATAGATTTTAAGTGCAGATTTTCAAAATTTAAGTTAAAAATAAGTCTCAAATACCATTTCCACTATGCTGTCAATAAGGCCTCATTCACACAGTTCCAAGATGGTTAATTATACTTTGTACAAATAAAGAACACCCAAACTATTCTAAAGCTATAAGCTCTTTTAGTAACTGTCTCCTCGTCAAGTTATATACTCAAAAGGTACAAGCCAACTGAGACAGAGAGGCTAAAATTAGTTTTAACATTAAGATTAATAAAGTGCCATGTAGAAATACCATGGGATCTTTAACAAATGCAGTCCTGGGTCAGCTACTGCAACAGGAACAGTCACTTTAGCATGATGCTCTGCCCATGCAAGATATACCCTAAAATAAATATTTATTTCAAGAAAAGGTGGAAACTGTTCTCCTGAAGACCTTGTAGCCTTCATAGGGCTTTCGTAGTTTCATTTAGTATGGCAATTGCCCTGTGCTGTTCTCCCTCATTTCAGGAGCAAGATTACTTATCAGTTTTCTGGAAAAGGCTTTTATTTAAGGATACTGTTTACTTGCATCCTTCATGATTTAGTTCTTCCCTGTCTTCTTTATTTCCCTTTTCTCTGCTTCTCTCTCTCTATTTCTTAATTTTTTTCTCCCCGTTTATTGCTTTCTTGGCTACCTGCTTTGCCCTGTCCCAACCATTTCTCAACCTTTCTTTTCTTTCTGGCCTCTCTAGTTACAGAGCAGTTTTTGTTGTTGTAATAAAGGCATCTCAATCAAATCTGTACTTCTGCTTTGTGATGTCTCTCTTCTGCCTTGGCTGTAATTAGAAACTGAACAGAGCAGTTCAAACTGCTGTCAGAACCACAGGGAATGTTCTATGGAGCATCAGCACCATGCCGTTAGTAAATCTGACATGATTCGCACATATATCAGGAAAGGAGAGCAGAAGTGCTTTGGAAACTGTGATTTTTTTTCTCATTAAGGAATAAACATGCCTTTGAATCCCTCATCTAGCTATACATTTCTAAACTATTGGGTTTCAATTAAAATTACAAAAGCACTGGCAAGTCCAGATTTTTCATTTCGGTCAGCTAAAAGTGACCTCCTTTTATGTGCACACAATTTTTGAACCACCTCATCAATCCAGTTTGTGTATATGTAGAGGGTGGGGAGAGGCAAAAACAAAGCCCATTTGTTTCATCCCAAATCCTAACACCTGTATACAGAGGTGAATGCATGGGTGACTGGTGCCTCCTGAGTCAGGCGGGGGCACGTGCCCCCCTAGTGGCCAGTCAGATGAGAAATAAGGTGATTTTCTCACCGACTGGGGCAGGGGTGGGGGACAGTGTCCCACTGCCAATCTTGCCGACTGGGGGAGGGAGGGTGCTATCTCACCGACTTGTAAGTGCGAGCGGGGCATCCTGGAAGTGCCAGCAGCACTCCCAGAAGTGCCAGTGGTGCTTTTCCTGGCATCTCCACTCCCTGGCCAGTGCTCCCAAGGGGGGCACCGGTGCTCCCACCTGCCCCCCCACCTGTCACCTAAGTGGGGAGCGCTGGCTGTCAGGGGGTGTACCAGTGCTGTCAGGGAGTGTGTGTGCACCCCCTACACATTGCCACTGGGTGCATATGCTTAAAAAGGGCTTGCACAGATAAAAATGTGCACACAAATGCAGGCTTGGTTAAGGTCTATTTATAAATCTGCTCCTTACGTATTCTGTTTAAGAATTTAATGTAGTATGAAAAATAGTGTCATCTGTAAAACGCTGATAGTTTTTTCCCTAGTGTAGACAAAGGCTTAGCAAGAATTTCATTTAGCAGGGGAATTGACACTCTGAGATTTTGAGGTTATTTAATACATAAAGATATTCATGGAAAAAGGGACATGACCTAAAATGTCCCTTCTTAAATGAAAGGACTTAAGAAGTTTGAGCTGCTTAGGACCTTAGAGATGAGGTTAGAGAAATATGATCGCCTATTAGTCTTTTGCACATTTCATAACTGAATAGATTAATAGTCCATTGAATTTTTAAAAAAGCACTCTAACACCCATAATTAATAAACAAATATGTTTCTTGGGCATCTAAAGAAAATGGAGGAATTGTAAATGTAGGATATTTTTTGCAGAAAGTGTCAAAAACTGCCAGCTTTGCTACGAATCACACCTCCTGCTTTTGTTTTATTAATCAGATCCTATTAGAATATTCAGCTTTATAATGCTGAGTTTTCAATGTTTAATAAAAGCACTTCTCTAGTTCTCTAAACCAATGGGAGAAGTTATCATTATACTTTTCATCTAATCTCTTGAGTATCAATATTTAAGCCTCTACTTCGTAGTGGAAGCTGATTTTTGGGACATGAAACACTGGTGGAAGCCCACCATTTTTTCCAAGTCAGCCACTGTCTTTGTCAGGGTTCTAAATGATTGGGTTTTTTTTATATTTTATCTCCTTTCCCATGCTGAAGATGATTAAATGAGAACTTTTTCTTTTATGTTGCTTTGACCATTAGAAAATCTGTTGTTTTTTTTTGTTAATGCATATGATAGTACCTGGGTGGGAAATGAGTAGAGGAGGCATAGTATATAAGTTGGCACAAGTTTTTAGTTTTACATGTTGAAACCAAAACATTCTGGTCTGAAAAAATGCAATTTTTAATACATACATTATTTAAAAAATAGCAAAATAAATAAATAAATTGGTTGTAAAATTTTGTATCCTTCTCCATGTCTCTCTCTATCCGCTGTCTTCAAGGTAATATTTTTTAAAATCAAATTAACGAATGTTGTAGATAATCACTTGTTAGAATATAATTTGCTATTTTTCTGGTTCTGAGATGGCAAAACCCAAAGTACCCGAAAGGTGTGCTTCCAGGGGCAAGGGGAGGGACTTCTGGTGGCAAAGGTCAGAAGTTAGGGGGTGGGACTTCTGGTCACAGGATGGCGACCAGGGGGCAGGGCACCTGTCACAGGGTGGGACTACCCACGCGGTCCTTAACAGCTTGCCAAAACTTGATAAGCTGAACTACACCCAAAATAATTGCTCGCCCCTGTGATAAGGTTTCAGGCTGTGCTTTTAGAACTTGCCCTGGATGCATTCTGCATGCATGAGGCACAAGATGGTGTGGACTCCCCTGTGAAAATACCTGGCTGCTAGGTAGGGTGAGTTTAAGTTCTGGAGCCCAATGCAGCACATCAGAACTGCAGTTATGAGATGGCACCTGGGCATCAATTCCTTTAGGGATTTATAACTAGCAGTTAGTTACTATAAATAGTAATGAACCTTGATCCACATAAAAATGGTTGTAAGGATCTGTGGTCAGGGACCGTCTACCAGCAGGAACCACCAACAACAGGGAGGGAGAGGGAACCAGGCACTGCCCTTCTGGACATGCTTCCTTTTCTGAAATATTTTACACAGCAGAAAAAAAAACCTGTTAATTTTTAGACAGACCATAAAACCCCTGAAGTGACTGTATGAAAAGATACTTTGCATTTTCATCTGTGGGTTTCAAGGTGCATCACAAAGATTAGTGCTACAGAACCAAGCTGGGTAGGTCAGTATTTAGTACCCTAGTGTTAGGTAGAAACCAAGGTGCTGATTCAGCAAACCATTTATGTTTAAATACTTTGGTGTCACTGAGACCTCTTGTGAGGTTAAGGGGACTCAGCCCCAGCAGCTGCTGACTCTGGGTCCCAGTAGCATGCGACTAGCTGAGGGGACTCCTGGCTGTGGGAGCTTGCTTTTTGCCAATCCCAGGCTCCCCCTACATTAGCAGTAAGGTGCAATGGGATCTAATGCATGAACCCACAATCACATCTCCTGATATTCACATGTAGAAGGGCTCAGTGAGGAAGAGACAGTCCCTAGGGCAACTTGAACCTACATTCTGTGCGTTTCAGCTTGCAAAAAATGTCTACTGAAAAATTAAAAAGTATCACTCCGATTTTCTGAAAGTACAACATTAATCTAAAGACAAGTTTATGTTTTACCATGGACTCATACCAGTTTAGCGATATTTAATAACCTCAAGTGCATGTCTTTGATGTAGGAAATGACTGAAAAAGAGTTCTGAAATAAGGTGATCAAGTTATCTTCAGTACATGAAATGAATGACAAATCATCTTAGAACTACTGCTCAATTTAATCGTCTGTTCAAATGATGTATTGCCCTTGAATACAAAGGTGGTGCTGGGACTCTGTTGTCAGGGTCACTGCAATGCAATACGGCATCATAAGAGGCTTCCAGTCTCTACCAATTTAGAAAATGCTTTTCATACAGTGTGATTTAGTGCTCAGAATACAAAACTGGCTGTATTTTTAGAGGACATTAGAAATATTCACATAGGTACAAAAATGGGAACGCAGCTGTTCACAGTCTGCTTTCAAGTAAGCCATCCTTACACTGATTTTAACTATACTTGGTATGAGAGCGTGATATATCCTTAGATAATCTTTCAGACATACATATCTACAGACTGAATGCCTAAAGATGAACTACCTTTCATGTTAACTGATATGCAATTAGTTAAAAGAAAACGTCTTCCCTTTGTGTGGACCATAAAAAAGAAGAGACTAGAAGTCAAGCATAGCCTGAGTGAAGTCCGAAGAAAGTAGGGCACCCTGAAACCCAGGGTGACTAATTTTGTAGTAATTTGAGTGGTACAGAAACTATGCAGTACTCAGTATTGAATGGAGGTTGAATGAACTTTAGTTAAAGTGCTCCTTTTGCCATTTAGAAGCACAGGACGCTGAATACACGAGATGATGTGAGCGCTCTAATTAAAGTGCCCAGCCCCCATGCCAGAGCACATGTAAAGCTGCCCTTTGATCCATTTTCAAATATGTCATTTGGTTTAGCTTCAGAGTGTTTTATCTCTGGGCTTTCATATCACTATTGTAAAGTGGTTCTATTAAATCTATGAGTTCTCAATGGGGATGAGGACGGAGTGACTTCAGGCCCCATAACTTAGCATTAGGGCAATGGCAGAGAGACTTGTTGAATATTAAATAAGTGAAGAAAAGTTTCATTTTACAGATGTTCAATATTGTATCAGGAAAGTGAATGAATTTCCTATATGACTTTGAATACAGGATGTATGAAGTCCAAAACAATTTACTCAGAGCTACCATTTTATATCTGACCTTGCAAAACATGTTCTCACATAAATGTTAAAGGTATGTAATGTTTGCAAATGCGCACTGGATAACAGCTGGTAATGCTGCAAGTGCTCCCAGTCTTTAAAATCATTCAGGGCAATGTCACCCAACCCAGCCAACGTTTTGGACTTTGGTCACAAACACTGTATGAAATTCCATTTCTTTGCAAAGAACTTGCTTTTTAAGCCCAATTTAAGGGGCAGTTGACATGCCCTTCAAATACTAGCAGGTACCGTGCAATCTAGGACCTATTCTGTAAACAAATATTCTTGGGATACCTTAGCAGCTGAGGAAATGGCATAATTGTCCAGCCCAGATACAAAATTGATGGCAATTTGTTCATTAACTTTAATTTCTCCTATATTCATTCTACAATTGCCATATACATGCATTTGAGATGCTGAAAAGGCAGAGCAGAAACAGCAGATGCAACATGTACCCTTCCAGCTATGTAGGGAAGAGGCACAAATAAGTTCAAAAGATCAAGCTTGATGAGAAGGGATTTAAAAAATAATTCTTTTCTAGCAGGAATAGATTTTGCCAAGAAATTTAAAAGTCAAATTCTTAGCAGATGTGTTTTGCAAAAAGAAAGGAGCAGTTTATAGGCTGTTTATGGGCTGCACACATCATTTACTAGTTACATATCAGGATACTGGAGCCAGAGATTGTCTGAGTACTTCAATGTTTACCCTCTCTCAGGCTGGCATAGACAAAACAGATGTATATCTTTTCCAAGTGCAAGTGGAGAATGCAGTGAATGACAGTCCATCTTGGCACAGATGTCCATTAAAGGATTTTTGATGTTTACAGCCAGTGAGGTATCTGGAGCTGCTCAATTCTGATAAAGTAATAAGGGAGCAATCTGTTTTCCTCTTTTCAGTTTCTAATTATAACAGCCATTGACCTTTAAGTTTCTTCAAGTCCTTTGCAAGCGCTGACAAACTAATTAAAACTTTAAAGGAATGTGAAATTCTCAGGAAAAAGTTTAGAGTAGTAGGACTGAAATGCCACTTCTGATAAGTTTAGAAACAGAATTATTTTTAGGACTAAGAATCCTCATTTCCACTCCAAGGACTCTGGATACTTATAATAGAAAATTAGATGCCTATAATATGGTTGTAGGATTTATGTTAAACACACTGTACTTGTATGTAGGGACTATGTTACTATCTCCATATAAATCATGAACATCTGAATCTTAAATATGGTCCATCTAAAAGATTGAGTAGGAAGGATTGTCTAAATGAGCTAAACAGATATATGCCAAATGATCCAAGCCCTGTAATTGTAGGCACCGGGGGTGTGCGCATGTTTGTATGTCAGATCCTGAATGGAGAAACACAGTGGGAGTTACTGGACCTTGATCTTTCCCAGTTATTCTGTTAAATCATTATTACCTCTTGGTATTACCAGTTCACATGACACTTATGTAACAAAATTAAAGCTATGAAATATTGCAACAATAAGGAAATTTGCTGGGGTCAGTAGTTAGTATATACTGAAGCCACTTATGCCAAGAAGTTACTACAAGGTTTGGTAGCTGGGGGCTTAGCTAAAAGAATGTGAAAGACAATAGGACAGAAAGTGTAAGAAGTTATTTTTTAACCTCAGCTATAAGAAATGAAGTAATTGGTTTAGTTTAGAATCTGGAGCCATGTAAGAGATCACAAACTGGGAAGATTGCCTCTCTTGGGGAATACTCTGGGTTAATGGGGACATCTGGGCTAGGGACAGAAATGACACATAAACCGGTATAAGTGATTGGAAACGAGCCTAAACCAGTAACAGAACAGCAGTTTAGTGCATGTAGACCAGTTTCAAAATGGTGGAACCCAGTTTAATATAGACCTGAATGGATGTAGTATCAGATTTAATCAGTTTATGTTAGACAAGTCTATAGACCTTCTGTTCAAGATCCACTCCCAGCTCAATTTAGGTCACAGTCTCCCAGCATCCTACAATGCCTTGTGGCCTCCCCACTAACCTCAACCTCACAGGACAGGCAGGCTAGACTCTGCCAGTACTCCTCTGCTCCACCCGAACTTGGCTGGCCCTGCCCCTGCCCCTAAGCTGTCACAGAGCTAAGGCAGAAAAATCTTTTCTCCCCAGTCCTGAATCCTGCCTGTGCTTGTCAGTCCAGTGGTGCAGCGGAGAGGAGGTGGAGGACCAGAGTCCCCCATCCTGGCCCTAGTCTCCCCCTGAGATGGGGTCTGCCTGGCTGGAGGGGGGTGGACACACTATGGGAGTGTCTCCCCCCACCACATGAGCAGGGGTGGCTGCACAGCTCTGCCCCCTGTGAGCCTCTGCCTCTGACCTGCATGGGGGAGGGGGGAAAAAAGCCCCCCTGCTCCAGATTCAGTCCCCCCAAGCTGGGATCTGCTTGGCTGGAGGGAGCCCAGTGCTGCAAGGGGGTTCCCCCTGCCCCTGTCTCAGGATGTCCTGATCTGGGCAGACCCTCATAGGGCAGGGATTTTCCCTGTCCCAGCTCCACAGAAGAAAGGATCAGGTCCCACCACTGACACAAGCCTCCTTGCTGCCTGCCAGGCTTCCTGGTATGGGGGCCTGATCGTTTCTTCAATAAAGCTGGCCCGGCCAGGCAGGGATGGGGGAAAATTGCCCTGCAGCATGTGGCTCCCCCAAGCTGGACAGATCCCAGCTTGGGGAGGACCAAGATTGGGGTGGGGGGCTTGATTCCCCTCCCTTCTGTGGGTCAGAGGCAGAGAGTTGCGCGGGGCAGGGCTGTGCAGCCAGGCAGTGACAGAGAAATGCCCTCCAGCATGGGGCTCCATGGGCGGACCCCAGCTTGGTGTGGGAGCAGGACTGGGGTGCAGGGGCTACATTCCTGCTCCCCCTGCAGGTGGGGGGACAGTAGGGGGTTGGGGACATGTGCCAGACAGTCAATGAGGGATGGACCCCACTCAGTTCTGGAGTATACTCAGCAATGCCCGGCACTCTGGGAGGCGTATGAGAGCACCCCCTGCCTTCTCGCCTTAGCCAGTGCAGGCATCTGCCTGAATTCCCCAACAGTAGAATGAACATGAGTTCCCTTCATTAATGGACCAACCTATGCAGCTTAGAGAAACCTGTGAAAACTGGATTTATATCCTCCCTCCCCACAGGCTTTTTGACTGTCTGTGCTTAGCCCTGGTGGTTGAAGGGTTCTCAGCAAAAGTTTTTCTTAAAGTTTCAGCCCCTACTTTCCTTTATTCATGTGTAATAGCTCACTGATAATTTTCAAAAGTCCTTTAGCAAACCCAGGAAAAGCCAGAATTGACCTTATTCATATTTCTAAAGTTAAAAAAAAAACAGTTTAAAAAGTGATTTTTTTCCCCCTTGAAATTAATAATAATGCATCGTTTGGGGGGAAAAAAATCTGTATTTTAAAAATGGAATCAATAACCTGCAATTTCTAGAGTCAAAAGGCTAATGTGATTGTTCAAAAAGATCACTCGAATTCTTTCCATTCTCTACAGTCCAATGCTCAGCTGAGATGTCATCAACAAAATGCCACTAGGAGTTTTACTATGATTTTAGGGAAGCAGGGCCAAAACTTTTAGAAGAACATGTATTCATTCTTGTGTCCTCACATGAACAGGCAAATCTCAGCACACAAGTGACTAGGCAGAACCGTACGCACACATGCAGATACCTCATAGTGGGCGCATCCACATGTACCTATTTTTAGTGGGCTTAGACTAAAATCACCATTTTTAAGGCTGACTTTAGACCTTCCTTTTAATAATTACATTCTCAGTGTTCAAAGCCATCCTGTAATATTTCATCATGATTCCTACCTGTTATTTTTTATGCTACCCTTATTGTGTATGCATAATTGACTGTGGACATGGGCTTTAATGGATCACACCAGAAACAGCCATAGGCACCAGACATGGCAATTCCTTATTTCAATATCTGTTTCACAAATTACTTTAATTGCTACAAACTCCCTTAATGATACTACTGGTTAAGAGAACAAAACCTAATTTCATAAAAGCTTCCTTATAATGCAGAAAGTTACAGTAGATTTGCACGAAAAGCAAGGTAATACAGATGGGATATGATGTTAAATTTGATGTAGCTGGTCTATTCCTCACCTCCCCCCAGGCAGCAGGTGGAGGTTCCACAGGTGGATAATATTTGGGGACATCCCAAGCCACAGCAGTCATGAACCACTTGAAATCCTTGCATTTGAGGTGCTTGCGAAGCTCCTTCTGGGCAGAGATATCACCAGTGGAGAGGTGTCTGTACTCGGGCCGCCTCTGGTAAATGTATTCTGCAAACTCATCCATCCAAGTCTCTGCCACACGCTTCAGGTTCTGTGCAGCAGAAAGAAACAGGCATTAATCTGTTCAGGTTCTTACTGAATGGTATCACTGACAGCCTCCAACTTGTGATCTTAGCCAGCTTTGGATGGTGGTGTATTAAGCAAATATAAACCCTTTTGCAATTAAACACTGTTAGGAGCATGATATAATTAGACTGATGGCTTCAATGCAGTTTGTTTTTTAGTGCTTCAGTGGAATTACAGAATGGGGATTTAATTAGCCAGATACAGTAAAGACTTGGCTAATTATTTCACCGGGAATCTTACCATGAAGCTCCATTTTTTTTCCCACTTGATTACTAAAATTGTGCTTTTCGCATAGTTTTGATGCAGCTGGATTCTGAAGTTAAAGTTTAGCTTTTTGCATTAAAATACTGCATGCAGTCTAATTTCCCTCTCATGTACTCCTCCAGGGCCTCTAGATGTCCCCAATCTTTCAGAACCCGGAGTGATGTATCCACAAAGACAGAGTCAGTAACAAATTGCTGTTCTGTCCCTCTAGCTACAGCTACACACTACTAAGTAGGCATTCTTAATATGTTTAAAACACAGGATGTATATTGACACGTGTGTGTGTGTGTGTGTGTGTGTGTATAGATATATATAGATATATATATATCTATATATATACACACACACACACACTACTGATGCCTGAAACAATTAATGCTTCGTAGATGGAAGAGCTAAGGAGGATCAGCAAAACAAAGACACCACCTTGTTTTCTGCTGTGGTGTTCACTTATGATATGCGGAGGAGATTAGAAGATAAAGCTTCATCCCACCCCTTACCCTTGAAAAAAACCTGACCTTAGAAAAACTCTGCCATGTAAAATATTATTTTTCTGCTGAACTATCTTTTCTGGATAGGCTCTACCAGGCCTGAGAGAGAACTGAGTGTATGTCTGTGGCCCTCCCCTGGTCTTGCCCATGCAGCACTCCTTTCTGTAGATCATGACCAAGCCAGAGTTGTCCTCGGGGTCCTAGTGCTGCCTAGGCAATTCATTAGTGCTGTCCTTGCACTGCCTCTGCACCTAACTTCCTTTTTGCAGAGACGATGGATATTTGTATGCAGATGTGAATTTATCTACATTTTTCTCTTAACTCTTGAAAGAGCTGGGTCAAGGCAGAGGAAAACACTTCCATTACACACAGATGCTGCAGGGTGCAAGATCCCTAACTGCCGTGCATCAGGAGCAATTATAAGTCACAGCCTTGCCTTCTACAACACTTTTGTGGGCTTCACAGACCTTTTGGACTATTTTAATATTTTTGGACTGTTTTTTAAATTCTTTTTATCATTTCCAAACACTGGAAAAATGCCTTATAATACAAGTGCAGGAGGTCACTGCATCCATGCATTTAGATAAACCATAGATTAAGTAGTGTGCTACTGAATTATATTCTGTCAAGGTCAAAATAGAAGACCATGATAACTAAACATTGTTTAGACCTGCTGTCTAATTTCACAGGCAAAAATATGGACTACAGTTGGTAAGTATAGGCCCCATCCACTGAGATACTGAACAAATCTTATGAAGGACTGTGCACCCTAAATTTCCATGGACTTCACAGGGCCAGATATTTTGCACACTAAGCATCTTATTTTCTTTCTTGTTTTTATGCACTTCTTTTACTGCCCCTGCTTGCTGTACAGATGTTTGCATTCAGCTGTTCACAAGGATACTCAAGTCTTTTTTTGTACTACACTGGTGAGTATGGGTGATTCAAATAATCCCTTATAAATTGCTTTGTCTTTGTCACTATTGAGTGCCATCTGCACTCATGCAGCACATCCACATAATTTTGTTAGGTGCCTCTCAGGTTTTGGCTAACTGGGATCAGTTTGTCCTCTGCAAATTTCATTCTTTTCCTCTTTTGGGTCATTAGCATCTTGATAAATACTGGGCCTGCAATGGAATATTGTGATACCCTAGTGATACCCTTGATGAAAACTGAATTTTTTCCTTATTCTTTGCTTTGTATCTAAGACAGCTTCTGATTTAGGACAATGCTTTTTCTTCTCAATTTTTACTATTTATTCCATACGCCTATGACAAAGATCTTTAGGAAGGCCACATAAAAGAAGTCACCTGGTGTTTTGCAATCCACAGCTTTGACAGGTTTTAGTAGATTATTAAGGTGCATTTTTCTTTCTGTTACTGTTTTTTAAAGTTGCTAATCCAACTAAATCCTAGTGAGTTGGTATAGTCTTTTGTGGTGGGATACAGACCCAGTCCATTTACACATTCACCTTATACCATTAACGCCTATCTTTAGAAGTGCATCTTTCTCTACAAGTTTTACTAGTTTTCTTTCAATTAATCTTTAATACAATTAATATTTCATATTTAACACCTCAAGTTAAAACCTAGATTTCTACCAAAGCTGTTAAAATAACAATGCAAAAGCTATATCTTATTGGGTGACATCCTGACACTAGAGAATCTTATAGCTTTGCTTGTAAAAACAAATCCTCAAGCATATATTCTCTTTATAAAATGCTAGCTGCAACATGCTGAGATTTGCTCTGTAATAAGGTAGAGGACAATATACATCTGATAATCAGCAACATAAGGTAACGTTTCCTTTCAGAATAGACTCTGCACATTTGCAAGCCTGATTTCTATTCTGATTTGCTTTCAAGATTCATTTGAAAACTCCTCTCCTGAATTTTATTAATTTAGTTTGCTTCAAGCATCTGCACAAACCAAGATGTCTCTGAACTAATAAGGCTTATCTGAATACAAAGGCAACGAGATATAGAACAAATGAAGTACATTCGGCTGGCGCTGAAAGATAAGTTTGTCTCCATGAAGCAAACACATTAAAACCTGCAGGAATAATGCAAGTGCAATTAAAGCAATTTAAGAAATCACAAAAGTAGTCCCTATTCCTAAACGACTTATGTCCCACATAAGGTTGTCTTTTGTTGCAAATTCCACTGCAAACAAACCAACACCATTTTCCAGGGTAATTTACATGAAATGAGCATTCAGTAGTAAGGGAATAGGTTATTTCCAGGACAAAAGATAAAATAAATTTGATTTAAGAATGACAGCTACCCAGGCAATCTAGCTCTTTTGGAGGGAACCATATAACATGGAAGTCTCCTGACCATGTGAGAAGAGTATCGGGTTTTGTCTATGCAGATGGGGTCAAACTAGGTTTTATCCCACATTTATCAGGAGAGGCAAAAGTCAGAGTACCAGTGCAAAACTCATAGAACACCATCCGCTCATGTATTTCAAACATCCTGTATAGTTCAAT
>NW_017729029.1:78040644-78051682 GCF_001723915.1 Gavialis gangeticus | reverse complement strand
AACATGGAAGTCTCCTGACCATGTGAGAAGAGTATCGGGTTTTGTCTATGCAGATGGGGTCAAACTAGGTTTTATCCCACATTTATCAGGAGAGGCAAAAGTCAGAGTACCAGTGCAAAACTCATAGAACACCATCCGCTCATGTATTTCAAACATCCTGTATAGTTCAATGGAAAGGTATTGGAGAGACTTTTAGAATACAGTATTATTTTTTAATCACTCTGCTGGATATCCCAGTGCCTCAGCAACAGAAATGTTTCTGAACAAGATTCCTAGGAAGATGAAAGCTCTGTAGAACAGGAGCGGTGGCTTACCTCAATCACATCAAAGACCATCACTAACACAGCTCCCCCACCTCCTCCTTTCTAGAGCACACTTGATTAGTGGTTAAACTAACAACAGCTCACCTATTCTGAGGCACTAAGAATCCAAAACAGAAGTCTAACCTAAGTATTATAAACTTTTACCCCTTCAGGCTGGGATTCATGAATTACCCTTCAGTCTTGTATACAAAGGAGTCCAAAAAAAGCTTTTTACTGCTCTTCTTTTGTTACAGCTCTTGGATAGAGATCAAGAAACAGTGAGTTTCTTAAATAGACTACTTGTTCTCTTGAAGTCTTTCTCCATCCTGCCATGATGCTAATTTACTCATCTTTTTTGCAGCTCTTCCAAATCTCTCTCTGGCCCTTGGTCTGAAGAGACCCAACAGCTTAACCTACTCCTTTTCACTTTTCCCCTGAATTAGAAAACTGTATCTCTCATCCTACTTTTCTGGTCTGACTGGCCTTCTAATTGATAATTTGCTTCCTCTCAGGGAACTAAAACCACTAGAATGTCTTAGTTTGGAGCTAAACCTGGATCAAGTCCAGAGTCACTCTGAAAAACCCAGTTCTCTCTGAGTTACTCTGATGTTATAATTTTAGAAATCTTCCATAGAAAAATTTAGAATCTCCTGACAAGGACCCAAAGTAGCCTTTCCCTATGTAATACTTTCCAACGACGTGCTCAGATTACTTGGCCTTACATTTGCGGAAGTGGGAAGTGCATGCAACAGCTTCTTAACTGAACTGGGCATCTCATAGTCTTTGTCAGGGTCATTCCTTACTGGAAGTCTTCCAGACGATTCTCAGGACCCCTGGAGATCTTGTTTATGTGGATATTTCTATCACCACTGTATCTGAGCATGTATAGTAGATTACTGGGTTTGATCTAAACTGACAATATTGCCTAATTACAGCAAAGATTTTTTCTTTTTTGTTAAAATGAGTCTAATGCTAAGGAGTGCATTCAATCTGCAGTTAGTTTTAACACTTAACTTGAATGCAGTTGCGCAGGTTTGATTTTATGAAAACTAGTCAGGTCCCACCACACATGTAACATGTAACACAACTAGCCTATATTTTTACTTCCAAGATGAATATGGTATGGAAAGGGAAGGATTTTGGTGACAGTTCCTCAGTTTCTGTTATTTCAGTCTGATTCTGTCTCCTATATTACATACTTGAAGAGAGTTGAAGAAACAGCAAAGTGAAGAAAATAGGAAAATGCAGCTTTTGTCTTTGGGTTTGTACTTCAGTTGCTGGAGGAACACAGTGTGCCAAACTGATCATTGGAAAGTGTTGCAAGATTAGATTTGTCATAGCTAGCCAAGCTAGACTTCCATTAATTAGAATGCAAATCCCCCCAAAATAAAAAGATGTAGGAAAAATACAAAGAAGCTGGGAATTGATATATCATGCAAAGAAGTTGCAGGAAGCCTAGATTCACATTTCTCATGGAAGAGCCATGAAAATAACAACAATAGTTGGCTGTTTTCTTTACAAGCCTGGCGAAAATAACCTTTTAGTTGGGGGTATCATGGTACATGCATCTGCCACTGTGTGGGGTAGTGACAATTGTAGTCATAGAGCTGACTAATGTATCCCAAAGTAGTGGAAACCACCCTCCAAAAATGCTCAGTCAGAACAAAACTAACTAGTCATTCCATGTATATACCCATTCTTCATAACTTAAAAATATTCTGTTCCATTGCTACAACACCTCTAATGTCACTAGAAGACTTGAAAGCCCACTGACAATCAAGTTTTTAATTTAGGTAAACTCACTTCAAATCATTATGTTCACGTTCTTCCAGCATGCTGATACACATGTTTGTAAGAAAATTTGAACTTTCGGCCACCTTTCATGTCCTTGAAAAAAATGAAGACTGAGGCATAACATAAAAGTGGAGAGAAATGAGTGTCAACTTTCTTTTTTGATTGTTATTTTTTGTGGAATCTTTATGGTGTTTTGGTCACTCTTCCTTCTTTCCAAGATGAGAAAGGATTAATCTTTTCCCTTGATAGCCCATCCCCATTGATTAAGTCCACAGAGTGGAGTCTTGGGTCACATTCCCAGAACATGTATTCAGGCACCTCAGCTAGGTGAAGACAGAGAATGGCCTTGGGAAAGAAATACCAGGGGACTGCATGGAACTGGGTGGTAAATATTCTTGGAAAGTAAGGTTTAATTGGATTGGTTCTTAGCAGGCTTATTATAGTTTCAGGTTTTACAAACAGGGCCAGCACCGGCTTGGAGTGTTAGCATTTATGAGAATGACACCCGGCTATATAACACTCCATGGCTCATGAACCTGCGTAATTTCATCCTATATTTTTTTTCAGTTGACATTTTAGACAGAGTTGTTAAATTATCATAAAAATACAATTTCTGCTCCCAATTTCTCCAGATGTTATTAAGGTAGAAATTGTTTTATCCCTTGGCTGTAAAGCAATGTATTTCTTTTATTTGTGCTATTTTAGACTCATAACCTGTTCTTTCCCTCTTTGTGCTTAACTCACTCTCTGCATGTACACCACCAGCCAGACCCCATCCATACATACACTTTTGTCAATATTGAACTATGCTATTATATTTGGGCCCTGTAATGAGATCCTGTTGTTCTATATGCAATGTGAAACCAGAAGTCTCAAACAGAACCCTAGACTATGTAATCTTAGTTTTTACAATAGTCTTTTCTCTTATTGGCTATCTTCCAGCATACAGATAACATAGTTTTGTCTTGTCGTGTCAAGAATACATCAATCACCATATTACCTTGGTATTCTTTCTAAGGGACTCCCTGAAGCTCTGAAACAGTGCCTTAGCATAGTGTTAGACACCAAAGTGAAGACTTAGAAATTCTGTATTTTAGATGTGACATGACCTAGGTGAGGCCATTTGAGAGGACCTAGATGATACATTTGTTAACTAGCTCATGAATATTTTTGCAAGAATAGTGGTATTAATCTCTCTGTCTCACATTCCAAATCTTACCTCATTCTGCTTAAGCATTCTGCTTAAGTATGGCTTCTCATTAGTTTTAAGGTATCCTTTACTTCCTGTCCTAAATACTGAGGTGCTACTGTAGCAAAGTTGATGTTATATTTCTCTTTAAAAGTGGTTGCATTTTATTCAGCTGAAATGAGTAAAATGTATCCCTAAATATAACTTGTTCTTTGGGATCCTTCCAGACAAAGGCACTGGACTTTTTAAGCGTTGGTGAAAAACAGCGAATATAATTCCACAGTAGACCATCAGTGGGGGCTGGAGAGAAGAAGTAGCCCATCCCAGCAAGTTGTTATATACTGAAGCTGGGAGCAATAGACCAAGTTCAGTGTGTTACTTTGTGCTCACATGGTGATATTAATAGAAAAAGATAACATTCTTAGTACCAGGCAAACTTCATTACTTTAGTGGTATAGTCAGAGCTAAGTCAACTAGAAACAGAGTTGTCTTACTCCTGTGTATGCATAAGTTTAATAAGACATTTCACAGACATTAATTATCACTTTGCAAGAGGGTGACCTGAAATGCCTATCCTAGAAAACTCTGAATAGATGTTTGGTTTTCTATCCCTTTTTCACCCTACTTGCATTTGAGATTAAGCAGCCTGGATGGTACTGCCACTTGTCTGATCTCTCCTCTCTTTCCCTAGTCCTTTTCACCTTGATTTGGTTTAAAACTCCTCATTCTTGCTCAAAGGGTAGTATGCACTGATGTGTAAAAACCTCCAAAACTGAACACAGCGATTTTATATAATACACACATTCCAGACTGGAGAAGATATACTAACTGGGAGACAGAGATTGTGCTCTATATTCAGCTCTAGCACTCATGACAACTGTCATGGCTTAGCTAGTGGAGGAGAGTAGAGACTTGGGCAGCATACTATAAGCTAGTGCACATCATTTTAACTCATGACTTTACTGGATGCATATGTGGCTACTGATATTTTCCTATTTCTTATTTTTTATTCATTCTTACATGCATGCTTGATCCTCATTTTGCAATAAAAGTCATACATACACTGTACAGCGCACCCAGTCTGTATACAGGATTGTTAGTAACTACTCACTGCTCCTCCATACACAGGCAGTATGACAGTATAGCAATGCCCTTCAAGGAAGAAATATATCATAATACCATTTTTACATATGGGTATAATGGGTCTAGGAGGTTAAATGGCTTATCACAGTTTACACAGATAATTAACCCAAGAGCCAGAAGTAGACTCCTAGAAGGAGTCCTGGCTTTCAGCACTTTTTTCTAGCTATTAGACAAAATTGATAATCCATTAAATAAATACTGAGAAGTAGTTACTACCATTGAATGCTAGTTACCCTTCTGGAAAGAATTATTTTATCAATTTTTGTTTTTCCTTGAAAATAGTTAATAGATCATAAACTACCTGCCTGTTAAATTATTTTTCTTCAAACACAAAACCTTTTTGTCACATCAAAGGAAGCCTACACAACTAGTGATTTTTTAATATTTTGCTTTCCTTGTATTCAAAGATCACCAGATATTTATTCAAACTTCATTTTAAAAAGATTGGCTCCTGAATAAAAACCTTGATCAAGTTCTTAATTTTAACCATGGACTCATAAATCTATCTAAATAACAGAAGTTGCAATGGAAACTCAGACCTGCAGAAAAAAAATTGCCTGCTATGAGCTATTAAAATTGTGTTATTTTAAGTGACATGCTCATTTCTAGCTGTTTCTTTTGTCATTTATGGTAGCTGCTAGATCATAACTAAAGCCTACTGCAGCTTGCTGTGTAAAGGTCTATATGATTCCAAAGCTACCTATGCTACCATTTTATTCTGAAGCCACCTTTCTTTTTTTGTGAGCCAGGCAAAAGGATTCTTGTGTTAGTTTGTATTTTAGTCACTGGATAATGTAAACTTATGGACTTGATTTAACTAACATGATCCTACTTTGTTCTGAAAGTTGGCTGGAAACTGGGAAGGCAGAAATGTTCATGTGCCTGTTTGTAGTAATCCCCAAACCTTATTCACAGCTGGAAAGACATCATCAGTCCTACTGTTATTTTGAAGGAAGGAAGCAATGACAAAAAAAATCAAATGGGATCATAGTACAAGCGGGTATGCTACAGTGTTTTGTTCTACAGAGCCCCTTGAAGCCACAGAAAAAGCCTGAGCAAATGGTTCAGGTGGGAATCTGAACCCACCTTAATCAGCTGAATTCCTGTCTCTTGAACTGAACCCAAACTCTTGCAAGTTCCAATTCAGCGGCATAGTGTAATGAGGCAAATGTCATCATGCTGTGCCTGCTGGGTCAGAGGATCATTGTGCTCTGGGATCCCAAGTCCTGGAGTGCAGGGAGGAATTTGAGTTAAGATTAGGATTCACCACACTTTTGGGTTAACATCCAAACTTGAACTTTACTGGGTTTTCCCATCCCTAACCTGCAGAAAACCTGGGGTAGTCTAATGCACTGCAAGTAGTGTGCTAAAAGTCTGGTTTAAGACCCCTGCAAAAGAAAAATATTGCTGTAGACATGTATTGGAATTCTAAGGTAATCTCTGCATACCCAATACATTGGTGAGTTTTAATTAATAGCACTCTTATGGTATTTACAGAATGATGAAAAGAAAACAATCTATTGATAGGGACGCTGCAAATTCTGGCTAATAAATGGGATGTAACCAAAAGAAATTGCTGATCATATTTTAAGGTCTTTTACCAAATAACTGGCTCCAAGATGATGGCTTAAGCTAAAAAGCATAAAAATGGAGTAACACTCAAGAATACCAATGTGGTTAAAAACAATTGAGCAAAAAACAAGTCTGGCCCCTCTATCATGGGGCAGCACTATAAACAGATTTTTAAGCCTCTTTTACCTGTACCTTTTTCAGATTAAGCAAATAGATAAAAATAGTTGTAGTAGCCCCAGTGGTGTTGCTGTTAGGAATGCAGTGCTTGGAATACATGACAATTATGCTGTACTTAGAACATGGCATCACTGTTAACATCTGTACCCTCGTTAATCTTACTTATGTGCAAGTTCCAGTAAACTGGGCACTATCTTTGTGGAAACAACCTTCCTAGCAAATCTTTCTTTTTAGCTAGCTATCTCAATTTGTTTGTCAGTGTCTAGTTTATAAATCTGGCATTTGTTTTCCCAGGGTATCGTACTCCTGTTTTGTAACACTGAATAGCTTTACTGGCAGAGCATTTTATACCTGTATGTTTTTCTGCTTACAGGGAATGATTCAGCATCTGGGGCTTTCAGGGCTTGTCTGACAGCACGAGTGTGTGTGAAATGTAATATTAAGAAAATATACAAATGATGCCATGATACATACTAATGCATGCAGTGTGATGCACTAATCGACATTTAAAGTGACAATGGAATGAGATGAGACTTTTGACATATTGTTTTATAGGAGAGAATGTGATCGTCATACCACAGACACAGCTTTTAAAACCATGTCTAAATTAGTCAGCTATTAAATACCAGATTGTGATTGAGTAGTTGCACCATGCAAAGACAAGACACACGTAGACATAGTCACAGGGAAGAAGAGATGGTAAAGATAACTTTAAGCTTTCATTGTGCTCTTAGGACTTTAGGCTGGAAAGTGGCTGAGACAGCTGCGACAGCTCCGGACATAAATGAGGCACAGGGCTAGCATTACTGGCCAGGCAACACAGGCAGCTGCTTAGGGCAGCTAATTGAAGGAGGTAGCAAAACCGGTGTTCACACACCTCACACATATTCATTGGGCTGCCTCAGAGGGGCACCTCAAAAGTCTGGGTATGGGCAGAAGCAAGCAGGGCAGCTCTGGCATTGTCAAGCCTCCACTCTAGGGCTATGTCTGGTGTCTGCCCTGGCTAGGCTACAGGTACGTAGGGAAGGCAGCAACATTTTGGTTACTTAGGGAAAAAAAATTCCTTGCACTGGTCCTGGTTAGGCAAACCTTGGAGCTTCCCAGAGTACCCATAACAGTAGGCACCACAGTCCTGGTCTATGTTTTTCTCTCATCTTCAATCTGTATATCCAGGTGAGGGGCATGTATAGACAGGCTGTCTGATGCAGTGCCTGCACTGGGGGAAATTCTGCCCTGAACAAGGTGCTTCGAATGGCACTGCTGCTGCTTACATCACAGTGGGTCCTCCCAAGGAATATACTTGTATGTGCTGTGCCTTCAACATCCTTCTCCATGTGGTATGGGAAGGAAAATGTCAACTTTTACAGAGTATCTTAATCTAAAGGAAACATTCAACATATCATCTCATGATAAAAGATTAAGACAATCTTCTACATTCTCTAACTGGAGAGCAGTTTGAAAATACACTGCTCAGAGGATGTAGTTTGCAGAAATTGTTGCAAAGGATGTTGCAGAAAAGCATCTGCAACATCCAGGTGGTCATCACTCTGTGTCTTCCTAATGTATACATTTAGTTAAGCCGAATAAGAGGCACCTGAGTCAGAATCAAAGGGAGACAAGGTCAGCATTTGAGGATTCCTTATCCACTGAAGTACTTGAAAACTGTTGGTTTGGATTTCCTCCCCAAACCTTTGCTTTTCTCTTGGACTTAGATTAGTCAATGGGACCATTTATATGCTTAAAATTGTGCATGTGGTTAAGTGCTTTGCTGGGTAAGAGGCTAAATGACCTTCACTGACTGATAGATTATTATTTATTTAAATCCCTAGAAATGCGAAAAAGGAGACGAGGCATAACAATGTACACTATGTGCCTTCAACATATACTATTATATTCTAGGTGCAGCAGCATACAAACAAGCTAACCATCAAGCTATTTCTCAGGCTTTGGATGACACACAAGAAATGATCCATTAGTTGAACAGGAAAGACAGGATCACCCTGTTAAGGCCCCCATCCTCTCCCCACAACATTATTACCAGATTCTGAAAGATGTAGGGTAATCAGCCCTGTTTAGGCAAGAAGTCTATTTTGCATGAGATGGAGAATTATTATTGTAATGTTTCACAGCTGCTTTATTTAAAAACAAAAAACACAAAAAGCGGGGTGGGAGGGGACACCTACTTTGTCTAATGAATTCAGATGAGGTACTGTGTCTGCAGACTGCAGGGAGTTCACAGAACTTTCATAGAAGCTAATTAAGTGTTGAACTAACCCATATGCTAATATCTCAGATAGAAATGATGGAATTTCACCCCTACAATTCACAATTTCACTCCTTCTGTACAAGACAGCATACTAGCTATCCAGACACTATTCTGCAATAGGGAGAAATGAAGCCTTCTGTGCAAATGTGCTGTTTTAATTAATTTATTGATACGTATACATGCTTTTTTTTAGGTTGCAAGTCATTTGGAGAAGGCTTCTGGAAAGTCTTCTTTCTGGGAAACATCTTGGAATAGGCTACAAGGAATTATTTTCAGTGAAATCACAGATTTCACAGTTTATTCAAAGTACTTACTGTAGCTCACAATGTCTGTAACTTACTTTCTGTACATTACCATCTCACTCATACATACTGCATGACATAGTAGGGTTCCCACCTGCTGCATGTGGCTTAGGTTTCTGTCTCACCCTTTAACTAGTTGAGAGGCAGCCTGACTATTCAGTAAGCATGCAAGGTCTCGTATAATCCTGCTGTGATGTGGACTCATAGTGAGTCTAGTCCTAAAGCACAGAAATCAAGAGTGTCTCCTCCTTGAAGCAAAAAAATCTTGTTTTTCATCCATATATGTTCTCATTATTAAGAAAATATGTCTCATAAAATGTTCTCTCTGGCAATGGGTAAATTTCAATATTAATGTAATCATATTTAAAATAAAAAACCCTCTAGTAACATTTAAAATGGAAAAGATTAAAATTAAGGATGAATAAATATTAGTATTTTGCCTGGAAATTACAGCTATGCCCTTAGTTTCCAAGTTGTTTACAGTCCTTGAACAAGACCCTCATTTCTTTCCAGAAACTTATATCATTTTTAGGTCCATGTCCTATCGAGAAAGAAGATCCTAAGGATATGGATATGTTCAATATTCTTTGAAAACCATCTAGAGCTTATAGTTTCGTATTTGCACACGGCAACAAAGTAGTCATGTTCCTTACTTACGTTTTATATTATGATTAGCCAGTTACTGAAATCAGTGCTGCTCAATCTTTTTGCCTCAAAGAATATGCCTTTCACAAAAAGAAGCCTGCATAGGTAATTTGCTAAGCGATAAAAAACCAAGCATTGAGAAATTGATTTTGCTTATAAATCCCATGATTGACAACAGCAATTGTAAGAGGCAATTCTATGCTCCAGGTTATTCGCATATTCTTTGAATCAATATGGTAATGCACTTCTTTTCTGAAACATCTAGCTTTATTTTTTATTACGCCCTGTTTTTGTGCTTGGAAGTCTTGACTTTTGACAGCAGTTATTACATCCCAGGCCAGAGAAAGAGAAGATTTGTGTTCTTCATTTAACATTTTTTCTTTTAAATAAACAAAATGACCCACAAGGACCCACAAATGACCAACATGAATAGAATTTGAAAATGTCAAGACCCAGTTACTCACTCGTGCCAGACTGGTTCCAGATGGAACTTTATAAGGGACGTATTTCCTGTAGATGTGCCCAACTCTAGAACATGGAACGTCAAACATGCCACCTCCACACATCCAAACCTGAGAAGGAGGAAAAAGATGTTGAAAACAAATGAGTGAATGTTAGGAGAGGAGATGGAATAAAAAGGTGGAAATGATTATTCAAAATAGTAGGATGATTGAACTTCCTACATCATTCTGTACTGACTCCTTTTTAGGAATGCCTAGGAGCTAAAATAATTTTTCCAACTATTTAAGTTGGTCTAATAACAGATATCAGATTCACCCAAAGAACCTTGTTTGCCTAGGAGTGGAAGATAAGTAGAATTTCATTCTACAGAAAGAACTGATATTATAAATTACCAAATTATATATAACTAATTACTCCATCTACTATCACTGCTTTCCACAATGTAAGTAAGATGTCTTATCTAAGAATGTTATTTTTCAAATTTACATATTTGAAAAATTTCAATGGTGGTTTCAGATGGGACATATTAAAAAACTGGTCACCAACTGGGCAATTAAATACACAAACAGGTAATAATTTAGAGATTAAACTGAGACTTTTAAAGAAATCTGGGCTATGACCTACATCAGCAAGTCCCCAAAAGTGTCAGACAAGGCAGCAAATAGGGATATTTACATTATTTTAAAACCTGTCACATATCAAAGTGGTTTCAAATTCACCTACAGAACAAGTTCTGGCACTACCAAATCTATACCCCAGGGTACTCAAGGAGCTGGCTAGCATCATAGCTCGGGCCCTGGCACGGATCTTCGAGAACTCCTGGTGCTCTGGTGAAGTGCCCAAAGATTGGAGGAAGGCCAATGTTGTGCCTATCTTCAAGAAAGAGAGGAAAGTGGATCCGGCAAACTACAGGCCATCAGCCTGACCTCTATCCTGGAAGGTCTTAGAAAAGATTATCAAAGAGGCCATTCATAACAGACTGGCTGATGGCAACATCCTGAGGGATAGCCGGCATGGGTTTGTTGCGGGTAGGTCTTCCTTGACAAATCCTATTTCCTTTTATGACCAGGTGACCTATCACCTGGAAAAGGGAGAGGAGATTGATGTCATATATCTTGACTTTAAAAAAGCCTTTGATCTGGTATCCCATGATCACCTCTTGGCAAAACTGGCCAACTGCAGCCTC